>NC_088132.1:16206180-16517639 GCF_036370855.1 Dromaius novaehollandiae | reverse complement strand
CGGGGCCAGGAGCATGATGCGGATGAAGCGTGAAGGCTATCCGAGCACGGCACAGGGCTCCCCTCAAGCAGAAGCTCTGTCGAGTGCCAGCCACAGCAGTCCAGCTTCTTTGCACTGGCTAAAGCAGCAGCTGGCACTGATGACATGGTCCCTCTCTGCAGGCAGGGACTGAAAGGGTCCTTCTGTGCGGGCTGGGGTGCCTAGGCCTTCCGGGACCCCGAGCATGCCCTTACCTGCTCCTGCCGCTGCTGCAGCCCTGCTGTTACCCGCAGCCAGCGGCTTCCCGGGCTGCCTCTGCTCCGGGACTGCCATTAACAGGGGCTGCCATCACCCCAGGCCTTGCCGTTATCCCGGCTCTAGAGCTATCCACTGACGTGCTGCTCTCCCGGGCTGCTGTGTCAAATAAGGGCCGTGCTGTTACCCTGGAGCATGGCGTTACCTCGCGTGCCATTTTCCCACCCTGCTGTTGCCCTGGGTCCGTGACAGTAGCCCCGGTCCTGCCGCTACCCCGGGTCGGGTGCTCCCTCGGCAGCTGCCGTTACCCCAGGCCTCCGGTTACAGTGCACCCTGCCATGTCCCTGGGCCTGCCTTTGCTTGTTTTCCTCTTTTTATTTCTTATTAAGAAGAGGTCTCCTCATGTCTTCGGGTTGCGGAGAGGAGGTCTGGCTCGCCACCTTCCCGTGAACCTGCACGCGGTAAATGCAGGTGAACTCCGTGTTTCCCCAGTTGCTCCGCACAAAAAGTTTTATGTATTGAAAGGCTCTGGAAAGCTCCTGCTGTAAAGAAATCATGGGAAGAAGAAAGATGGTTAGTGGGGTGCAAAGAGCAAGAGCAGAAGGCAGGGACGTCCCTCTGCCAGCCGTGGCCCTGCTAAGGGCAGGCCCCTCTGGCCCCCCAGGCAGGGACTGCGAACGCTCTTTCTGCCCCGGCACTAGGGCAAATGCGCGTTCCTGCCTGGCCTTTGCCCACACGCACTGCCTGTACCTTGAGAGGGAAGGTCTGCATGGCCTCTTTTTCCACGTCGTACATGAATGTCCCAAGGAGAGTTTCTTCTTCCGCCTCCTCGTCCACTCCCTCCGAGACAAAGCACAAGGGTCAGGCTGCCCCCGAGGATGGGGAGAGGCACCCGCTGGATCAGGACCTGTTACCCACCCACCCTCTGCCATGGCTTGAGCAGTAGTCAAGCGCAGGTTACGGTGAAGCAGGGCCTCCTCCTGGAGGGTGGATCGACTGCCCTGAGATGCGTGGCCAGAAAGCACTGAGCAGCTCTTGAGAAGGAGAAAACCCCCACGTGCCTTGACATGTCCTCCTGGGGCAGTGCTCCCGAGAGAGCAAGGCCCAAACCTCCGAGCAGGCACAAAGACAAGGGAGCGCCTGTTCTGGCTTCTCCCCAGGGCCACCTCCCAGCGCAGCAGAGACTTACCGAGACAGTGAAATGTCGGGGGGCGCTGCTGACGGTCCCGGACGGAGAGACTGCTTTGTAGATGTGCTGCACGGTGACAGCGGTTGGCTGGATGGGTGCAGGCATCCGAATGACCACCTGCCCCCGAGACCCTTGGAAAGGCCAGCACTGTCCGGGAGTCACGTCTGGCTGAAAGCAGAAAAGAACCAGAGTGGCTGGTGAGGGAGGGACGGGGACACCACCACTACTCGCGTAACTGGAAGACAGGCACCGGTTTGTCTACAGGTTGTTCTTCTGCTCATAAACGAACAGCATGTGAGGGAACAGACAGAAGTGCACGCCTGTCGTTGCTGCCCCTTCGCTCATAAATGAACAGCATGTGAGGGAACAGACAGAAGTGCACGCCTGTCGTTGCTGCCCCATGAAGGGGCCTCTCAGTGCTCCTGAGAAGAGGAAAGTCTGCATTAGGACACATCTGAGCCCCCACATCTGAGCCCGGGTGCTGGAGCAAAAAAAGTCTCTCTGTGCGCAGGGGCTCTGTGCAGGTCCCCCTGCCAAGCCATCTGAGAAGGGAGAATCAGGGAGGAGGGAGGGAAACTGGGTCACCACAGAGAAACAGCTGCACCCAGCTGTGACCAGGTGTTGTGGGCAGCAGGTAGCAGTTCAGTTCAGGTCCCCTCCTGAAGGGAAGCCCTAGCCTTCTGGGAAGCCAAGCCCAGTGTTACTCGTCAGGTGTCAGTGGTGTGGGGCTGAGCGGCAGCTCTGGAGTGAAGGGAGAGCCGCTGGGGCTTGCTGCTGGCTTCACAGGAAGGCGTGAGGTCCAAGTGGATGGCTGGTGCTGTGGTACCTGCAGAATTGTTTGTGGAGGGTTTGCAGCAGAGCAGAGCAACCACAGAGCCCTGCAGAGCCCATGCTCTGGCCCCTCGTAGCTCTTGGACGTTCTCCGGATGTCGATGGTGGCACCTGTAAGGAAGACACGAGCTGACCGCCAGAGGCCGCAGACTAGAGAAGCTGATGCTTGGGGTGTTTCTAACGCTGCCCGCCAGCCCCAGCGCCTGTGACTCCCACACTGCACGCTGCCATGTCGGAGGTGCCCGGCTGTTGAGGGAAGGGGGTGCTGTGACCCACCCTGTGCCAGGGGACTGCTTGAACGACCCCGTGTGAATGACAGCAGGCTGAAGCTGAGGTCTTGCTGTGTCGACAGCAAGGGACACTCATTTCTGGTCCAGAGGAGAGCTCAGTGGAGAGGAAGAGCGCCTCTCCGTCAGCACAGAAACGTCTGTAGGGGCAGCGCCGGAGGCACCGGCAAGAGGCTCGAGGGCAGGACTGGGGTGGGTCTGAGAGAGCCCCTCTGGCAGTCTTGCTCTTGGAGCCCACGATGCCCCTGGAGCTTCCGGCGCTTGGGTGAGCAGAGTCTGGAGCGCAGCCTGCCTTTGCGAGTGCTCTGCGCAAGCTGCGTGCGCTGAGCCTTGCCCTGCTGGGTTCATACCTGAGCTTCTGAGGGCCCTGTCGGACATGTGGGCATAGTCCTGCAGAGCGGTCTCGGGCATTGCCTCTCTCAGCTGCTGAACTTCCTAGGAAAGACATGAATGAACAGTGTCTGTCCCCTGCAGCATGCTGCTGGCAGCTGCTGCCTGCCGGTCTACAGGCAGCAGGGCGCTCCTCTGGCTGCGGCTGTGGGCAGCATCTGCAGAGGAGCTGGGAGGGGACTTGGGGACTCAGGGGAGCCCAGCTGCCTGGGCCGCTGCCTAGCAGCAGCCATTTCCCAGGAATGATCCCTCCCGCCACATGCTGACCAAGTGCTGAACTCAGAGACACACGCCCGAGAGAAACGGCCCCCTCCTCCATGTCTGAGAAGAGCCGAGGAGGAGGAGGCAGCCCAGAAGAGACAGAAGAGACGCCCCCATTGGATGCTGGGGGGTGCTGCTCCAAGGCCTCTTTCACCAAACGCAGGATCACCTTCTTCACACTGCTGATCTCGGCACTCAGGCGAGCCACCTGCTCCCACAGAAGCTGCGTCTTGTGGACTTGCTGCCTCAACAAAGCAAGCGAGTTCCTGCAGAGAGCGGGACAGCAGGTCTTGTGAGGGGCTGCCCAGCCCCTGCTGGGAGCCTCCGCACTCACACAGGACAAGAGGCGTGTGCCTTGTGCGCCCTTTCCATTCCCTGTGTTGGGAATGCTTCCCTTCCCCCCACCCTGGCACGCCAGGGAGCCTTGGACATGACGCAAGCAAGTGCAGCTAGCATGGGGTGGCCCACGCTACTGTGCGCAATCAGCTGCAGGTCAGGAAATGTCTCTTACTGCAAGGGGTTCGTCTCCACTGCAGACTGCTCTGGCAGCTCCTGAAAGGGAAAGGCTCTCCATGAGCATGCCCTCGCAGAGCTGCCCGGGCTTCCCAGAGGAGGTTTCCCCCTTTCCCAGAGGGAGACCCAACAGAAGTTGCTGCTTGGGATGCCTTTGGATGGAAGCGGAGGATTCCGTGGTTTCTGCCACCACCATCAGCAAAAGGCTCCTTTGCAGGAGCGTCCTGTCCCACAACAGCAGTCACTGACCTGTGGTGCTTCCCCGGCCCGTAATGTCCCCACTGACAGCCAGCCCCAGCAGTAGACAGCAGCTGTAATGCACATCAGCAGGAGGCCGTTAGTTTCCTAGGATTTCTAGGTGTTGCTGTAGTCATGCTACATGGAGTCCATGCTGTCTCCCGCCAGAGCTGGGTGGCCCCAGCTCAGCGGAGGATGTGCACAAGTGCTGCAGAGATGCCTGGTGGCCTTCCCCCAGGCCTCCGGGTGTGTCGAGCCATGCTCCCAGGCGTGCTTGGTGCCCCGGAGGTAGTTGGTACCCCCCAGTGCTGGCATCCAGCAGAGCTGTGCTACTGCTGGCAGCTGTGCTCACCAAGAGTGGCAGAGATGCAGAAGAGGACTTTCCAGAGCCTTTTTTTCTTCTGGGGCATCTTTTGCCTAGAAAAGAGGCAATGCTGTTGTTACCGCAGTTGCAAGCTTTGGGCAAGCCCATTCACAGTGAGCACGTTGCCGTCAAAGCGGAAAAGCAGCCGTTTTGGAAGTCTGCTGCTGCCAGAAAGCTGCCAGGGCAGACTCCAAAAGGCACATGGTTTCTGTCAGCACCGTTCTCCACCCCGGGCAGAGCTTCCTGCAAGCAAGTGCCCCAAGAGCGCCTTCAGAAGAGGCATGAAAATCATCGAGGGAAGCAAACAGATCTAGCAAGTGAAAAGAGAACATAGGGGTTGAGGTGTGCTTGCTGTCCCTTTCGCTCTGAAAGCAGGCCTGTTCCCACTGGAGATCACAGAGACCTTTATGTTTTTGTGGTGGGGGCCGGGGAAGGTACTCACATGGCGGAGACACAGGTGCTGATGAGTCTCCGCAGGAAGATAATGGCCATCGCCAGGTAACAAGTGATGCGGGAGATGATCCCTGGGCAAAGAAACCAGTGGCAAGTGAGGTCTCGCTCCTGTGGTCCCTCCTGCGGGACTGCCAGGAGTTTCAGCTCCCCGTGGGAGGGACGCACTGAGCCCCTCGTGCTGCCTCCACAGGCAGGGTCAGTGCCGTGGCCGTGCCTTGGAGCAGGGCCACACCGGGGAGCCGAGGAGCCGTCCCCTGCAGCCACTGCTGCCGCAGCGCGGCCGGTCAGGTTTTGGTAGCGTGTCCCACGGGTACCACAGCACCCCACAACAACAGGGAAAGTAGAGGTCATTGCATCATAGTCACGTGATTGCTCTAAACCCCTCTCTGCGACTGTGATTTTGTGATTTTGCGTTTTCTGCGGGGTGGTAAGGCCTGGGCGAGCCAGGCTGGGTGGGTGCAAAAGTGGAGCCTCTCTGCATGTAACGCGAAGCAGCAGCGTAGCCGAGAAGGCCGAGGGATGGGCTCGCCCTGAGGGGCTCCGCGGTGCGGCACTTACCAGCGTTGTCCCTGGCGCGGTGGCTGCTGCTCATGGATGCCCCGCTGGCCATGTTGAGGCCGGCCCCGGCCACCTGGGCCTCCAGCACCACCTGGGAGTCCCGCTCAGCAGAGGCTGCCGGCGTCTCTGGGTGGTGCCATCGCCGCTGGGGAGCCCGTCTCCTCGCCATTGCTGGGAGGAAACAAGTGCTCAGCTCCCGGCCTCCCTTCCACACACACGCTTTTTGCCCGATTGGGCAAAAAGCCACAGAGCACCCCGAAAGGAGCGGGCCTGCTGAGAGCAATGAGCCGTGAGACCACGGCGAGCTCCCTGCAGCAGGCTGCGGGCGTCCACAGCCCTGCGGGGCAATAAGGGATGTGCAGCTGTGACCTCACAGAAGCCCGTGAGGTGGCGCGAGGCGTGATGTGATGTCACAGCAGAACATGCTCATCC
The DNA here is from genome assembly GCF_036370855.1 of Dromaius novaehollandiae. Taxonomy (NCBI): domain Eukaryota; kingdom Metazoa; phylum Chordata; class Aves; order Casuariiformes; family Dromaiidae; genus Dromaius; species Dromaius novaehollandiae. Next base: position 16,511,890 of record NC_088132.1, on the reverse strand, counting down.
ACCACCTTCCCGGGGAGGCCCAGCCCAGTCATCCCTTATTAACAGCATCACTAATATTTCCATGTTCATCTTTACCAGAGCTGTTGTGAGATTTTTCTTCCTGCCGTTTTTGGATTTCTCCATTAACTTCAACATTGAGCTGTTGAGAAGTCCATGTCCAGCATGCAGGAGTCAGGAACCGGCCTGATCATAGCTCCCTGTGCCGCCTCCTTGCCCTCACCAGCAGTGTCCCCAGTGCAAGACAATGCCAGATCTACGGGGTGATTGACAGCACAAACATGTCCAGGCTTTTCCCCCCAGCTGCAGCCTCCTTACGAGCCCGGCACATTGCCGCAAGACTGTGGGTGTGGAAGCGGCCCCATATGCCAAACACACTGTGCCTTTTTCTGTGCACTGTTTGCAATGATCAACAAATGAGCGACCTCAACAAACACGTGACCCTTAACAGTCAGCTTCTCCCTCCTGCTTTTCCAGGAGCTGTCTAGATACTCTGAGAGCAGTTATCAGGGTGTATTAATGGTTACTTCGGTCTTTGAAGTGACAGCATACTGCTGGCTTTGTGTCTCCACTGTATGCTTCTGCCCATGGAGATAGCTACCTTTGGGCTCTGGCTGAATTTTCTGGCCTCAGAAATTTATACCTCCCATCTAGGTAATGTCCTGCTTTTCCCCACAACTTCAGGTAGGCCTGTATGTCATGGCCTTTTGTGGGACAGAGATTTGATGGGAAAAGGACACAGGAGTTGTGCCAGGTGGTGGCTTCCCTTGCGACACCGACCCAAGAGGTTCCCGTGCCTTCTGCACCGCATGCAGCTGAGGAGCCCCAAGGCCCTGCTGAGAGCCTGGCGCTGGGGGAAGCACAGAAACAAGGGGGAGGTGTTTCAACCCAGGCTGCTTTGCCGTATCGAGGTCTCCTTGTAGAGGTGCTCTGTGCCGCGCTGTGCACAAGCCTGCCCCTTTGCTCCCCAAGTCTGGCGCCTCTTCTGGCTGTCTTTTGCCAAGCTGGAGGAGCCGGGCTAGGCTTGCTGGGAGAGGCGGGGCATTTGCTTGCCCAGCATGGTTTGGTGCTTTCTGAGAGGGGTGGAGGGGAGAAGGGGGAGCAGGATGACGGGGCCAGGAGCATGATGCGGATGAAGCGTGAAGGCTATCCGAGCACGGCACAGGGCTCCCCTCAAGCAGAAGCTCTGTCGAGTGCCAGCCACAGCAGTCCAGCTTCTTTGCACTGGCTAAAGCAGCAGCTGGCACTGATGACATGGTCCCTCTCTGCAGGCAGGGACTGAAAGGGTCCTTCTGTGCGGGCTGGGGTGCCTAGGCCTTCCGGGACCCCGAGCATGCCCTTACCTGCTCCTGCCGCTGCTGCAGCCCTGCTGTTACCCGCAGCCAGCGGCTTCCCGGGCTGCCTCTGCTCCGGGACTGCCATTAACAGGGGCTGCCATCACCCCAGGCCTTGCCGTTATCCCGGCTCTAGAGCTATCCACTGACGTGCTGCTCTCCCGGGCTGCTGTGTCAAATAAGGGCCGTGCTGTTACCCTGGAGCATGGCGTTACCTCGCGTGCCATTTTCCCACCCTGCTGTTGCCCTGGGTCCGTGACAGTAGCCCCGGTCCTGCCGCTACCCCGGGTCGGGTGCTCCCTCGGCAGCTGCCGTTACCCCAGGCCTCCGGTTACAGTGCACCCTGCCATGTCCCTGGGCCTGCCTTTGCTTGTTTTCCTCTTTTTATTTCTTATTAAGAAGAGGTCTCCTCATGTCTTCGGGTTGCGGAGAGGAGGTCTGGCTCGCCACCTTCCCGTGAACCTGCACGCGGTAAATGCAGGTGAACTCCGTGTTTCCCCAGTTGCTCCGCACAAAAAGTTTTATGTATTGAAAGGCTCTGGAAAGCTCCTGCTGTAAAGAAATCATGGGAAGAAGAAAGATGGTTAGTGGGGTGCAAAGAGCAAGAGCAGAAGGCAGGGACGTCCCTCTGCCAGCCGTGGCCCTGCTAAGGGCAGGCCCCTCTGGCCCCCCAGGCAGGGACTGCGAACGCTCTTTCTGCCCCGGCACTAGGGCAAATGCGCGTTCCTGCCTGGCCTTTGCCCACACGCACTGCCTGTACCTTGAGAGGGAAGGTCTGCATGGCCTCTTTTTCCACGTCGTACATGAATGTCCCAAGGAGAGTTTCTTCTTCCGCCTCCTCGTCCACTCCCTCCGAGACAAAGCACAAGGGTCAGGCTGCCCCCGAGGATGGGGAGAGGCACCCGCTGGATCAGGACCTGTTACCCACCCACCCTCTGCCATGGCTTGAGCAGTAGTCAAGCGCAGGTTACGGTGAAGCAGGGCCTCCTCCTGGAGGGTGGATCGACTGCCCTGAGATGCGTGGCCAGAAAGCACTGAGCAGCTCTTGAGAAGGAGAAAACCCCCACGTGCCTTGACATGTCCTCCTGGGGCAGTGCTCCCGAGAGAGCAAGGCCCAAACCTCCGAGCAGGCACAAAGACAAGGGAGCGCCTGTTCTGGCTTCTCCCCAGGGCCACCTCCCAGCGCAGCAGAGACTTACCGAGACAGTGAAATGTCGGGGGGCGCTGCTGACGGTCCCGGACGGAGAGACTGCTTTGTAGATGTGCTGCACGGTGACAGCGGTTGGCTGGATGGGTGCAGGCATCCGAATGACCACCTGCCCCCGAGACCCTTGGAAAGGCCAGCACTGTCCGGGAGTCACGTCTGGCTGAAAGCAGAAAAGAACCAGAGTGGCTGGTGAGGGAGGGACGGGGACACCACCACTACTCGCGTAACTGGAAGACAGGCACCGGTTTGTCTACAGGTTGTTCTTCTGCTCATAAACGAACAGCATGTGAGGGAACAGACAGAAGTGCACGCCTGTCGTTGCTGCCCCTTCGCTCATAAATGAACAGCATGTGAGGGAACAGACAGAAGTGCACGCCTGTCGTTGCTGCCCCATGAAGGGGCCTCTCAGTGCTCCTGAGAAGAGGAAAGTCTGCATTAGGACACATCTGAGCCCCCACATCTGAGCCCGGGTGCTGGAGCAAAAAAAGTCTCTCTGTGCGCAGGGGCTCTGTGCAGGTCCCCCTGCCAAGCCATCTGAGAAGGGAGAATCAGGGAGGAGGGAGGGAAACTGGGTCACCACAGAGAAACAGCTGCACCCAGCTGTGACCAGGTGTTGTGGGCAGCAGGTAGCAGTTCAGTTCAGGTCCCCTCCTGAAGGGAAGCCCTAGCCTTCTGGGAAGCCAAGCCCAGTGTTACTCGTCAGGTGTCAGTGGTGTGGGGCTGAGCGGCAGCTCTGGAGTGAAGGGAGAGCCGCTGGGGCTTGCTGCTGGCTTCACAGGAAGGCGTGAGGTCCAAGTGGATGGCTGGTGCTGTGGTACCTGCAGAATTGTTTGTGGAGGGTTTGCAGCAGAGCAGAGCAACCACAGAGCCCTGCAGAGCCCATGCTCTGGCCCCTCGTAGCTCTTGGACGTTCTCCGGATGTCGATGGTGGCACCTGTAAGGAAGACACGAGCTGACCGCCAGAGGCCGCAGACTAGAGAAGCTGATGCTTGGGGTGTTTCTAACGCTGCCCGCCAGCCCCAGCGCCTGTGACTCCCACACTGCACGCTGCCATGTCGGAGGTGCCCGGCTGTTGAGGGAAGGGGGTGCTGTGACCCACCCTGTGCCAGGGGACTGCTTGAACGACCCCGTGTGAATGACAGCAGGCTGAAGCTGAGGTCTTGCTGTGTCGACAGCAAGGGACACTCATTTCTGGTCCAGAGGAGAGCTCAGTGGAGAGGAAGAGCGCCTCTCCGTCAGCACAGAAACGTCTGTAGGGGCAGCGCCGGAGGCACCGGCAAGAGGCTCGAGGGCAGGACTGGGGTGGGTCTGAGAGAGCCCCTCTGGCAGTCTTGCTCTTGGAGCCCACGATGCCCCTGGAGCTTCCGGCGCTTGGGTGAGCAGAGTCTGGAGCGCAGCCTGCCTTTGCGAGTGCTCTGCGCAAGCTGCGTGCGCTGAGCCTTGCCCTGCTGGGTTCATACCTGAGCTTCTGAGGGCCCTGTCGGACATGTGGGCATAGTCCTGCAGAGCGGTCTCGGGCATTGCCTCTCTCAGCTGCTGAACTTCCTAGGAAAGACATGAATGAACAGTGTCTGTCCCCTGCAGCATGCTGCTGGCAGCTGCTGCCTGCCGGTCTACAGGCAGCAGGGCGCTCCTCTGGCTGCGGCTGTGGGCAGCATCTGCAGAGGAGCTGGGAGGGGACTTGGGGACTCAGGGGAGCCCAGCTGCCTGGGCCGCTGCCTAGCAGCAGCCATTTCCCAGGAATGATCCCTCCCGCCACATGCTGACCAAGTGCTGAACTCAGAGACACACGCCCGAGAGAAACGGCCCCCTCCTCCATGTCTGAGAAGAGCCGAGGAGGAGGAGGCAGCCCAGAAGAGACAGAAGAGACGCCCCCATTGGATGCTGGGGGGTGCTGCTCCAAGGCCTCTTTCACCAAACGCAGGATCACCTTCTTCACACTGCTGATCTCGGCACTCAGGCGAGCCACCTGCTCCCACAGAAGCTGCGTCTTGTGGACTTGCTGCCTCAACAAAGCAAGCGAGTTCCTGCAGAGAGCGGGACAGCAGGTCTTGTGAGGGGCTGCCCAGCCCCTGCTGGGAGCCTCCGCACTCACACAGGACAAGAGGCGTGTGCCTTGTGCGCCCTTTCCATTCCCTGTGTTGGGAATGCTTCCCTTCCCCCCACCCTGGCACGCCAGGGAGCCTTGGACATGACGCAAGCAAGTGCAGCTAGCATGGGGTGGCCCACGCTACTGTGCGCAATCAGCTGCAGGTCAGGAAATGTCTCTTACTGCAAGGGGTTCGTCTCCACTGCAGACTGCTCTGGCAGCTCCTGAAAGGGAAAGGCTCTCCATGAGCATGCCCTCGCAGAGCTGCCCGGGCTTCCCAGAGGAGGTTTCCCCCTTTCCCAGAGGGAGACCCAACAGAAGTTGCTGCTTGGGATGCCTTTGGATGGAAGCGGAGGATTCCGTGGTTTCTGCCACCACCATCAGCAAAAGGCTCCTTTGCAGGAGCGTCCTGTCCCACAACAGCAGTCACTGACCTGTGGTGCTTCCCCGGCCCGTAATGTCCCCACTGACAGCCAGCCCCAGCAGTAGACAGCAGCTGTAATGCACATCAGCAGGAGGCCGTTAGTTTCCTAGGATTTCTAGGTGTTGCTGTAGTCATGCTACATGGAGTCCATGCTGTCTCCCGCCAGAGCTGGGTGGCCCCAGCTCAGCGGAGGATGTGCACAAGTGCTGCAGAGATGCCTGGTGGCCTTCCCCCAGGCCTCCGGGTGTGTCGAGCCATGCTCCCAGGCGTGCTTGGTGCCCCGGAGGTAGTTGGTACCCCCCAGTGCTGGCATCCAGCAGAGCTGTGCTACTGCTGGCAGCTGTGCTCACCAAGAGTGGCAGAGATGCAGAAGAGGACTTTCCAGAGCCTTTTTTTCTTCTGGGGCATCTTTTGCCTAGAAAAGAGGCAATGCTGTTGTTACCGCAGTTGCAAGCTTTGGGCAAGCCCATTCACAGTGAGCACGTTGCCGTCAAAGCGGAAAAGCAGCCGTTTTGGAAGTCTGCTGCTGCCAGAAAGCTGCCAGGGCAGACTCCAAAAGGCACATGGTTTCTGTCAGCACCGTTCTCCACCCCGGGCAGAGCTTCCTGCAAGCAAGTGCCCCAAGAGCGCCTTCAGAAGAGGCATGAAAATCATCGAGGGAAGCAAACAGATCTAGCAAGTGAAAAGAGAACATAGGGGTTGAGGTGTGCTTGCTGTCCCTTTCGCTCTGAAAGCAGGCCTGTTCCCACTGGAGATCACAGAGACCTTTATGTTTTTGTGGTGGGGGCCGGGGAAGGTACTCACATGGCGGAGACACAGGTGCTGATGAGTCTCCGCAGGAAGATAATGGCCATCGCCAGGTAACAAGTGATGCGGGAGATGATCCCTGGGCAAAGAAACCAGTGGCAAGTGAGGTCTCGCTCCTGTGGTCCCTCCTGCGGGACTGCCAGGAGTTTCAGCTCCCCGTGGGAGGGACGCACTGAGCCCCTCGTGCTGCCTCCACAGGCAGGGTCAGTGCCGTGGCCGTGCCTTGGAGCAGGGCCACACCGGGGAGCCGAGGAGCCGTCCCCTGCAGCCACTGCTGCCGCAGCGCGGCCGGTCAGGTTTTGGTAGCGTGTCCCACGGGTACCACAGCACCCCACAACAACAGGGAAAGTAGAGGTCATTGCATCATAGTCACGTGATTGCTCTAAACCCCTCTCTGCGACTGTGATTTTGTGATTTTGCGTTTTCTGCGGGGTGGTAAGGCCTGGGCGAGCCAGGCTGGGTGGGTGCAAAAGTGGAGCCTCTCTGCATGTAACGCGAAGCAGCAGCGTAGCCGAGAAGGCCGAGGGATGGGCTCGCCCTGAGGGGCTCCGCGGTGCGGCACTTACCAGCGTTGTCCCTGGCGCGGTGGCTGCTGCTCATGGATGCCCCGCTGGCCATGTTGAGGCCGGCCCCGGCCACCTGGGCCTCCAGCACCACCTGGGAGTCCCGCTCAGCAGAGGCTGCCGGCGTCTCTGGGTGGTGCCATCGCCGCTGGGGAGCCCGTCTCCTCGCCATTGCTGGGAGGAAACAAGTGCTCAGCTCCCGGCCTCCCTTCCACACACACGCTTTTTGCCCGATTGGGCAAAAAGCCACAGAGCACCCCGAAAGGAGCGGGCCTGCTGAGAGCAATGAGCCGTGAGACCACGGCGAGCTCCCTGCAGCAGGCTGCGGGCGTCCACAGCCCTGCGGGGCAATAAGGGATGTGCAGCTGTGACCTCACAGAAGCCCGTGAGGTGGCGCGAGGCGTGATGTGATGTCACAGCAGAACATGCTCATCCACCACCTTCCCGGGGAGGCCCAGCCCAGTCATCCCTTATTAACAGCATCACTAATATTTCCATGTTCATCTTTACCAGAGCTGTTGTGAGATTTTTCTTCCTGCCGTTTTTGGATTTCTCCATTAACTTCAACATTGAGCTGTTGAGAAGTCCATGTCCAGCATGCAGGAGTCAGGAACCGGCCTGATCATAGCTCCCTGTGCCGCCTCCTTGCCCTCACCAGCAGTGTCCCCAGTGCAAGACAATGCCAGATCTACGGGGTGATTGACAGCACAAACATGTCCAGGCTTTTCCCCCCAGCTGCAGCCTCCTTACGAGCCCGGCACATTGCCGCAAGACTGTGGGTGTGGAAGCGGCCCCATATGCCAAACACACTGTGCCTTTTTCTGTGCACTGTTTGCAATGATCAACAAATGAGCGACCTCAACAAACACGTGACCCTTAACAGTCAGCTTCTCCCTCCTGCTTTTCCAGGAGCTGTCTAGATACTCTGAGAGCAGTTATCAGGGTGTATTAATGGTTACTTCGGTCTTTGAAGTGACAGCATACTGCTGGCTTTGTGTCTCCACTGTATGCTTCTGCCCATGGAGATAGCTACCTTTGGGCTCTGGCTGAATTTTCTGGCCTCAGAAATTTATACCTCCCATCTAGGTAATGTCCTGCTTTTCCCCACAACTTCAGGTAGGCCTGTATGTCATGGCCTTTTGTGGGACAGAGATTTGATGGGAAAAGGACACAGGAGTTGTGCCAGGTGGTGGCTTCCCTTGCGACACCGACCCAAGAGGTTCCCGTGCCTTCTGCACCGCATGCAGCTGAGGAGCCCCAAGGCCCTGCTGAGAGCCTGGCGCTGGGGGAAGCACAGAAACAAGGGGGAGGTGTTTCAACCCAGGCTGCTTTGCCGTATCGAGGTCTCCTTGTAGAGGTGCTCTGTGCCGCGCTGTGCACAAGCCTGCCCCTTTGCTCCCCAAGTCTGGCGCCTCTTCTGGCTGTCTTTTGCCAAGCTGGAGGAGCCGGGCTAGGCTTGCTGGGAGAGGCGGGGCATTTGCTTGCCCAGCATGGTTTGGTGCTTTCTGAGAGGGGTGGAGGGGAGAAGGGGGAGCAGGATGACGGGGCCAGGAGCATGATGCGGATGAAGCGTGAAGGCTATCCGAGCACGGCACAGGGCTCCCCTCAAGCAGAAGCTCTGTCGAGTGCCAGCCACAGCAGTCCAGCTTCTTTGCACTGGCTAAAGCAGCAGCTGGCACTGATGACATGGTCCCTCTCTGCAGGCAGGGACTGAAAGGGTCCTTCTGTGCGGGCTGGGGTGCCTAGGCCTTCCGGGACCCCGAGCATGCCCTTACCTGCTCCTGCCGCTGCTGCAGCCCTGCTGTTACCCGCAGCCAGCGGCTTCCCGGGCTGCCTCTGCTCCGGGACTGCCATTAACAGGGGCTGCCATCACCCCAGGCCTTGCCGTTATCCCGGCTCTAGAGCTATCCACTGACGTGCTGCTCTCCCGGGCTGCTGTGTCAAATAAGGGCCGTGCTGTTACCCTGGAGCATGGCGTTACCTCGCGTGCCATTTTCCCACCCTGCTGTTGCCCTGGGTCCGTGACAGTAGCCCCGGTCCTGCCGCTACCCCGGGTCGGGTGCTCCCTCGGCAGCTGCCGTTACCCCAGGCCTCCGGTTACAGTGCACCCTGCCATGTCCCTGGGCCTGCCTTTGCTTGTTTTCCTCTTTTTATTTCTTATTAAGAAGAGGTCTCCTCATGTCTTCGGGTTGCGGAGAGGAGGTCTGGCTCGCCACCTTCCCGTGAACCTGCACGCGGTAAATGCAGGTGAACTCCGTGTTTCCCCAGTTGCTCCGCACAAAAAGTTTTATGTATTGAAAGGCTCTGGAAAGCTCCTGCTGTAAAGAAATCATGGGAAGAAGAAAGATGGTTAGTGGGGTGCAAAGAGCAAGAGCAGAAGGCAGGGACGTCCCTCTGCCAGCCGTGGCCCTGCTAAGGGCAGGCCCCTCTGGCCCCCCAGGCAGGGACTGCGAACGCTCTTTCTGCCCCGGCACTAGGGCAAATGCGCGTTCCTGCCTGGCCTTTGCCCACACGCACTGCCTGTACCTTGAGAGGGAAGGTCTGCATGGCCTCTTTTTCCACGTCGTACATGAATGTCCCAAGGAGAGTTTCTTCTTCCGCCTCCTCGTCCACTCCCTCCGAGACAAAGCACAAGGGTCAGGCTGCCCCCGAGGATGGGGAGAGGCACCCGCTGGATCAGGACCTGTTACCCACCCACCCTCTGCCATGGCTTGAGCAGTAGTCAAGCGCAGGTTACGGTGAAGCAGGGCCTCCTCCTGGAGGGTGGATCGACTGCCCTGAGATGCGTGGCCAGAAAGCACTGAGCAGCTCTTGAGAAGGAGAAAACCCCCACGTGCCTTGACATGTCCTCCTGGGGCAGTGCTCCCGAGAGAGCAAGGCCCAAACCTCCGAGCAGGCACAAAGACAAGGGAGCGCCTGTTCTGGCTTCTCCCCAGGGCCACCTCCCAGCGCAGCAGAGACTTACCGAGACAGTGAAATGTCGGGGGGCGCTGCTGACGGTCCCGGACGGAGAGACTGCTTTGTAGATGTGCTGCACGGTGACAGCGGTTGGCTGGATGGGTGCAGGCATCCGAATGACCACCTGCCCCCGAGACCCTTGGAAAGGCCAGCACTGTCCGGGAGTCACGTCTGGCTGAAAGCAGAAAAGAACCAGAGTGGCTGGTGAGGGAGGGACGGGGACACCACCACTACTCGCGTAACTGGAAGACAGGCACCGGTTTGTCTACAGGTTGTTCTTCTGCTCATAAACGAACAGCATGTGAGGGAACAGACAGAAGTGCACGCCTGTCGTTGCTGCCCCTTCGCTCATAAATGAACAGCATGTGAGGGAACAGACAGAAGTGCACGCCTGTCGTTGCTGCCCCATGAAGGGGCCTCTCAGTGCTCCTGAGAAGAGGAAAGTCTGCATTAGGACACATCTGAGCCCCCACATCTGAGCCCGGGTGCTGGAGCAAAAAAAGTCTCTCTGTGCGCAGGGGCTCTGTGCAGGTCCCCCTGCCAAGCCATCTGAGAAGGGAGAATCAGGGAGGAGGGAGGGAAACTGGGTCACCACAGAGAAACAGCTGCACCCAGCTGTGACCAGGTGTTGTGGGCAGCAGGTAGCAGTTCAGTTCAGGTCCCCTCCTGAAGGGAAGCCCTAGCCTTCTGGGAAGCCAAGCCCAGTGTTACTCGTCAGGTGTCAGTGGTGTGGGGCTGAGCGGCAGCTCTGGAGTGAAGGGAGAGCCGCTGGGGCTTGCTGCTGGCTTCACAGGAAGGCGTGAGGTCCAAGTGGATGGCTGGTGCTGTGGTACCTGCAGAATTGTTTGTGGAGGGTTTGCAGCAGAGCAGAGCAACCACAGAGCCCTGCAGAGCCCATGCTCTGGCCCCTCGTAGCTCTTGGACGTTCTCCGGATGTCGATGGTGGCACCTGTAAGGAAGACACGAGCTGACCGCCAGAGGCCGCAGACTAGAGAAGCTGATGCTTGGGGTGTTTCTAACGCTGCCCGCCAGCCCCAGCGCCTGTGACTCCCACACTGCACGCTGCCATGTCGGAGGTGCCCGGCTGTTGAGGGAAGGGGGTGCTGTGACCCACCCTGTGCCAGGGGACTGCTTGAACGACCCCGTGTGAATGACAGCAGGCTGAAGCTGAGGTCTTGCTGTGTCGACAGCAAGGGACACTCATTTCTGGTCCAGAGGAGAGCTCAGTGGAGAGGAAGAGCGCCTCTCCGTCAGCACAGAAACGTCTGTAGGGGCAGCGCCGGAGGCACCGGCAAGAGGCTCGAGGGCAGGACTGGGGTGGGTCTGAGAGAGCCCCTCTGGCAGTCTTGCTCTTGGAGCCCACGATGCCCCTGGAGCTTCCGGCGCTTGGGTGAGCAGAGTCTGGAGCGCAGCCTGCCTTTGCGAGTGCTCTGCGCAAGCTGCGTGCGCTGAGCCTTGCCCTGCTGGGTTCATACCTGAGCTTCTGAGGGCCCTGTCGGACATGTGGGCATAGTCCTGCAGAGCGGTCTCGGGCATTGCCTCTCTCAGCTGCTGAACTTCCTAGGAAAGACATGAATGAACAGTGTCTGTCCCCTGCAGCATGCTGCTGGCAGCTGCTGCCTGCCGGTCTACAGGCAGCAGGGCGCTCCTCTGGCTGCGGCTGTGGGCAGCATCTGCAGAGGAGCTGGGAGGGGACTTGGGGACTCAGGGGAGCCCAGCTGCCTGGGCCGCTGCCTAGCAGCAGCCATTTCCCAGGAATGATCCCTCCCGCCACATGCTGACCAAGTGCTGAACTCAGAGACACACGCCCGAGAGAAACGGCCCCCTCCTCCATGTCTGAGAAGAGCCGAGGAGGAGGAGGCAGCCCAGAAGAGACAGAAGAGACGCCCCCATTGGATGCTGGGGGGTGCTGCTCCAAGGCCTCTTTCACCAAACGCAGGATCACCTTCTTCACACTGCTGATCTCGGCACTCAGGCGAGCCACCTGCTCCCACAGAAGCTGCGTCTTGTGGACTTGCTGCCTCAACAAAGCAAGCGAGTTCCTGCAGAGAGCGGGACAGCAGGTCTTGTGAGGGGCTGCCCAGCCCCTGCTGGGAGCCTCCGCACTCACACAGGACAAGAGGCGTGTGCCTTGTGCGCCCTTTCCATTCCCTGTGTTGGGAATGCTTCCCTTCCCCCCACCCTGGCACGCCAGGGAGCCTTGGACATGACGCAAGCAAGTGCAGCTAGCATGGGGTGGCCCACGCTACTGTGCGCAATCAGCTGCAGGTCAGGAAATGTCTCTTACTGCAAGGGGTTCGTCTCCACTGCAGACTGCTCTGGCAGCTCCTGAAAGGGAAAGGCTCTCCATGAGCATGCCCTCGCAGAGCTGCCCGGGCTTCCCAGAGGAGGTTTCCCCCTTTCCCAGAGGGAGACCCAACAGAAGTTGCTGCTTGGGATGCCTTTGGATGGAAGCGGAGGATTCCGTGGTTTCTGCCACCACCATCAGCAAAAGGCTCCTTTGCAGGAGCGTCCTGTCCCACAACAGCAGTCACTGACCTGTGGTGCTTCCCCGGCCCGTAATGTCCCCACTGACAGCCAGCCCCAGCAGTAGACAGCAGCTGTAATGCACATCAGCAGGAGGCCGTTAGTTTCCTAGGATTTCTAGGTGTTGCTGTAGTCATGCTACATGGAGTCCATGCTGTCTCCCGCCAGAGCTGGGTGGCCCCAGCTCAGCGGAGGATGTGCACAAGTGCTGCAGAGATGCCTGGTGGCCTTCCCCCAGGCCTCCGGGTGTGTCGAGCCATGCTCCCAGGCGTGCTTGGTGCCCCGGAGGTAGTTGGTACCCCCCAGTGCTGGCATCCAGCAGAGCTGTGCTACTGCTGGCAGCTGTGCTCACCAAGAGTGGCAGAGATGCAGAAGAGGACTTTCCAGAGCCTTTTTTTCTTCTGGGGCATCTTTTGCCTAGAAAAGAGGCAATGCTGTTGTTACCGCAGTTGCAAGCTTTGGGCAAGCCCATTCACAGTGAGCACGTTGCCGTCAAAGCGGAAAAGCAGCCGTTTTGGAAGTCTGCTGCTGCCAGAAAGCTGCCAGGGCAGACTCCAAAAGGCACATGGTTTCTGTCAGCACCGTTCTCCACCCCGGGCAGAGCTTCCTGCAAGCAAGTGCCCCAAGAGCGCCTTCAGAAGAGGCATGAAAATCATCGAGGGAAGCAAACAGATCTAGCAAGTGAAAAGAGAACATAGGGGTTGAGGTGTGCTTGCTGTCCCTTTCGCTCTGAAAGCAGGCCTGTTCCCACTGGAGATCACAGAGACCTTTATGTTTTTGTGGTGGGGGCCGGGGAAGGTACTCACATGGCGGAGACACAGGTGCTGATGAGTCTCCGCAGGAAGATAATGGCCATCGCCAGGTAACAAGTGATGCGGGAGATGATCCCTGGGCAAAGAAACCAGTGGCAAGTGAGGTCTCGCTCCTGTGGTCCCTCCTGCGGGACTGCCAGGAGTTTCAGCTCCCCGTGGGAGGGACGCACTGAGCCCCTCGTGCTGCCTCCACAGGCAGGGTCAGTGCCGTGGCCGTGCCTTGGAGCAGGGCCACACCGGGGAGCCGAGGAGCCGTCCCCTGCAGCCACTGCTGCCGCAGCGCGGCCGGTCAGGTTTTGGTAGCGTGTCCCACGGGTACCACAGCACCCCACAACAACAGGGAAAGTAGAGGTCATTGCATCATAGTCACGTGATTGCTCTAAACCCCTCTCTGCGACTGTGATTTTGTGATTTTGCGTTTTCTGCGGGGTGGTAAGGCCTGGGCGAGCCAGGCTGGGTGGGTGCAAAAGTGGAGCCTCTCTGCATGTAACGCGAAGCAGCAGCGTAGCCGAGAAGGCCGAGGGATGGGCTCGCCCTGAGGGGCTCCGCGGTGCGGCACTTACCAGCGTTGTCCCTGGCGCGGTGGCTGCTGCTCATGGATGCCCCGCTGGCCATGTTGAGGCCGGCCCCGGCCACCTGGGCCTCCAGCACCACCTGGGAGTCCCGCTCAGCAGAGGCTGCCGGCGTCTCTGGGTGGTGCCATCGCCGCTGGGGAGCCCGTCTCCTCGCCATTGCTGGGAGGAAACAAGTGCTCAGCTCCCGGCCTCCCTTCCACACACACGCTTTTTGCCCGATTGGGCAAAAAGCCACAGAGCACCCCGAAAGGAGCGGGCCTGCTGAGAGCAATGAGCCGTGAGACCACGGCGAGCTCCCTGCAGCAGGCTGCGGGCGTCCACAGCCCTGCGGGGCAATAAGGGATGTGCAGCTGTGACCTCACAGAAGCCCGTGAGGTGGCGCGAGGCGTGATGTGATGTCACAGCAGAACATGCTCATCCACCACCTTCCCGGGGAGGCCCAGCCCAGTCATCCCTTATTAACAGCATCACTAATATTTCCATGTTCATCTTTACCAGAGCTGTTGTGAGATTTTTCTTCCTGCCGTTTTTGGATTTCTCCATTAACTTCAACATTGAGCTGTTGAGAAGTCCATGTCCAGCATGCAGGAGTCAGGAACCGGCCTGATCATAGCTCCCTGTGCCGCCTCCTTGCCCTCACCAGCAGTGTCCCCAGTGCAAGACAATGCCAGATCTACGGGGTGATTGACAGCACAAACATGTCCAGGCTTTTCCCCCCAGCTGCAGCCTCCTTACGAGCCCGGCACATTGCCGCAAGACTGTGGGTGTGGAAGCGGCCCCATATGCCAAACACACTGTGCCTTTTTCTGTGCACTGTTTGCAATGATCAACAAATGAGCGACCTCAACAAACACGTGACCCTTAACAGTCAGCTTCTCCCTCCTGCTTTTCCAGGAGCTGTCTAGATACTCTGAGAGCAGTTATCAGGGTGTATTAATGGTTACTTCGGTCTTTGAAGTGACAGCATACTGCTGGCTTTGTGTCTCCACTGTATGCTTCTGCCCATGGAGATAGCTACCTTTGGGCTCTGGCTGAATTTTCTGGCCTCAGAAATTTATACCTCCCATCTAGGTAATGTCCTGCTTTTCCCCACAACTTCAGGTAGGCCTGTATGTCATGGCCTTTTGTGGGACAGAGATTTGATGGGAAAAGGACACAGGAGTTGTGCCAGGTGGTGGCTTCCCTTGCGACACCGACCCAAGAGGTTCCCGTGCCTTCTGCACCGCATGCAGCTGAGGAGCCCCAAGGCCCTGCTGAGAGCCTGGCGCTGGGGGAAGCACAGAAACAAGGGGGAGGTGTTTCAACCCAGGCTGCTTTGCCGTATCGAGGTCTCCTTGTAGAGGTGCTCTGTGCCGCGCTGTGCACAAGCCTGCCCCTTTGCTCCCCAAGTCTGGCGCCTCTTCTGGCTGTCTTTTGCCAAGCTGGAGGAGCCGGGCTAGGCTTGCTGGGAGAGGCGGGGCATTTGCTTGCCCAGCATGGTTTGGTGCTTTCTGAGAGGGGTGGAGGGGAGAAGGGGGAGCAGGATGACGGGGCCAGGAGCATGATGCGGATGAAGCGTGAAGGCTATCCGAGCACGGCACAGGGCTCCCCTCAAGCAGAAGCTCTGTCGAGTGCCAGCCACAGCAGTCCAGCTTCTTTGCACTGGCTAAAGCAGCAGCTGGCACTGATGACATGGTCCCTCTCTGCAGGCAGGGACTGAAAGGGTCCTTCTGTGCGGGCTGGGGTGCCTAGGCCTTCCGGGACCCCGAGCATGCCCTTACCTGCTCCTGCCGCTGCTGCAGCCCTGCTGTTACCCGCAGCCAGCGGCTTCCCGGGCTGCCTCTGCTCCGGGACTGCCATTAACAGGGGCTGCCATCACCCCAGGCCTTGCCGTTATCCCGGCTCTAGAGCTATCCACTGACGTGCTGCTCTCCCGGGCTGCTGTGTCAAATAAGGGCCGTGCTGTTACCCTGGAGCATGGCGTTACCTCGCGTGCCATTTTCCCACCCTGCTGTTGCCCTGGGTCCGTGACAGTAGCCCCGGTCCTGCCGCTACCCCCGGGTCGGGTGCTCCCTCGGCACTGCCGTTACCCCAGGCCTCCGGTTACAGTGCACCCTGCCATGTCCCTGGGCCTGCCTTTGCTTGTTTTCCTCTTTTTATTTCTTATTAAGAAGAGGTCTCCTCATGTCTTCGGGTTGCGGAGAGGAGGTCTGGCTCGCCACCTTCCCGTGAACCTGCACGCGGTAAATGCAGGTGAACTCCGTGTTTCCCCAGTTGCTCCGCACAAAAAGTTTTATGTATTGAAAGGCTCTGGAAAGCTCCTGCTGTAAAGAAATCATGGGAAGAAGAAAGATGGTTAGTGGGGTGCAAAGAGCAAGAGCAGAAGGCAGGGACGTCCCTCTGCCAGCCGTGGCCCTGCTAAGGGCAGGCCCCTCTGGCCCCCCAGGCAGGGACTGCGAACGCTCTTTCTGCCCCGGCACTAGGGCAAATGCGCGTTCCTGCCTGGCCTTTGCCCACACGCACTGCCTGTACCTTGAGAGGGAAGGTCTGCATGGCCTCTTTTTCCACGTCGTACATGAATGTCCCAAGGAGAGTTTCTTCTTCCGCCTCCTCGTCCACTCCCTCCGAGACAAAGCACAAGGGTCAGGCTGCCCCCGAGGATGGGGAGAGGCACCCGCTGGATCAGGACCTGTTACCCACCCACCCTCTGCCATGGCTTGAGCAGTAGTCAAGCGCAGGTTACGGTGAAGCAGGGCCTCCTCCTGGAGGGTGGATCGACTGCCCTGAGATGCGTGGCCAGAAAGCACTGAGCAGCTCTTGAGAAGGAGAAAACCCCCACGTGCCTTGACATGTCCTCCTGGGGCAGTGCTCCCGAGAGAGCAAGGCCCAAACCTCCGAGCAGGCACAAAGACAAGGGAGCGCCTGTTCTGGCTTCTCCCCAGGGCCACCTCCCAGCGCAGCAGAGACTTACCGAGACAGTGAAATGTCGGGGGGCGCTGCTGACGGTCCCGGACGGAGAGACTGCTTTGTAGATGTGCTGCACGGTGACAGCGGTTGGCTGGATGGGTGCAGGCATCCGAATGACCACCTGCCCCCGAGACCCTTGGAAAGGCCAGCACTGTCCGGGAGTCACGTCTGGCTGAAAGCAGAAAAGAACCAGAGTGGCTGGTGAGGGAGGGACGGGGACACCACCACTACTCGCGTAACTGGAAGACAGGCACCGGTTTGTCTACAGGTTGTTCTTCTGCTCATAAACGAACAGCATGTGAGGGAACAGACAGAAGTGCACGCCTGTCGTTGCTGCCCCTTCGCTCATAAATGAACAGCATGTGAGGGAACAGACAGAAGTGCACGCCTGTCATTGCTGCCCCATGAAGGGGCCTCTCAGTGCTCCTGAGAAGAGGAAAGTCTGCATTAGGACACATCTGAGCCCCCACATCTGAGCCCGGGTGCTGGAGCAAAAAAAGTCTCTCTGTGCGCAGGGGCTCTGTGCAGGTCCCCCTGCCAAGCCATCTGAGAAGGGAGAATCAGGGAGGAGGGAGGGAAACTGGGTCACCACAGAGAAACAGCTGCACCCAGCTGTGACCAGGTGTTGTGGGCAGCAGGTAGCAGTTCAGTTCAGGTCCCCTCCTGAAGGGAAGCCCTAGCCTTCTGGGAAGCCAAGCCCAGTGTTACTCGTCAGGTGTCAGTGGTGTGGGGCTGAGCGGCAGCTCTGGAGTGAAGGGAGAGCCGCTGGGGCTTGCTGCTGGCTTCACAGGAAGGCGTGAGGTCCAAGTGGATGGCTGGTGCTGTGGTACCTGCAGAATTGTTTGTGGAGGGTTTGCAGCAGAGCAGAGCAACCACAGAGCCCTGCAGAGCCCATGCTCTGGCCCCTCGTAGCTCTTGGACGTTCTCCGGATGTCGATGGTGGCACCTGTAAGGAAGACACGAGCTGACCGCCAGAGGCCGCAGACTAGAGAAGCTGATGCTTGGGGTGTTTCTAACGCTGCCCGCCAGCCCCAGCGCCTGTGACTCCCACACTGCACGCTGCCATGTCGGAGGTGCCCGGCTGTTGAGGGAAGGGGGTGCTGTGACCCACCCTGTGCCAGGGGACTGCTTGAACGACCCCGTGTGAATGACAGCAGGCTGAAGCTGAGGTCTTGCTGTGTCGACAGCAAGGGACACTCATTTCTGGTCCAGAGGAGAGCTCAGTGGAGAGGAAGAGCGCCTCTCCGTCAGCACAGAAACGTCTGTAGGGGCAGCGCCGGAGGCACCGGCAAGAGGCTCGAGGGCAGGACTGGGGTGGGTCTGAGAGAGCCCCTCTGGCAGTCTTGCTCTTGGAGCCCACGATGCCCCTGGAGCTTCCGGCGCTTGGGTGAGCAGAGTCTGGAGCGCAGCCTGCCTTTGCGAGTGCTCTGCGCAAGCTGCGTGCGCTGAGCCTTGCCCTGCTGGGTTCATACCTGAGCTTCTGAGGGCCCTGTCGGACATGTGGGCATAGTCCTGCAGAGCGGTCTCGGGCATTGCCTCTCTCAGCTGCTGAACTTCCTAGGAAAGACATGAATGAACAGTGTCTGTCCCCTGCAGCATGCTGCTGGCAGCTGCTGCCTGCCGGTCTACAGGCAGCAGGGCGCTCCTCTGGCTGCGGCTGTGGGCAGCATCTGCAGAGGAGCTGGGAGGGGACTTGGGGACTCAGGAGAGCCCAGCTGCCTGGGCCGCTGCCTAGCAGCAGCCATTTCCCAGGAATGATCCCTCCCGCCACATGCTGACCAAGTGCTGAACTCAGAGACACACGCCCGAGAGAAACGGCCCCCTCCTCCATGTCTGAGAAGAGCCGAGGAGGAGGAGGCAGCCCAGAAGAGACAGAAGAGACGCCCCCATTGGATGCTGGGGGGTGCTGCTCCAAGGCCTCTTTCACCAAACGCAGGATCACCTTCTTCACACTGCTGATCTCGGCACTCAGGCGAGCCACCTGCTCCCACAGAAGCTGCGTCTTGTGGACTTGCTGCCTCAACAAAGCAAGCGAGTTCCTGCAGAGAGCGGGACAGCAGGTCTTGTGAGGGACTGCCCAGCCCCTGCTGGGAGCCTCCGCACTCACACAGGACAAGAGGCGTGTGCCTTGTGCGCCCTTTCCATTCCCTGTGTTGGGAATGCTTCCCTTCCCCCCACCCTGGCACGCCAGGGAGCCTTGGACATGACGCAAGCAAGTGCAGCTAGCATGGGGTGGCCCACGCTACTGTGCGCAATCAGCTGCAGGTCAGGAAATGTCTCTTACTGCAAGGGGTTCGTCTCCACTGCAGACTGCTCTGGCAGCTCCTGAAAGGGAAAGGCTCTCCATGAGCATGCCCTCGCAGAGCTGCCCGGGCTTCCCAGAGGAGGTTTCCCCCTTTCCCAGAGGGAGACCCAACAGAAGTTGCTGCTTGGGATGCCTTTGGATGGAAGCGGAGGATTCCGTGGTTTCTGCCACCACCATCAGCAAAAGGCTCCTTTGCAGGAGCGTCCTGTCCCACAACAGCAGTCACTGACCTGTGGTGCTTCCCCGGCCCGTAATGTCCCCACTGACAGCCAGCCCCAGCAGTAGACAGCAGCTGTAATGCACATCAGCAGGAGGCCGTTAGTTTCCTAGGATTTCTAGGTGTTGCTGTAGTCATGCTACATGGAGTCCATGCTGTCTCCCGCCAGAGCTGGGTGGCCCCAGCTCAGCGGAGGATGTGCACAAGTGCTGCAGAGATGCCTGGTGGCCTTCCCCCAGGCCTCCGGGTGTGTCGAGCCATGCTCCCAGGCGTGCTTGGTGCCCCGGAGGTAGTTGGTACCCCCCAGTGCTGGCATCCAGCAGAGCTGTGCTACTGCTGGCAGCTGTGCTCACCAAGAGTGGCAGAGATGCAGAAGAGGACTTTCCAGAGCCTTTTTTTCTTCTGGGGCATCTTTTGCCTAGAAAAGAGGCAATGCTGTTGTTACCGCAGTTGCAAGCTTTGGGCAAGCCCATTCACAGTGAGCACGTTGCCGTCAAAGCGGAAAAGCAGCCGTTTTGGAAGTCTGCTGCTGCCAGAAAGCTGCCAGGGCAGACTCCAAAAGGCACATGGTTTCTGTCAGCACCGTTCTCCACCCCGGGCAGAGCTTCCTGCAAGCAAGTGCCCCAAGAGCGCCTTCAGAAGAGGCATGAAAATCATCGAGGGAAGCAAACAGATCTAGCAAGTGAAAAGAGAACATAGGGGTTGAGGTGTGCTTGCTGTCCCTTTCGCTCTGAAAGCAGGCCTGTTCCCACTGGAGATCACAGAGACCTTTATGTTTTTGTGGTGGGGGCCGGGGAAGGTACTCACATGGCGGAGACACAGGTGCTGATGAGTCTCCGCAGGAAGATAATGGCCATCGCCAGGTAACAAGTGATGCGGGAGATGATCCCTGGGCAAAGAAACCAGTGGCAAGTGAGGTCTCGCTCCTGTGGTCCCTCCTGCGGGACTGCCAGGAGTTTCAGCTCCCCGTGGGAGGGACGCACTGAGCCCCTCGTGCTGCCTCCACAGGCAGGGTCAGTGCCGTGGCCGTGCCTTGGAGCAGGGCCACACCGGGGAGCCGAGGAGCCGTCCCCTGCAGCCACTGCTGCCGCAGCGCGGCCGGTCAGGTTTTGGTAGCGTGTCCCACGGGTACCACAGCACCCCACAACAACAGGGAAAGTAGAGGTCATTGCATCATAGTCACGTGATTGCTCTAAACCCCTCTCTGCGACTGTGATTTTGTGATTTTGCGTTTTCTGCGGGGTGGTAAGGCCTGGGCGAGCCAGGCTGGGTGGGTGCAAAAGTGGAGCCTCTCTGCATGTAACGCGAAGCAGCAGCGTAGCCGAGAAGGCCGAGGGATGGGCTCGCCCTGAGGGGCTCCGCGGTGCGGCACTTACCAGCGTTGTCCCTGGCGCGGTGGCTGCTGCTCATGGATGCCCCGCTGGCCATGTTGAGGCCGGCCCCGGCCACCTGGGCCTCCAGCACCACCTGGGAGTCCCGCTCAGCAGAGGCTGCCGGCGTCTCTGGGCGGCGCCATCGCCGCTGGGGAGCCCGTCTCCTCGCCATTGCTGGGAGGAAACAAGTGCTCAGCTCCCGGCCTCCCTTCCACACACACGCTTTTTGCCCGATTGGGCAAAAAGCCACAGAGCACCCCGAAAGGAGCGGGCCTGCTGAGAGCAATGAGCCGTGAGACCACGGCGAGCTCCCTGCAGCAGGCTGCGGGCGTCCACAGCCCTGCGGGGCAATAAGGGATGTGCAGCTGTGACCTCACAGAAGCCCGTGAGGTGGCGCGAGGCGTGATGTGATGTCACAGCAGAACATGCTCATCCACCACCTTCCCGGGGAGGCCCAGCCCAGTCATCCCTTATTAACAGCATCACTAATATTTCCATGTTCATCTTTACCAGAGCTGTTGTGAGATTTTTCTTCCTGCCGTTTTTGGATTTCTCCATTAACTTCAACATCTGCGGGCAGAGAAAGGAAAGGTTTTCGTCTCTCCTTCCCTGCTCTCCTTCCCCCCCTTCCTGACACCAAGAAATAGCTTTCCCTTCTCCACGCCTCTCTTTACGCTTACCCCACACAAGCAAAGCTGCTTTTGGCTTCAAGGGCTGCTGCACAACACTGTGTGGAAGATGAGCCCCGCTGCTGTTTTCTGACCAGGAAAAGAAAATACAGCCTGGTCCAAGTTGAAGATAGTGGGACAGAACTCCCCATTGCCCCTGGAAAGAGCTGGTCCTTTCCGAGCGTGGCTCACCTCCTGAACTTCAGCTACAGTGCACATTTTCACATTTTCCCATGTCACTCCCAAAGCACTCCCTCTCTGGCTATCAGACTCAGAGATGAGAGCACTGGAAGAGAGTCAAGGTGTGAATGACATTTCATGCACGATGGCCAGGTGTTTCTCTCCTTGGACACTGCAGTGCCTCTCCATTGCACAGAAATTAGCTGCTTCTCCGGGCTGAGTGCAGCCACCAGGCTGTGTGTGTTTTATCCTCCTTCCGTTGGCTTAGGCAGTGAGTGGCTCGGCTGGTCTGAAATGCCACAAGGGTGCTGCAGAGAGACCTGCTGGCACCACCTTTAGACCAGGAACACAATGCAATAGCAACATGCTGCACTGTGGCACTTCTGACACGACTTTTAGATGTTCCTGTCAGTGCCTCTCAAGTCCACTTGGTCCCTGATCAGAGGAGGAGGCTGTGTGGATCACGAGAGTTGACACTACTTCTTTATCTTTGTGCTGGCTAGGACCAAAGCAGAGCGATAGCCGAGCCACTGAAAAATGCCACAGTACAGAAAAGAAAACAACACCCTGCCATCAGCAGGCTGTTGAGAAGTCCATGTCCAGCATGCAGGAGTCAGGAACCGACCTGATCATAGCTCCCTGTGCTGCCTCCTTGCCCTCACCAGCAGTGTCCCCACTGCAAGACAATGCTAGATCTACGGGGTGATTGACAGCACAAACATGTCCAGGCTTTTCCCCCCGGCTGCAACCTCCTTACGAGCCTGGCACACTGCTGCAAGACTGTGGGTGTGGAAGCGGCCCTGCATGCTGTCCGTAGCAGAAGCAGGACATCCCACAGTGTCCTAGAGCCCAGGGTTTTCTGTCCGCACTCCACGAATTGGGCAGGACAGGCAGGAGCTTCCTGCAAGGAAATACTAACCTCTGCAGTGCAGGCAGAGCCACCAGAAATGAGAGGCATTTCACAGACCCCTTAGAGGTCACCTGGTGGGTTCCTAGGTCTGCTCCAATCTCTAATGCCACTCCATTCAGTCCAGAAATTACACCCCACTTATATCAGGGTGGGTGAAGACTGTCTTTCGGGGGGGGGGGGGGCGGGGTTGGGAGGGGGATAACCCAAGGAAATAAAGTGGAGATATCATGCTAGTCTTTGAGCTTGTATGCCGTTAAGTGACATTAGAGCATCATATATAGTCACAATTTTATTATAAGCATGACAGAAAGCTCTTTTTTCTTACATGCGTCAGGCTCTTACGAACTTGTCTTTCAATCCTGGCCAGTCACGTAAGTAGGCCTTTCAAAGAAACAACTCTCTTTAAACCAGTCTTGGCGTTTTGCAGCCCTTAGGCACCCTGTTGTTTTGGACACGGGTGCCATTACACACGGAGTTACAGAAAAAGAGTAGAATGTAGCTCATGGAGTCAGCCCTTCAAAAGGCAGAAAATATCCCACTTCAGCTTGCTTGCCTTGGCAGCCGTTCCTTGAAAGCAGTGACCAAAAGAGTATTTAGGCTAGGTGCTGAGCTGGTGCGTGCAGCCTCTCAGAGCAAAGAGTAGCTTTGCATGGAGCCGAAGAGACGTTTCAGCATGCCGGCTGCCTTTTCTCCCAGGGGCAGATACCAGCCATTTGCAGAGCCAAATCTTACAGGATTTGGGGTTTCTTTTTCTTTTTGGGGGGGTAATAAATGAGGAAATATGGTAGTATTGCCATTTGGAGAGTGCACGTTGCAACCTGAATTATGACTCCTGTGACAAGCAGTTCTGGGGTACAGAATGCACGGTGGGTGTGGAAGTGGCCCGCATGCCAAACGCATTGTGCCTTTTTCTGTGCACTGTTTGCAGTGATGAACAAATGAGCGACTTCAGCAAAGATGTGAACCTTGACAGTCAGCTTCTCCCTCCTCTTTTCCAGGAGCTGTCTAGGTACTCTGAGAGCAGTTATCAAGGTGTATTACCATTAATACACCTTCAGTCTTTAAAGCGACAGCATACTGCTGGCTTTGTGTCTCCACTGCATGCGTCTGCCCATGGAGATAGCTACCTTTGGGCTCTGGCTGAATTTTCTGGCCTCAGAAATTTATACCTCCCATCTAGGTAATGTCCTGCTTTTCCCCACAACTTCAGGTAGGCCTGTATGTCATGGCCTTTTGTGGGACAGAGATTTGATGGGAAAAGGACACAGGAGTTGTGCCAGGTGGTGGCTTCCCTTGCGACACCGACCCAAGAGACTTCCCTTGACCCTGCAAAACTTTCACGGAGTCTTTGTCTCTCAGTGCAGGAGGAGCATTTGTCTTCTCACTGGGTGCCTAGTTTCTGAGTAAGTCAAGGTGGAAGAGTGTGGAGTAGCCTTTGTTGGGGTGCCTTTGCCACTGTGTTGGGTAGCTCCAAATTGCCGGACACCAAAGCCTTGGCAGTGTAGTTTCCTGGGGATGGGGTCTTCTGTCTTTGCTCGGGTGAGCAGGGAGAGCAACCCCCACCTCGGGCCCCTCATGCCTGATGATCCTCATGAGTCAGGAGGGACTGGGTGACTGGTGTGTGGGGTGGGAGGGGGTGCCAGGACGTGCTTGGAGCCAGGGACCTGGGAACAGCTAAGCTCTGGCAGGCCTTGCTGGGGATGCCCCAAGGAGTGCTGGAATGGGGGAGGACAACGTACCACAGCAAAAGATGCCATGAGTGCTCCACAGCATTGGTGTGACTGGGATGGCGTGGAGGACTTCAAGGCCTTCAAATGTGGAGCCCAGCTTCAGCAAAAAGTGCTCTCAGGTGGCTGGAAGCGTGACAGAAAAGGCCGGTGCAGCCAGAGGGACACTTCTTTGTCCAAGGACATGACATTCCTATCTCTTAGCCCAGTGAATAATAATAGAGCAAGAGATGGAATGTGAAAATCCAGTCACTTCCACAATTATTCCTTCCGTTTACTTGCACACGACTCATTGTTTTAGAGTCATTTACCTCCAAGCTCTCTATTTTGCAGAAAGAAAATGTTCTTGCACCTTACCACTGAAACAGAGTCACTCAGCAGACCAGGGTCTCTTTAGCAAGAGAGTTTGCATCCCTAAGCAGCATTTTCTGCCTCAGAACAACAGGTCCACGGCTGTATTATCCCACCACAGCTGATTCAGCAGAAAAATACTAAGTCTCCAGATTTCCCTTTTTGACCTTCTAATCACAGTAGGGAAGAGTGCTTTGCAATCGGCTTACAGGGTCCCTTCTATGTGAGCCTGGAGAGTGCCTTAGTGGTCATTGCCAGTGTGGAATAAGCTCTCAGCTGGTCCTGCGGCAAGCCGGCTCAAATCCTGCTTTCTGAGTGGCTGCCCACCGCCCTGGAGCAAGCTGGAAAACCTGCCCGGCCACGTAGCTCAAGGGTGGCCCCTAGCCATGCCCTGCTCATCTGTCTGTGGTGTCTCTGTAGGTGTTTCAAAGCAGTGTTTTCACAGGAGGCATTTCTCTCCAGCTCCTTGCTTGTGAGGCAGCAGCGAAGCCTCCCGCGCACGCACATCTCTTCTCTTGGACATCACTGTCCCCAGACACAACCGTATACTGAATGCTTTTTCTCACCCCAGATCCCTACAACAGCCTTTGTAACGTGGGAAACATTTCACATAAAGGGATGCTGTCATCTGCATTCGAATGTTTTTGACCATTTTGGATGGAAACTGCCCTGGCCTCGTGACCTCATGCTCAGCTCTCTTTCGCTGAAGAAGTCCGAGGTGATTTTCAGTTAACTCTCTGCAGAAGCTCAGCTGCATCCTTAGCTGTGGTGCAGATGGGTGTCCCTGCGTGGAAGAATCGTGTCAACATGCAGTGGCAGATACCTGAGAAATGTGAGAGGGGAAATGCCCTTCTGGCTGGTGTGTCAGTCCCTCTGATGGAGGAGGATGTCCAGCCTGTAGACGTCTGTCCAGTGCAGCAGCTAGCCCTGAGATTCATATGCTTCAGTCAAAGTTCTGCTGCTTTTGAAGTCAGTGCCAAGAATCACCGGAGAGTGGTTTTCTGTGGTGGATTGATGCACGGACCCCGATGTGCTGGATCAGAATCCACTTTATTCAAGCAAGCAAGCCCTTTATATATGCTGTAGCCCGGGTCGGTACTTTCCACAGTGATCTATGGTACTTTCCTGAAGGTCATGTTCCCATCACCACTCCTCCTCATTCCGTGCGGCTACTACCTTATCTACATACTGCTATTTATTCCTCCCAAGGCTTTTGGCTCCTTAACTCTATCTCGTCCAATCCCTTGCTGTCTGCTCCTACAGTTTTCAAGGTGCTGAGAGCTCACCAGTGCTGATTTGCTGGTCACTGTCAGGATTTTAAAGTCGGTGGCTTCATCTCACTTGCTTGGTCTCTGTCATGGAAGGAAAGTGTGCAGGGCCTCATGAGAGCTAGACTTCTCTGGCAGTTGATTTCCCAGCCCACCCCGGTCACTGAATGATGTCATA
This sequence comes from Dromaius novaehollandiae, assembly GCF_036370855.1. NCBI lineage: Eukaryota > Metazoa > Chordata > Aves > Casuariiformes > Dromaiidae > Dromaius > Dromaius novaehollandiae. Next base: position 16,486,475 of record NC_088132.1, on the reverse strand, counting down.
TCTCTTGGCCTTGTCAACTCATTGGCTCAGCACTTCTAGGGGACTGGTTTGATGTCCAATAGAAAAGCTGTGAGGATACCGGCTCCGCTTTAGGAGAAGAGGCAGAAGAGGCCAGGTTCTTTCCAAGCGATTTCTTTCAACCTTGAGTTGGCCCACTCTGCCCAGTATGTTCACTTCCCTACTTGCTCAGAAAAAAGAAAGTCGTCTTTTCTGAGAGAAACACAGTAGCGGAATTACATAATGTGCTTACAGCGATCAGGCTGAAGAGCAGGGAAATGTTATGCAGCGTTTTCTGAAAGACCCTTCCAATTAGTTTGTTGTCATGTAAGATTCATGGAAAGGCAGAGACAGCACTTGGCACACTTGATATTTCCGTGTTCTTTGCCCGGTTTCAGCAAGGAACTACCTTCCCCTTGTTGCTTCTGTTGAATCCAGTCTCTTGGCTTTCTTTTTAACCTTTTCTTGTTTCTCCAGTTTTAGTTTCAAGCAGAAATACTGACGTGACAGTTTTCTGGGTAGCCACCAGTCTTCCCAATGCTGTGAGCTTTCTCGGGGAATTCAGGTCTTAGCATTGGCTCTGTGCCAGATGCTTAGCTCATTTAGGAGGATTTCCAAGGCTGTTTCACCAGAGGTGAGATTTCCTCTTGCTGTAGGTCTTATTTGGGGGTCTTTTTCTTTTTTCTTTTTTGAAAAAGAGATCTATGCCATTTGCTTGATACCTTGCTTTCTAAGCAGTTAACACAAGCAGAGTTTCACACAAATCCATCTCAACTGGTAGTGTTTTATATCTGCATTGTGTTAGTACCTTGAAATGAGGAAGACACAAAGGTGTGGAGAAGCATAGTCAACGTCTTACAATTCATGGGTCCCTTCTTCCTCTTCCCTTGTTGGATGTGAAGCGTCATCATCAGAGTCATCTTCGAAGAGCTGTAGAAAAGCAGCGGGAGATAGTGGCAGACATCTCCCATTACCTCTGCTCTCCAAGGAGAAAGAGGGACTGTCACGTTAAATCAGTCCTGCATAGCTTGAAAGTGCCTTGGAGTGCCTGACCTGGCAGCGTCAGTGTCCTTCCCCTGCCATGGTTTCTGCAGGTCACAAGCAGGGTCACGGTGCAGCCAGCAAGGAAGGGGTGGGTGCTTTGAGGATCATTAGCCCCAGACTCTGCCAGGCTCCAGCTTCTTCCTGCGAGGAGTTGGGGGGAGCCTTAGTCAAGCACCAAGGGATGCAGGAGAAAGGAAGGCCCTAGGAGCATTGTCTGCTTTGGCTTTATTAGGAAAAGATCTGTACAGTGGAGAGAAAGTGGAAAGGCCGAGGAACAGCTCAGTGTATGAAAGCAAGAAAGGTGCTGGTTTTGACAGCATCTAGGAAATGACATCAAACTACACCAAACACAACAGCCACCTCTGTTTTCTTTTCTTTTTTTTCCTTTTTAATTACTAAAAAGGTTTCCTGATGTCTTCGGGCTAACGGCATTACTTCTGGCTTGCTCTCTGTCCATGCACCTGTACTCGGTAAAGACACGTGTATTCTGTGTTTCCCCAGTTGCTCTGTATATTAATTTTTATATATTGAAAGGCTTTGTGAAGCTGGTTCTGCAAAGAAAAGGTGGGAAAGCAGCATTATTGGCCTATAGGGATCAACGAGTACAATCAGCATAGGAGCCTCTGCCATCACTGGTGCTGCCCAGGGAGCCACTGTGAACGCTGGCTCTGCCAGGCGCTTGGCAGCACACCGGCCTTGCTCCCTGGCATTGCCTGCATGCACTTACTGTACCTTCAGGGGGAAGACCTGAATGGCCTCCTTCTCAGGGTCGTACGTGAAGGTGCCAAGCAGAGCGTCTTCTCCGTCCTCATCCAGGCCCTCAGAGACAAAGCACAAAGGGAGCAGGTCAGGCGCGACCCAAGCGAGGGGAAGCACACACAGCGCTTCCGGAGCTGCTGTCCGCCCACCCTCTCCCGCAGCTCTAGCAGGAGCCTGGCACAGCTTATGGCGCAGCTGACTCTCCTCCCCGAGCTTTGCCTTCAGATGCTTGCCCCAAAAGCACTGAACAAGTCCTAAGAGGCAGGAAACCACCACACCACCTGAAATCGCCCCTTTGGGCACTGCTGTGTGTGCTCAGCAGAGAGCAGCACACAAATCTCAGCAGATGCGCAAGAGAAGCGAGGCCCTGCTAGGGCCTTTCCCCACAGCCACATGCCAGCCACACGGGCGCCACAGAGACTTACAGAGACAGCAATGTCTTTGGGAGAGCTAGTGCTGCTGCCAGGTGGAGGAACTCTTTTGGAGACGTGCTGCATGGTGACAGCAGTTGGCCAGATCCGTGCAGGCAGCCGAATGACCACCTGCCCCTGAGACCCTTGGAAAGCCCAGCATTTTCCAGGAGTCACGTCGGGCTGAAAGCAGAAAACAACCACAGTGAATGGTGAGGGAGGGACGGGGACACCAGCACTACTCGTGTAACAGGAAACACAGGCATCGGCTTGTCCAGGTGTTGTGTTTGTGCTCAGAAATGAGCAGCACGTGGGAGGCAGTGGAGAGAAGCGGGAGGCCTTCTTCGCCGCCTGCTCAAGGAGCCTCTCGGGATGACTGAGGAAAGGAAGACCTGCGGGGTATGAAACATCTGCTACTGCACCCCTGACTCAGGGCCCTGCAGAAACCTCTCTCTCTGACCAGCCCTTTGCAGGCCCTGCCACCTGCCACCCCCTTGGAAAAGGGCCGGCCAGAGAGGAGGTGGGCAAATGGGCCGGCCTCGAAGGAGAGACTCTTCACCCAGCTGTGACCAGGGATCATGGGCAGGGTGCCGCCACTGACTTCAGCTCATCTGAGTCGTGCTCCTGAGGGAGCCGCTGCTTTCTAGCAAGTCAAGCCCCAGGTGTCAGGAACCTGATCACCGCTGGGGGCTTGAGCAGCAGCGCTGGGCAGAGGGGAGATCCGCTGGGCTTTGTCCCCAACTGTGCAGGAAGGAACTAATCCCGCCCTGAGGATTGCTGCTGCAATACCTGCAAAATGGTATCTGGCGGGTTGGGAGTACACAGGAACCAAAAGGTCCTGCAGAGCCAACTCTCTCCCCACGCATAGCTGCTGGATGTCCTCTGCAGATCGACTGCAGCACCTGAAAGGGAGACGGAGCTGCTGACTGTGAGAGCCCACGGCCCTGGTGCTTACAGGGCATTGCTAACGTTGGCTGCAGTCTGAAGGCTGTCTGTCCCTGCCCCGCTCAGCACCACAGTGTTGCAGGTGCCTAGGGAAAGGAGGGCTCCCTGGGCCTGCTCACTGCTTCTCTCTCACAGCCCCAGGGAGAGAGAGGGCTGCAGGTGCTGGCAGACAGCAAAGCCCCGTGGGAATGACAGCAGACCAAAGCTGAGGTCTTGCTGTGTGCACAGCAAAGCACAATGCAGCCATTGCCTTTTGGTCAAGAGGAAAGCTCCGTGGAAAGGAAGACAGCCTCTCCGTCAGCACAGGAAGTTTGCAGGGCAGTGCCAGAGGCACCAGCAAGGAGCTCCAAGGCAGGACTGGGCATGAGTTGGAGAGGGCCCCTCTGCCACCGCCTTGCTCGTGGACCCCCCCATGTCCTTTCATCTCCCTCCACCTTGGCGAGCAGCGGCTGCCACACGGCCTGCCTTTGGAAGTGCTGTACACAAGCACCGCACAAGGAGACTTGGCTTGCTGTGTCCACACCTGTGGTTTGCAGAGCCCAGTCAGGCAGCTGCACGTGGCCTTCTGCAGTCACCTCAAGCAGTGCCTCCCTCATCTGGTGAAGTTCCTGTCAAGGACAGAACCAAACACAGAGAACGACCACATCAGTGGGCAGCTCAGTAGGACTTGTAGTCGGAGCACAGAAGGGAAAGGGAAGCGCCTGTGTCGGCAAGGCAAGACAAACCTTGTGCAAAGAGCTGAAAGACCCCATGCTTTCTGAGGAGAAACGTGAGCAGTGGGCAAGAACATCCCTGTGCACGGCCACAGTGCGGATGTGGGGCAGGTCCCACCCCTTGGTCTCCACCCTCCCTGCTCTCTAGCTCAGCCTGTTTGATGGGCTCAGGCCCCGCCAGCACCAGCTGGTCCTGCCAGGGCCCCTGTGTCTCCGGAGTGCTGCAGGGGCCGGGCCAGAGCTACCCGAGGTCCCAGCACACCAGGACAAGCATGTCAGGAGTCCTCTGCTGCCAGAAGGACCCAGTGAAACGTGGCTAGGAGAAGGGGCTTTCCCACAGGGAAGCTCAACCCACTAGCCCCTGGAAAACGACGGTTGGGCTCAGGCAAGCAAGAAACCACCACCACCAACCCCAACAAGTGTCTTGCCAGGGGTCCTGCTCAGCCAAGCCTTCTTTCACAAAATGGGGCATCACCTGCTTCATACTGCCGATCTCCCCACTCAGGCGGGACACCTCCTCCTTCAGCAGTTGCATCTTTTGGGCTTGTTCTGCCAGCAGGCTCATCCAGTCCCTGCAGTCAGCGAGAAGCATCTGTCACGGAGCTGCCCAGCCCCTGCGAGGAGCCTCCCCGCTCGGAGGAGAGAAGAGCTCCCTGGGCTTGGGCCCCTTTTGCTCTCCGCAGTTTCGCAGTGCTCCCCTGCCCCCCTGCAGCTTTAGCAAAAGGCAGCCACAAGGAAAAGACAGGAGCCCTGGGCAGTGCAATTGGCACATGCTCAGCTGACACTACTGCATGAAATCAGTGCCCATCCGGACAGTGTCTCACTGTTTGGCCTCCAGGTCTGGCACCAGCCATCCCAGCAGCTCCTGAAAGGGAAGAGCCTTGCGTCAGCATAGCCACCAGCACAACTGCCGGGGCTTCCCAGAGAGGCTGCTCGAGGAAGGCCCGGCAGAAGTTGCTGCTTCGCTCTGGCAAAGGGAAGCTTTGCCGAGCTTGCCTCTGCAGGGAGGGATTTGGGGATTTGTGCAGCCACGGCCAGCACCTCTCCTTTGCAGGAGTTTCCCATCCCGCAACAACCATCACTGACCTGTGGCACTCCTTTTGCCCACGCTGGCAGCGACAGCACACAGTAGACACCAGCTGTAATTCACAGCAGCAGGAAAGAGCTAGGTTACTAGGGTTTCCAAGGCTCCCCAGAGTCAGGCTGCTCCCTCCCAGAGCTGGGTGGCAACAGGTTTGCTGAGCATGTAGGGAACTGGTGCGGAGAGAGGATGCGGCTCCAGCTGGGGCCCTTCCTGCAGGCCTTGAGGGTCTGCAGAGCTGTGAGCTGCAGGAGTGCTTGATGCCCCACAACTCCTGCCCTTTCCCCTCCCTGCTCGCGGGAGCACCACAAGCAGCACCCAGGCGTTAGGAGAGGTACTTCTGCCTCCCGGGCCCTGTGCTGCCCCACGGAGAAGCCCCAGTGCAGCTGGGCTCTACTCCCAAAGCCATGCACGTGTCTGACCGCGGTGGCCCGTCACCATCTCTGCTTCCAACAGCACGCCTCCGAGCAGGGGGCAACTGGAGCAGCAGTGGGAGAGGCAAGGCAGGGGCTGGCCTGTGCTAGGCAGGGGCTCACAACGTGCAGCTCAGCTCTGCAAGACAGAAGGACCTGCTCCAGCCTCACCTTCACAGCTGCCAAGACTTTGTTCTCCCTCAGCTTGATTTGGAAACGCATACTGCCTGCTGCCAGAGGCTTGCGGAGTACGCAAGTGGTTTGGTGCAGTGGCAGGAGGAGCATGGCTGGGAGACGCGCAGTCCTGCCTGGATACTCGGACACATTCAGGGAGCACTTGGGCTGTGGCAGTTTCTATGCACACCATGGAAAGAGGAAAGCTGGGCCACAGGAGGGACCTCTGTGGTGCATGAGGTCCTGCTTGCTGCACTTCCTAATGCTGTGTGCATCTCCACCAGTTCTTAGGCCGGGTGTGACCCACTTGTACAGAGAGCATCTCTGGAGCTCTCTGAACCGCAGGAATGGGAAGCTGAACGGTGCCCCAGTGGCACTCCGGGGCCTCTCCCGCACGCTGACACCTGGCATCCAGCACGTCCGTGCCACTGCTGGCAGCTCTTTGCTCACAAATACTCACCAAGAGTGAGAGGGATGCCAAAGAAGACTTTCCAGAACCCTTTCTTATTCAGGGAGATCTTTTGCCTAGAAAAGAGGCAATGCTGTTGTTACCGCAGTTGCAAGCTTTGGGCAAGCCCATTCACAGTGAGCACGTTGCCGTCAAAGCGGAAAAGCAGCCGTTTTGGAAGTCTGCTGCTGCCAGAAAGCTGCCAGGGCAGACTCCAAAAGGCACATGGTTTCTGTCAGCACCGTTCTCCACCCCGGGCAGAGCTTCCTGCAAGCAAGTGCCCCAAGAGCGCCTTCAGAAGAGGCATGAAAATCATCGAGGGAAGCAAACAGATCTAGCAAGTGAAAAGAGAACATAGGGGTTGAGGTGTGCTTGCTGTCCCTTTCGCTCTGAAAGCAGGCCTGTTCCCACTGGAGATCACAGAGACCTTTATGTTTTTGTGGTGGGGGCCGGGGAAGGTACTCACATGGCGGAGACACAGGTGCTGATGAGTCTCCGCAGGAAGATAATGGCCATCGCCAGGTAACAAGTGATGCGGGAGATGATCCCTGGGCAAAGAAACCAGTGGCAAGTGAGGTCTCGCTCCTGTGGTCCCTCCTGCGGGACTGCCAGGAGTTTCAGCTCCCCGTGGGAGGGACGCACTGAGCCCCTCGTGCTGCCTCCACAGGCAGGGTCAGTGCCGTGGCCGTGCCTTGGAGCAGGGCCACACCGGGGAGCCGAGGAGCCGTCCCCTGCAGCCACTGCTGCCGCAGCGCGGCCGGTCAGGTTTTGGTAGCGTGTCCCACGGGTACCACAGCACCCCACAACAACAGGGAAAGTAGAGGTCATTGCATCATAGTCACGTGATTGCTCTAAACCCCTCTCTGCGACTGTGATTTTGTGATTTTGCGGTTTCTGCGGGGTGGTAAAGCCTGGGCGAGCCAGGCTGGGTGGGCGCAAACGTGGAGCCTTTCTGCATGTAACGCGAAGCAGCAGCGTAGCCGAGATGGCCGAGGGATGGGCTCGCCCTGAGGGGCTCCACGGTGTGGCACTTACCAGTGTTGTTCCTGGCGCGGTGGCTGCTGTTAGTGGGCGCCTTACTGGCGACGTTGAGGACGACCTCGGTCACCTGGGCCCCCAGTACCACCTCGGAGTCCCGCTCGGCAGAGGCTGCCGGCGTCTCTGGGCGGCGCCATCGCCGCTGGGGAGCCCGTCTCCTCGCCATTGCTGGGAGGAAACAAGTGCTCAGCTCCCGGCCTCCCTTCCACACACACGCTTTTTGCCCGATTGGGCAAAAAGCCACAGAGCACCCTGAAAGGAGCGGGCCTGCTGAGAGCAATGAGCCGTGAGACCACGGCGAGCTCCCTGCAGCAGGCTGCGGGCGTCCACAGCCCTGCGGGGCAATAAGGGATGTGCAGCTGTGACCTCACAGAAGCCCGTGAGGTGGCGCGAGGCGTGATGTGATGTCACAGCAGAACATGCTCATCCACCACCTTCCCGGGGAGGCCCAGCCCAGTCATCCCTTATTAACAGCATCACTAATATTTCCATGTTCATCTTTACCAGAGCTGTTGTGAGATTTTTCTTCCTGCCGTTTTTGGATTTCTCCATTAACTTCAACATCTGCGGGCAGAGAAAGGAAAGGTTTTCGTCTCTCCTTCCCTGCTCTCCTTCCCCCCCTTCCTGACACCAAGAAATAGCTTTCCCTTCTCCACGCCTCTCTTTACGCTTACCCCACACAAGCAAAGCTGCTTTTGGCTTCAAGGGCTGCTGCACAACACTGTGTGGAAGATGAGCCCCGCTGCTGTTTTCTGACCAGGAAAAGAAAATACAGCCTGGTCCAAGTTGAACTCCCCATTGCCTCTGGAAAGAGCTGGTCGTGAAGAGCAGGAGTCAGGAACCGGCCTGATCATAGCTCCCTGTGCCGCCTCCTTGCCCTCGCCAGCAGTGTCCCCACTGCAAGAAAATGCCAGATCTACAGAGGGATTGACAGCACAAACATGTCCAGGCTTTGCCCCCCGGCTGCAACCTCCTTACGAGCCCAGCACGCTGCTGCAAGACTGTGGGTGTGCAAGTGGCCCCGTATGCCAAACACGCTGTGCCTTTTTCTGTGCACTGTTTGCAATGATCAACAAATGAGCAACCTCAACAAACACGTGAACCCTGACAGTCAGCTTCTCCCTCCTGCTTTTCCAGGAGCTGTCTAGCTACTCTGAGAGCAGTTATCAGGGTGTATTAATGGTTACTTCGGTCTTTGAAGTGACAGCATACTGCTGGCTTTGTGTCTCCATTGCATGGGTCTGCCCATGAAGATAACCAGCTTGGAGCTCGGGCTGAATTTTCTGGCTCACTAATTTGTTACCTTCTTTCATAACGGACAGTGTGCAGAACACTCTAGCATTAAAAAGTCACTCACTCTGCAGGTCCACACACAGCCTTAGTACAAACGTTTGGAAAAATAACCAGCCTCCATGGTGCTTTTAGTTCCCAGAATTGGCACTGTTATGCCTGGGAAAACCCTTCCAGCTCCCAGCTCTCAGGCGTCCTCTCTCGTTTGGAAAACTGGTTTGCATGCCAATGCCGGGAGCATCAGCCAAAGCTAACAATTCTATTGCAAATGCCAGCTTCATGTGATCCTCTCCAGCTGCAATTACAGCACCGGCTAACGTGTGCCTCGCACTGCCATATTATCAGGGAAGGCTATTTCCCAATGCCTCTCGTGACAGCAGCGGGTGACAACAAAGCTGGCGTTTGCTTTCAAATAACAACACTGCTGGACTGTTGGCTGCTGCAGCAGAAACCAGGTAAGAGCTGGGCAAGATTGCCCACATGGTTGTGCCCTCCTGGCCCAATGCATCTCTTGCGGAGGTGGGGCAGGAGACAGGGCAGACAGGGAGCTCAGGCAGGCAGGCGGTCCCTCCTCCCACCAAAGCCAGGATCAGCAATGCCTGAGCCACAGACACTCATCTCAAACACCTGCACAGCAGACTCAGAAATGAACTGTCACAAAGAATGATGGGCTAGCTGCCAGCGCCTGCTTGGTACTAGTTTGGAAGCTGGTTTTTTCCTCAAAACATGCCCCTAAAACTGGGAGCAGAGTGAGCAAATGCTGGCAGAGAAGTGCTCTTCTACCATTTGCTGGGGGCAGAGAGCTGTTGATTCCCTCTGAGAAGAGGGTGATCCTGCACATGGAGCGAGTTTCACAGCCCGACCCTGACTAGAGGCTTAGCTTTATCCTCTCCTGGTTCAGCATGTTACCAGCACTTAAGCAGCTGGCTAAGAACAGCTGATCACTTACAGTTTTGCACAATGTTACACAGCCTTTCCTGTCCGCAGCTCTAGCTTTTGGGGTTTTCCTAGGAACGGTGACACAAAAGACCTTTGTTTTTACTTGGCCATAAAGACGCGTTGGGGGAATGAATCACCTGGAGATAAGGAAGCTGTGGATGACTCTGATGGTAACAAGAGTTTGATTTCACGTGCAGTGTCAGACAACGTTCACAGGCCAAGGGTAGCAGTGACAGGAGTTGGGGACAACATCCCTTGGTTCAAGTAGTGAAAGTGCAGTAAAATCCTTGGCGGACTGCACATAATTTGTCTCTGTGTTGCTGTTGATGCGCAAGGCTGATCTGCAATGATCTTGCTCACACAGCAACAGTGCCTGACACACTGTCCCACACAGCTGCGGTTCAGCTGTCGGCCCCACGGCTGGCGTTATTTCCCCCTCCCCTCCAGCAGGACAGGGCGAGCCAGTGGAGCAGGCAAAGGCACTCACCAAAGCTTTTGGAACAATTTCACCAGTGGGGGAAAGGCAGGAGGCAGACACACAGACTGCAAAAAATATCTAAAAGAAAAAATAATCTAGTCTTCATTGTTCCACCCTATTCCGGCATACACAGCGGAAGAAAAGGTAAACCTGCCGTCTCCCTAGGTGATTGCACTACACCCATTACTGCCACATAGAGCTCCCAGGGTGTCAGGGCACCTAACTGTGTCACTGCAAGCGCAATGGGCAGACAGGCATATGTGGATAAGATTAATGTGGGAACTGGTCTTGTGTTCAGGTGAGCAATCTGCTCTCCTGGGTGCTGAGAAGTATTAGGCTCACCTGCCAGAAGTTCAGCCTGCTTTTGCCTCTAGCAGGTCCCTCAACGAGGAAGAAGCTGCAGCAGTGTTTGTCACCACCTCTTCCTTCAGGACTTCCCCCGAAAGACTGCCCGCTGCTTGCAGGATGTCCTCGCAGAGCAGAAGGGAGGGACACATGGAGAGGCCACCGTGGAGAAGGTTTGTGCCAGCCCTGCATTATGAAAGCAAAAACCCAAAGAAAACAATCTATCTATCTTTGGAAAGACCAGTGTGCTGGGCGCATTCTTCCTTCCCCCAACGCAAGTATAACGTATAACGTCTCCCACTCTTTGTGCAAAATGGATACAGAAAGAGTCTCTACTGGAATATGAGGAAGAGAGTAAAGATTAGCTGACTAGCTACCAGGGAGGACATCAGAGTGCACTAGTCACTGTGGGAGCAGACCCTTCTTAAGCAGCTTAATTGCTCTGAGGAGTGAAGAACATTTTTAATTCCTACACTGAATATTCAGTAAATATCTAATCACTACTTGAAAAACTATGAGACGTGCCTTTCTCAGATCCTAACCTTGCTTAGTATGAACTGACCGCTATGAAAAGGACAGAAATTCATCATCTGCAGCCAATGTTTACATGTTCTTATGGCTGTGGTTTTAATTCATAACATGTATGCAATGGCTGTCAGAAAAAATGTACATGAATTGAAATAAGGGTTAGAGTACTGACAATGAATCTGAAATTCAGTGCTCGTTCTCCCTGCGGGACACTCAGTCTAGAAAATGGCTGTTAACTTGATGCCCACTGTCTGGCATGACTTTCCTTCCTGAGGTACTCTCACTTACTATGTCCAGTACCTACAGGGCACATCATCTCTACTCATATTTTCACAGAGTCACAGAATCACAAAAGGGTTGTGTTGTCAGGGACCTCTGGCAATCACCTAGTCCAGGCCCCATGCTCCAGCAGGGTCACCTAGATCACGTTGCCCAGGACTGTGTCCAGACGACTTCTGAAGATCTCCGAGGATGGAGACTCCACAATCTCTCTGGGCAACCTGTTCCAGTGCTCAGACACCCCACAGTGAAGAGGTTTTTCCCTTTTCCTTATGTTTAGACGAAATGTCTTGTGTTTCAGTTTGTGCCCATTGCCTCTCGTCCTGTCACTGGGCACCGAGAAGATTTTGGCCCAACCCTCTTTACACCAGCCCTTCAGATATTTGTGTACACTGGTAAGATCCTCCCTCAGCCATGTCTTCCCCAGGCAGAACAGGCCCAGACCTCTCAGCCTTTCCTCACAGGAGAGATGCTCCAGTCCCTTCATCATCTTCCTGGCCTGTCACTGGACCCACTCCAGTAGCTCCATGTCTCTCTTACGCTGGAGAGCATGAGGCCATGTTTGCAGAACTGGACACAGTACTCCAGACGTGGCCTCACCAGGGCCAAGCAGAGAGGAGGATCACATCCCTAAACCTGCTGGCAACTTTCTATTTCCTCCTCTTTATGCTCCATGCTGTGTGCATTTTGCTCTCTCTTGGTCATCATATACCTTGCTCTGTAACATCATCAGGCAGAGCCAAACGGCCCAGTCTTTATGCAGAAGCAGAACTCTAAGGATGTTTCTCTCACTTAACAGCAAGCCACCCCTTTTCCGTCATTACCTCGGGATGTTATGCTGGCATCATCTTTCCTGTGAAGTGTAAAGCCAGTTTTCCTCCCTTCTTTTCACAGGTCTTCCGATGTTGCATCAAAAGACTCAGTGATCATGTGGCTGTATTCAGCACACATAAACGCCTGCTTACCCAGCTTGTGCTTAGGCAAAATCCCCATCTAAAAAGCTTCCAGGAGACTTGTAATATTGACTCCTGTCCCGCCGAGAGGCTGCCAGTGAGGGTGTGACACACACGGGGTCTGCACTCATACATTAGATGCACTCCTCTGAAGCTTTGGAAAAAGGTGACTCACAAGGTCTGCTTTTCAATCGGAGCGTGAGTGCCGAAGCAGCCTTACAACCTACATTCCCCAGTGTTTTCTCTTAGGCCGGAAAGTCATAAAGTCTCTCTAAAGCACTACACAGTTACTTCTTCAGGCTCGACTTTAACTAGACCACTTGCAATTTAGCACAGTTGAATTCAGACACAAATTTTGCCTGAATTGGCATAATAGCGCATGCCATACTGCCCCGTGTGATTAGTAGAAAGTGGGTGGCATCTTCCTCTTCTAGCAGCAGCTGCTGTGCAGAGCAGCAGTGGGCAGTGACATCCCCGCTGAGGAACAGCCACAGGCAACACTGCTCCTTCCAAAGCCTGGAGAGATCCTGGATGACAGTCAGCATAAACGGCTGATGACACTCTGAAAGAAGCACTGACATTTCCACCAACAGCCAGCTACCAGGAAAAATCCTGCCCATGTAGTAGAAAGGAAAGTGGTAGAAAGGAAGACTTCTCAGTGACCGTAACTGCAAGTGCATTTTCTCCATGGCTGTAACGTAGTTCAGAAACGTTGATGGCCTGATCTTCTTTACACGATAATAGCACAGGGACATTCCTTACATCCAGGCAAGATTATGAAACAAAATGTTTTACAAGGTAGGGCAGAGCCACGGCGGCATGAAGCGAGACTGCTCTCTGAGCTCTCTGTACACCTGTGTTTTTGCCAGCTACCCACAGAACTCAAGTTTGCCTCACTGAAATAACTTTCAGAGATGTGAATTGCCACCAATTGGGGATCTACGTGTTTATCCTGAGGTAGGGCTTGTTCCATGTGTGAGTACGGTTTTGTTGGATCATTTCAGCCAAAATAATGGTTACTTCACAAAAACGAAAATAGCACTAAAGAGAAGGAAAATGCTTAAGGCAAGAATGTCGCAGTGGAGACACTGCCTGAAGGGAGAAAAATGCAGCCCACTCCAGGACCTCGCAGCCACCTTCCTGTTTTCCACAAGAGCGGTGAAGGTGACGTGGTCAGGCGACGCCAAGCGCCAAGGAAGCTGCCCTTGAGAAAGGCGGCTGAAGGAGAGAAGAGGATACAACTGACACGGCCCCAAACAAGGCACTCAGCGAGCTGAGGAAGCCTCATGTTGTATGGGCCTGTATCTTACCGTGTTCGCCCAGCAAGGCTCTCTGATGTCTTTCTCCCATCCGGCCGTAGGGCACGATGACTCCTGCAGGAATCTGGTATCGAGGCTGTCTTGGTGTTGAGCTGGGGCTCTGAGCAAGCCAGTGCCGGTTTCCCAGACCTTAAGGTTGGGCTGGGGGCCGCGTGCCGAGGCAGGGCCACGCGATCATCGGTGGCTCTTTGGGCCTCTTTATTTCTACGCCATCGATGCTCCTGGCAGGTGTAAGGAAATATTGGGACACGGCACTTAACGACGGTGTAGCAGTGTCCACGCAGAAAAGCAAGGCCCCCGCGCCGCCGGCCCCCCGGGCGCTCCGCGGGCACCGCCGCCCCGCGCCGCCCCTCCCCCGCGCGCAGCCGCCCTGAGAGACGTTGAGGCGCCCTAACGGCCGGCGCGGGCGTGAGCGGGGGGTGGCGGCGAGGCCGGTCTGCGCCGGGGGAAGCCGGTCTGCGCCGGGGGAAGCCGGTCTGCGGTGGCTCCGCGCCAGCGCCTGGCCCGAAACAGGGTTTCGGGGGCTGATCGGTGGCAGCTGCCGCCCCTCCGCTCCCGCGGGCTGGCAGAGAGCAGCGGCGGCCCCGGGGGCTGCGCGGCTGGTCCGGCCCCTGCCTCGTCCTGCAGAGAGGGGCGGGCACCCAAATACCTGCGGTGTCTTTGAGCTTCTCTGCCTGCTGCGCTGTCATCAACAGTCCAGCACTCAGGGAAGCTCTGTGAAAGGCAGAGGAAGTCTTTAGAAGGACTCCCTGCGTTTTGGACCAAATTCAATTTTGCAAGAAGCTCTGGGTCTGTCACATTTTCAGTATTTCCAGGAGGTGAAAGAACTGAAGCCCTTGTAAAAATGGCTTAGTTGCACTGCATGTCATCATAAAATGCCCTTTCCTTAATATAGCCTGAGGAACGTTTGCAACAGACCAGCAGTCCACAAACCCTCTGTCATTCGGCTTACACATTTATTCTTTCTTAACGACCCCTGGGAAATTACTTTTTGGCTTCTTAATTAATTTAGTTTGGAGGAGGAATATCACGTTCATGAATAAAGGAGAGTATCACCATTTTGAAGGCAGAAATACATTGGGACTTTTCAGAAGAGTGTGCGAGAGTGTCGCGGCCCAAAGGGAGGCATTTAGGACGACCTCCCTCCCCTTGGGACCAGCGACCAAGTTTGTGATGCTCTTGGACTGAATTAAGCTGAAATGACACCAGCCAACCAGTTTTATGATTTATTAATACAAAAGACAAGGCATGTGGCTAAATATGATAACTCGATGGTGATTACTTTAACTAGATAAACAAGTCCTGTGCCGCATGATTTGAACAGATTTGAATGTTCACCAAAAGAGAGGAGAGAGAGGGAGGGAGATATGACCACCCGTGGATCCAGCGGCGTCCCGTTGGTCCTCTTCACCCTGGGTGTCTTGGAAACATTTGGAGCCAAATCAAGGCAAATTAAATAAATTGTAATGACACGTGTGCAGTAATTACAGCCCGAGCTGGGTGCCTCCAAAGAGGGACCCTGAACAAAGAAATCCCTGGACAATTATAACTTTCCAATCTAAGCTCTCCACCCCTCACGCGGTAATTCAGACCAATAGTAATATTCAGGTCTGGGGTCTCCTGCTCCCTATTGGGTCTCATTGCTGTCCCTAGGCAGGCTGTTTATCTTTACTGTTGCAATTTCTGCTGACAGGTGTGTCTTCATTCCTCGGGTCCCACCTGTGGTCTCTCCAGGTCCTGGCAAGGAGGTGGTAATTCCAGCAATTAAGAGTTAGCACTGCCCCAGCAGTGAAAGTAGCTGTTATCTCCCAAGGTCCTGACGAGGGGGAGATAGTCCAGACCCCCCTAATTAACACTGTTTCAGCAGTGAGAGGAGGCTTTGTTTCCCAGGGTGCTGGCGCCCAAGCAGGCCTTATTTCAAAGCCTTGACATCCTCCGTTTTGGAGTGCGAAGCACAGGAATGCAGACTGCCTGTAACTCCCTCATCTTTCCAGCCTGCACCAGCTCTGGGGCCCTTTCTCACTGACCTAGGAGTGCGGCCTAAGGCTTCAGCAAATTTAGCTACTCATGCTAAGCAAGTTTTATAGAAGTGGTGCTAAGCGGCAATAATTTACAGTCCAGGTCCCAAAGTCTCTGCCCGATTGTGGTCTGGTTCGGCGCAGGCTCGGTGTGTCCCGGGTGGTCGCAGGGAGACCATTTTGGGGGTCGCAGCAGCTCAGTCCTGTTTCTGCTGGGAACAGATGGCTAGTTTGGGGTTATGGCTTGCTTGCACCTTCTGTACTAAGAAATGTTTAAGGGAAAAGTTCACTCATCTGTCCGCCACACAATGCTGTGAGCTTTCTCAGTGAATTCAAGTCTTAGCATTGGCTCTGTGCCAGACGCTTAGCTCATTTAGGAGGATTTCCAAGGCCGTTTCACAGGAGGTAAGATTTCCTCCTGTTGTAGGTCTTATTTTGGGGTCGTTGCTTTGTTGGTCTTTTTTTCTTTCTTTCTTTTTTTTTTTTTTTTGAAAGAGTGATCCATGCCCTGTCTGGAGACATTTGCTTGACACCTTGTTTTTTAAGCAGCTAAGAGAAGCAGAGTTTAACAGAGGTCCACCTGAACTGGTGGTGTTTTACATGTGCATTGTGTTTGTGCCTTGAAGTGAGCATGGCGCTCACTGCCTGCATGTCTGCTGCTCAGTGGTGCCTGAAAAGCCTCCATTTTGTATTTTGGAACTGCAGGGGCATTGGAATAGCAAAGGATCCAGTGCTAAAGCCTTGCTGATAAAGCCCTTGACACTCTCCCCTTTGCCTTTTACAGGGTCCATACGCACAGCAGCAGAGCTCTAGCACTTCTGCCACAACCGCCATGCACGTAACAAGGGAGAGGCTGGTGGGGTCTGGGGTGCCGGGGGCAGCAGGCAGAGCGTCAGCCTCTGGAGGCTGAGAACAGGCCCCGTTGCCTTGGCAGGAGGAGGCACAAATGAAGTGATGGTGGCCTCGAGCGTCCGGCTCTGTAGGGAGCCTCGGCACCGATGGCCCTCAAAGCAGCTCTGCTCAGCACATGCTTCCCCAAGGGGCCTGCAGCGGCTGTGCAGGCATGCCACGCTTTGTTGTGAGAGGAATGCAGAGTTGGCATTTCAGGGGGTTTCGTAGAGCAGCCCAAGGGGCGACCTCAATGATGCAGGTTTTCACTGGCTACGCAAGACGTTCACCCGCTCCCAACACAAAGCTCGCAGTCTTCCCTGACTGCTGTTGTGCTGCTGATCCCAGCATCTCGCCTGGCCTGTTTACGTGCCCTAGCTGACTACGACAATGGACGCTTCTTCAGTGTCGTCCTCGCTCAGTCAAGAGGCAGCTGCAGAAGAGAGAGTGGCATGGCCGAAGGTTCCCATGCCTTCTGCACCGCATGCAGCTGAGGAGCCCCAAGGCCCTGCTGAGAGCCTGGCGCTGGGGGAAGCACAGAAACAAGGGGGAGGTGTTTCAACCCAGGCTGCTTTGCCGTATCGAGGTCTCCTTGTAGAGGTGCTCTGTGCCGCGCTGTGCACAAGCCTGCCCCTTTGCTCCCCAAGTCTGGCGCCTCTTCTGGCTGTCTTTTGCCAAGCTGGAGGAGCCGGGCTAGGCTTGCTGGGAGAGGCGGGGCATTTGCTTGCCCAGCATGGTTTGGTGCTTTCTGAGAGGGGTGGAGGGGAGAAGGGGGAGCAGGGTGACGGGGCCAGGAGCATGATGCGGAAGAAGCGTGAAGGCTATCCGAGCACGGCACAGGGCTCCCCTCAAGCAGAAGCTCTGTCGAGTGCCAGCCACAGCAGTCCAGCTTCTTTGCACTGGCTAAAGCAGCAGCTGGCACTGATGACATGGTCCCTCTCTGCAAGCAGGGACTGAAAGGGTCCTTCTGTGCGGGCTGGGGTGCCTAGGCCTTCCGGGACCCCGAGCATGCCCTTACCTGCTCCTGCCGCTGCTGCAGCCCTGCTGTTACCCGCAGCCAGCGGCTTCCCGGGCTGCCTCTGCTCCGGGACTGCCATTAACAGGGGCTGCCATCACCCCAGGCCTTGCCGTTATCCCGGCTCTAGAGCTATCCACTGACGTGCTGCTCTCCCGGGCTGCTGTGTCAAATAAGGGCCGTGCTGTTACCCTGGAGCATGGCGTTACCTCGCGTGCCATTTTCCCACCCTGCTGTTGCCCTGGGTCCGTGACAGTAGCCCCGGTCCTGCCGCTACCCCGGGTCGGGTGCTCCCTCGGCAGCTGCCGTTACCCCAGGCCTCCGGTTACAGTGCACCCTGCCATGTCCCTGGGCCTGCCTTTGCTTGTTTTCCTCTTTTTATTTCTTATTAAGAAGAGGTCTCCTCATGTCTTCGGGTTGCGGAGAGGAGGTCTGGCTCGCCACCTTCCCGTGAACCTGCACGCGGTAAATGCAGGTGAACTCCGTGTTTCCCCAGTTGCTCCGCACAAAAAGTTTTATGTATTGAAAGGGTCTGGAAAGCTCCTGCTGTAAAGAAATCATGGGAAGAAGAAAGATGGTTAGTGGGGTGCAAAGAGCAAGAGCAGAAGGCAGGGATGTCCCTCTGCCAGCCGTGGCCCTGCTAAGGGCAGGCCCCTCTGCCCCCCCAGGCAGGGACTGCGAACGCTCTTTCTGCCCCGGCACTAGGGCAAATGCGCGTTCCTGCCTGGCCTTTGCCCACACGCACTGCCTGTACCTTGAGAGGGAAGGTCTGCATGGCCTCTTTTTCCACGTCGTACATGAATGTCCCAAGGAGAGTTTCTTCTTCCGCCTCCTCGTCCACTCCCTCCGAGACAAAGCACAAGGGTCAGGCTGCCCCCGAGGATGGGGAGAGGCACCCGCTGGATCAGGACCTGTTACCCACCCACCCTCTGCCATGGCTTGAGCAGTAGTCAAGCGCAGGTTACGGTGAAGCAGGGCCTCCTCCTGGAGGGTGGATCGACTGCCCTGAGATGCGTGGCCAGAAAGCACTGAGCAGCTCTTGAGAAGGAGAAAACCCCCACGTGCCTTGACATGTCCTCCTGGGGCAGTGCTCCCGAGAGAGCAAGGCCCAAACCTCCGAGCAGGCACAAAGACAAGGGAGCGCCTGTTCTGGCTTCTCCCCAGGGCCACCTCCCAGCGCAGCAGAGACTTACCGAGACAGTGAAATGTCGGGGGGCGCTGCTGACGGTCCCGGACGGAGAGACTGCTTTGTAGATGTGCTGCACGGTGACAGCGGTTGGCTGGATGGGTGCAGGCATCCGAATGACCACCTGCCCCCGAGACCCTTGGAAAGGCCAGCACTGTCCGGGAGTCACGTCTGGCTGAAAGCAGAAAAGAACCAGAGTGGCTGGTGAGGGAGGGACGGGGACACCACCACTACTCGCGTAACTGGAAGACAGGCACCGGTTTGTCTACAGGTTGTTCTGCTCATAAACGAACAGCATGTGAGGGAACAGACAGAAGTGCACGCCTGTCGTTGCTGCCCCATGAAGGGGCCTCTCAGTGCTCCTGAGAAGAGGAAAGTCTGCATTAGGACACATCTGAGCCCCCACATCTGAGCCCGGGTGCTGGAGCAAAAAAAATCTCTCTGTGCGCAGGGGCTCTGTGCAGGTCCCCCTGCCAAGCCATCTGAGAAGGGAGAATCAGGGAGGAGGGAGGGAAACTGGGTCACCACAGAGAAACAGCTGCACCCAGCTGTGACCAGGTGTTGTGGGCAGCAGGTAGCAGTTCAGTTCAGGTCCCCTCCTGAAGGGAAGCCCTAGCCTTCTGGGAAGCCAAGCCCAGTGTTACTCGTCAGGTGTCAGTGGTGTGGGGCTGAGCGGCAGCTCTGGAGTGAAGGGAGAGCCGCTGGGGCTTGCTGCTGGCTTCACAGGAAGGCGTGAGGTCCAAGTGGATGGCTGGTGCTGTGGTACCTGCAGAATTGTTTGTGGAGGGTTTGCAGCAGAGCAGAGCAACCACAGAGCCCTGCAGAGCCCATGCTCTGGCCCCTCGTAGCTCTTGGACGTTCTCCGGATGTCGATGGTGGCACCTGTAAGGAAGACACGAGCTGACCGCCAGAGGCCGCAGACTAGAGAAGCTGATGCTTGGGGTGTTTCTAACGCTGCCCGCCAGCCCCAGCGCCTGTGACTCCCACACTGCACGCTGCCATGTCGGAGGTGCCCGGCTGTTGAGGGAAGGGGGTGCTGTGACCCACCCTGTGCCAGGGGACTGCTTGAACGACCCCGTGTGAATGACAGCAGGCTGAAGCTGAGGTCTTGCTGTGTCGACAGCAAGGGACACTCATTTCTGGTCCAGAGGAGAGCTCAGTGGAGAGGAAGAGCGCCTCTCCGTCAGCACAGAAACGTCTGTAGGGGCAGCGCCGGAGGCACCGGCAAGAGGCTCGAGGGCAGGACTGGGGTGGGTCTGAGAGAGCCCCTCTGGCAGTCTTGCTCTTGGAGCCCACGATGCCCCTGGAGCTTCCGGCGCTTGGGTGAGCAGAGTCTGGAGCGCAGCCTGCCTTTGCGAGTGCTCTGCGCAAGCTGCGTGCGCTGAGCCTTGCCCTGCTGGGTTCATACCTGAGCTTCTGAGGGCCCTGTCGGACATGTGGGCATAGTCCTGCAGAGCGGTCTCGGGCATTGCCTCTCTCAGCTGCTGAACTTCCTAGGAAAGACATGAATGAACAGTGTCTGTCCCCTGCAGCATGCTGCTGGCAGCTGCTGCCTGCCGGTCTACAGGCAGCAGGGCGCTCCTCTGGCTGCGGCTGTGGGCAGCATCTGCAGAGGAGCTGGGAGGGGACTTGGGGACTCAGGAGAGCCCAGCTGCCTGGGCCGCTGCCTAGCAGCAGCCATTTCCCAGGAATGATCCCTCCCGCCACATGCTGACCAAGTGCTGAACTCAGAGACACACGCCCGAGAGAAACGGCCCCCTCCTCCATGTCTGAGAAGAGCCGAGGAGGAGGAGGCAGCCCAGAAGAGACAGAAGAGACGCCCCCATTGGATGCTGGGGGGTGCTGCTCCAAGGCCTCTTTCACCAAACGCAGGATCACCTTCTTCACACTGCTGATCTCGGCACTCAGGCGAGCCACCTGCTCCCACAGAAGCTGCGTCTTGTGGACTTGCTGCCTCAACAAAGCAAGCGAGTTCCTGCAGAGAGCGGGACAGCAGGTCTTGTGAGGGACTGCCCAGCCCCTGCTGGGAGCCTCCGCACTCACACAGGACAAGAGGCGTGTGCCTTGTGCGCCCTTTCCATTCCCTGTGTTGGGAATGCTTCCCTTCCCCCCACCCTGGCACGCCAGGGAGCCTTGGACATGACGCAAGCAAGTGCAGCTAGCATGGGGTGGCCCACGCTACTGTGCGCAATCAGCTGCAGGTCAGGAAATGTCTCTTACTGCAAGGGGTTCGTCTCCACTGCAGACTGCTCTGGCAGCTCCTGAAAGGGAAAGGCTCTCCATGAGCATGCCCTCGCAGAGCTGCCCGGGCTTCCCAGAGGAGGTTTCCCCCTTTCCCAGAGGGAGACCCAACAGAAGTTGCTGCTTGGGATGCCTTTGGATGGAAGCGGAGGATTCTGTGGTTTCTGCCACCACCATCAGCAAAAGGCACCTTTGCAGGAGCGTCCTGTCCCACAACAGCAGTCACTGACCTGTGGTGCTTCCCCGGCCCGTAATGTCCCCACTGACAGCCAGCCCCAGCAGTAGACAGCAGCTGTAATGCACATCAGCAGGAGGCCGTTAGTTTCCTAGGATTTCTAGGTGTTGCTGTAGTCATGCTACATGGAGTCCATGCTGTCTCCCGCCAGAGCTGGGTGGCCCCAGCTCAGCGGAGGATGTGCACAAGTGCTGCAGAGATGCCTGGTGGCCTTCCCCCAGGCCTCCGGGTGTGTCGAGCCATGCTCCCAGGCGTGCTTGGTGCCCCGGAGGTAGTTGGTACCCCCCAGTGCTGGCATCCAGCAGAGCTGTGCTACTGCTGGCAGCTGTGCTCACCAAGAGTGGCAGAGATGCAGAAGAGGACTTTCCAGAGCCTTTTTTTCTTCTGGGGCATCTTTTGCCTAGAAAAGAGGCAATGCTGTTGTTACCAGAGCTGCAAGCTTTGGGCAAGCCCATTCACAGTGAGCACGTTGCCGTCAAAGCGGAAAAGCAGCCGTTTTGGAAGTCTGCTGCTGCCAGAAAGCTGCCAGGGCAGACTCCAAAAGGCACATGGTTTCTGTCAGCACCGTTCTCCACCCCGGGCAGAGCTTCCTGCAAGCAAGTGCCCCAAGAGCGCCTTCAGAAGAGGCATGAAAATCATCGAGGGAAGCAAACAGATCTAGCAAGTGAAAAGAGAACATAGGGGTTGAGGTGTGCTTGCTGTCCCTTTCGCTCTGAAAGCAGGCCTGTTCCCACTGGAGATCACAGAGACCTTTATGTTTTTGTGGTGGGGGCCGGGGAAGGTACTCACATGGCGGAGACACAGGTGCTGATGAGTCTCCGCAGGAAGATAATGGCCATCGCCAGGTAACAAGTGATGCGGGAGATGATCCCTGGGCAAAGAAACCAGTGGCAAGTGAGGTCTCGCTCCTGTGGTCCCTCCTGCGGGACTGCCAGGAGTTTCAGCTCCCCGTGGGAGGGACGCACTGAGCCCCTCGTGCTGCCTCCACAGGCAGGGTCAGTGCCGTGGCCGTGCCTTGGAGCAGGGCCACACCGGGGAGCCGAGGAGCCGTCCCCTGCAGCCACTGCTGCCGCAGCGCGGCCGGTCAGGTTTTGGTAGCGTGTCCCACGGGTACCACAGCACCCCACAACAACAGGGAAAGTAGAGGTCATTGCATCATAGTCACGTGATTGCTCTAAACCCCTCTCTGCGACTGTGATTTTGTGATTTTGCGGTTTCTGCGGGGTGGTAAGGCCTGGGCGAGCCAGGCTGGGTGGGTGCAAAAGTGGAGCCTCTCTGCATGTAACGCGAAGCAGCAGCGTAGCCGAGATGGCCGAGGGATGGGCTCGCCCTGAGGGTCTCCGCGGTGTGGCACTTACCAGCGTTGTTCCTGGCGCGGTGGCTGCTGTTAGTGGGCGCCTTACTGGCGACGTTGAGGCCGGCCCCGGCCACCTGGGCCTCCAGCACCACCTCGGAGTCCCGCTCGGCAGAGGCTGCCGGCGTCTCTGGGCGGCGCCATTGCCGCTGGGGAGCCCGTCTCCTCGCCATTGCTGGGAGGAAACAAGTGCTCAGCTCCCGGCCTCCCTTCCACACACACGCTTTTTGCCCGATTGGGCAAAAAGCCACAGAGCACCCCGAAAGGAGCGGGCCTGCTGAGAGCAATGAGCCGTGAGACCACGGCGAGCTCCCTGCAGCAGGCTGCGGGCGTCCACAGCCCTGCGGGGCAATAAGGGATGTGCAGCTGTGACCTCACAGAAGCCCGTGAGGTGGCGCGAGGCGTGATGTGATGTCACAGCAGAACATGCTCATCCACCACCTTCCCGGGGAGGCCCAGCCCAGTCATCCCTTATTAACAGCATCACTAATATTTCCATGTTCATCTTTACCAGAGCTGTTGTGAGATTTTTCTTCCTGCCGTTTTTGGATTTCTCCATTAACTTCAGCATTGAGCTGTTGAGAAGTCCATGTCCAGCATGCAGGAGTCAGGAACCGGCCTGATCATAGCTCCCTGTGCCGCCTCCTTGCCCTCACCAGCAGTGTCCCCAGTGCAAGACAATGCCAGATCTACGGGGTGATTGACAGCACAAACATGTCCAGGCTTTTCCCCCCAGCTGCAGCCTCCTTACGAGCCCGGCACATTGCCGCAAGACTGTGGGTGTGGAAGCGGCCCCATATGCCAAACACACTGTGCCTTTTTCTGTGCACTGTTTGCAATGATCAACAAATGAGCGACCTCAACAAACACGTGACCCTTAACAGTCAGCTTCTCCCTCCTGCTTTTCCAGGAGCTGTCTAGATACTCTGAGAGCAGTTATCAGGGTGTATTAATGGTTACTTCGGTCTTTGAAGTGACAGCATACTGCTGGCTTTGTGTCTCCACTGTATGCTTCTGCCCATGGAGATAGCTACCTTTGGGCTCTGGCTGAATTTTCTGGCCTCAGAAATTTATACCTCCCATCTAGGTAATGTCCTGCTTTTCCCCACAACTTCAGGTAGGCCTGTATGTCATGGCCTTTTGTGGGACAGAGATTTGATGGGAAAAGGACACAGGAGTTGTGCCAGGTGGTGGCTTCCCTTGCGACACCGACCCAAGAGATTGCCTTGACCTTGTGAACCTTTCATGGAGTCTTTGTCTGTCAGTGCATTTCTGTCTTCTCACTGGGTGCCTCGTTTCTGAGTAGGCACATAGAGGCCACATCCCACCTCCGGCAGTGGAGGGCTGGGACCTCCCCAAGGACACATCTACATCTGCCCCAGCCAGCCCTATTTCATCTCCGTGGTGTCCCTGTTGTGCTGACAGGTCCCACGACTCATCAACTCTGTGTGATTAACTGTGCCAGTGGCAGAGGGCAGAGGACGCTGTGTGTCTGCAGGGCTGCCCAGCCACAGCCGACCCCCCAGCACTGATTTGCAATGAGCTTGGCAGCCTGAGATATGAGCATTAGCTCAGGAATAGGGTAACGCATTCAATCTCAGTTTCTCAATATTACACCTCTGTAGAACTTTGTAGGGCCCATCATTCATGTCTCTTGATAGTAGGAATGCTGGAGAACTTTTTCCTTTTCACACTTAAGCCTCCTGTGGTCCCAGATTGCCTAATATTCCTGCTGGAAGTGTCTCTACAGTGGCAAAGCTCTGCAGTCCTAACCAAAATGAAGCTTTGGAAGCAAAGTGCC
This sequence comes from Dromaius novaehollandiae, assembly GCF_036370855.1. NCBI lineage: Eukaryota > Metazoa > Chordata > Aves > Casuariiformes > Dromaiidae > Dromaius > Dromaius novaehollandiae. The sequence continues at coordinate 16,462,584 of NC_088132.1, read as the reverse complement.
ACAAGAGGGAGCAGAGCTGGCCCAGGGGATACTCCTTGCCTGAGAACTTTGACATTGCTTTCAGCAGGGCTAGGATTTTGTGTTAGCGTCTGTGAGACCATATTTTCTAATTTACTTCTGCTGTTGGCCAGGCACCTCGTCCCGACTGTCCGAGACATCAGTAGCCCAGACACTGAAGCTGCCATGCACAAAGCTGAGAGCTATGGACTCCCTGGCCTCCTAGCACTTTTTCCCTTGTCATCGTGCAGCATCTTTTGCGCGTGTGTGTATCCTAAGCCTGCTGGTGTGCTGCAGGGTGGGTGCTCACTCGTCATGTTGTTTCTGCATATTAGACATTGCCTTCGTAGTGGGGCGAGAGTATTTCAGCCACAGCTGCACTGCTGCTTTCCAGCGCTGGCCAGCACTGCCGGGAGCTGCACCTTCCTGCCGGTCTCCATAGCTCACCCTGCCACCTCCCTCTCCTTGGAACAAAACCAGCTGAATCCTGGGCAAAACTGTCTGGACAAACTGGTACGTGCATTTCCTGCAAGGGCCAGGCAGAACTCTCCATGTCACGACGAGCGTGCCAGGCACCACAGAGTTGCTTCACTCCGCAAATGTGGCCAGTCAACGCGGCCAGCTTACGGTGACCCTCCCCTCCTCCGCAGGGATCACAACAATGTGTTTGGCCTCACTCGGGCCAGCAAAACCCACTGCTTTTACCTGCCTCCCCAGGCAATTTCTTTGCCGGTAGCTCTGATTTAACGTTGGACTCCAACTGTACATATGGGTGGGACGAAATGTCGGTGTCATTTTGCTGTAGCCAGAGCGCACACAAGGCAGGAGGCTTTGCACTGTGGCATTAACAGTGCCCTTGGTCTGAGAGCTACACACACGCTTCTCCTTCTGCCCCGTCACTTCAGTTAGCTGTTATCTGTTTATTAGTGCTCCTCAGCCAGAAGTCGCAGACCCATTTGATCCCAGTTTCCTCTTGTTAGGATCCAGAGGATCTCACCTGTGTGAAGCCACACGCCTGATCTTTATTCACTGCACAACTCCAGCACACAGGGGTGAGCGTGTGACTGCAGAAACAGCACAGCCAGAGCTACAGGCAGGGTTTGCCTCGAGTCAGTGTCACTCTCCACAAGATGTCACTGGTGTCAAATACAGGAATGGGTGAAAAATACACTTGGGCTTACCATTCTTTGGGGCACTGTGTTTGCAAAGCTGATTTAAGCAATATGCATCCTGTCAAATTCATCGCTGTCATGAAAGTCAGACACGTTTCTGTGAAAGCAATAGTTTCTTTCATGCATACAAGGGACTGGTGGTCCAACAACATGTCCATCAGTCTTTCTCAAATCTCGTCCACCAGTGCTACCAGCTTAGCAGGCCCAAATGATCATAAACTGTGAAAGCAGTTCTCCTCGTGTGTGCCTGCTGCTGGGTCCCCACACCGTGTGTTGATTACCCTGTTGCACTGAATAACTGTCATAAATGGAGCTACCAATTCCTAGAGACTCAAGCACAAGGTGAGAGGTCTTCACCGGCTAAGAGAGGAAAGAGGTTCCCACCAGCCCTCCGTGTGAAGCAGAAATGTTCACCTAAATATACTTGGTGTCTTTGACAACTTCCCTGGCCGGTGCTGGGAAGCAAAACACCAGCTTTTTTCCTGCAATGAATTGTGAGAGGACCAAAAGTGTTTCCAGAGTACTTTTTTGGCCTGGGTGTGAAACATGCTTTCCCCTAATGGCACATTTCAGCACATCCCACAAAGGTAACCGTTGACTCCTCAGGCAGCCCTCATGCAGAGCAGAGGTGGTGCTGTTCTCCCAAGGTTGCTGTTTTACTGGTGTGGACTTCCCTCTGTCTGGCTGGAAGTTCTTTGGGCAGCACGATCTGGTGAGGCAGTGGAAAATCTGCCACAGCCCTGCAGTGCTCCACATGGTCAGTCTGTCCCAAGCCCTGCTTCAGCATAGAGTGGCAGCAGCGGCCAGAGGTTTTGCTAAAATCAGTGACAGAGGCAGAAAAAGAATGCAAAACTTGCCAAATGCTAATCCCATCTCTGCATCAGTTCAGTCCGTCACCAGTCCCTCCCCTGTCCTTTCTTCCCAGGTAACAGCATTTCTACAAACTAGTCTTCTGAAAACCAGCTGTATCCTGCTTACATGAGCATGCATAGGCAGAACCACTCTCCCTTTTCTGCTGGTAAAACAATTCTGACTCAACTTGTAGCATTGACACAAGAGAGGTCTTTTCCTTCTTCCTTGCATTATCCTGGTTCCGGGAGAGCTTGCCAGGCTCTTAGGGAAGAAGAGCATTTCTTGTGTCACCAGGATTTACTAACCTGTCGAGGCAGCAGTAGTCCAAGTTCTGACTTGCGTATTTGGGAGGAAGCGAAGGGCAAGACTTCCTATTCACGTGGTGGAGGAGGTTTGATGGGGTACACTTCTTCTCAGTGGCAGACCGCCATCAGCAAGGAGCTCTCCAAGCCTCCCTGTGTGTCCAGACTGTCCTTCTTGCTTCTGACCTCGACAGGTGAAATGTTGATGCCTTATCTTCTGCTCTGAGATGGAGCACAGTGACAAGAAAGCAGGAAGCTACGAAATCAGTGAAAGATGAGGCCAAGGTACCAATAAACTCTCTAACCATAGAAAACATTAAAAGATGCAGGTGAATAAAAAAAAAAAAAAGAAGAAGGAGATCCCATCCATACATTCTGCAACAAATCTCAAGGAAGAAAGAAGACCTTGCCAGGCTTGTGCCATTTCTCATGAACTTTAACTAAAGAAAATACCGCAGCCATTGTTTGCTGAAAGAGTGGGTTCTTTGCTGATGTTTCTGATCTTCCTGAAGGAGAAGGAAAGACAGCAGGGGCCTGTGACATCCAGCTACTCCAAAGTCCAGCTTGTGTAAAGGAGAGAATGAGAAGCTTTGCTTCTTCCTGCAGAGGAAAAAGCCATCCCTCCTTTGCAAGTCAGTGCCCAGAATCACCGGAGAGTGGTTTTCCAGGTGCTGAGAGCTCACCAGTGCTGATTTGCTGGTCACTGGCAGGATTTTAAAGTCGGTGGCTTCATCTCACTTGCTTGGTCTCTGTCATGGAAGGAAAGTGTGCAGGGCCTCATGAGAGGTAGACTCCTCTGGCAGTTGATTTCCCAGCCCACCCCGGTCACTGAATGATGTCATATCTCTTGGCCTTGTCAACTCATTGGCTCAGCATTTCTAGGGGACTGGTCTGATGTCCAATAGAAAAGCTGTGAGAATACTGGCTGAGCACTACTGCGCTGATGAGAGGATGCGAGCGTGGAGGTCTTGGTGAGGTGATTTGCTGAGCACCATTCATGTAGTAGCTTCAGGTCAAGGCAGGTTGGCGTGTGCATGGTAATTGGCACAATAACTCTGCTGCCAGCCTGCTGCTGGGATGTCAAGTTGCAAGAGGTAATGTTGATACTGGCTTGAGACCCTAAATTGAGGGGCAAAGCAAAGTAGCAGGCTTGCTATGAAGCTCCTGACATCTTGCTGCGATTTAGGAGAAGATGCAGTAGATGCCCGCTTCTTGCCAAGTGATTTCTTTCAACCTTGGGTTGGCCCACTCTGCCCATTACGTTGACTTCCCTGCTTGCTTGGAAAAAAGGAAAAAGTCTTTTCTGAGAGAAACACAGTAATTACATGAATGTGCTTCTAGCAAACAGGAAATGTTATGCAGCGTTTTCTGAAAGACCCTTCCAACTAGTTCACTGTCATGTAAGATTCATGGGGAGGCAGAGACAGCACTTGTCACACTTGATATTTCTGTGTTCCTGGGCTGGTTTCAGCAAGGAACTACCTTCCCCTTGTTGCTTCTGTTGAATCCAGTCTCTTGGCTTTCTTTTTAACCTTTTCTTGTTTCTCCAATTTTAGCTTCAAGTGGAAATACTGACGTGACAGTTTTCTGGGTAGCCGCCATTCTTCCCAATGCTGTGAGCCTTCTCAGGGAATTCAGGTCTTAGCATTGGCTCTGTGCCAGATGCTTAGCTCATTTAGGAGGATTTCCAAGGCCGTTTCACAGGAGGTAAGATTTCCTCCTGTTGTAGGTCTTATTTTGGGGTCGTTGCTTTGTTGGTCTTTTTTTCTTTTCTTTCTTCTTTTTTTTGAAAGAGTGATCCATGCCATGTCTGAAGACATTCGCTTTTCGCTTGACACCTTGTTTTTTAAGCAGCTAAGAGAAGCAGAGTTTAACAGAGGTCCACCTGAACTGGTGGTGTTTTACATGTGCATTGTGTTTGTGCCTTGAAGTGAGCACGGCGCTCACTGCCTGCATGTCTGCTGCTCAGTGGTGCCTGAAAAGCCTCCATTTTGTATTTTGGAACTGCAGGGGCATTGGGATAGCAAAGGATCCAGTGCTAAAGCCTTGCTGATAAAGCCCTTGACACCCTCCCCTTTGCCTTTTACAGGGTCCATACGCACAGCAGCAGAGCTCTAGCACTTCTGCCACAACCGCCATGCACGTAACAAGGGAGAGGCTGGTGGGGTCTGGGGTGCCGGGGGCAGCAGGCAGAGCGTCAGCCTCTGGAGGCTGAGAACAGGCCCCGTTGCCTTGGCAGGAGGAGGCACAAATGAAGTGATGGTGGCCTCGAGCGTCCGGCTCTGTAGGGAGCCTCGGCACCGATGGCCCTCAAAGCAGCTCTGCTCAGCACATGCTTCCCCAAGGGGCCTGCAGCGGCTGTGCAGGCATGCCACGCTTTGTTGTGAGAGGAATGCAGAGTTGGCATTTCAGGGGGTTTCGTAGAGCAGCCCAAGGGGCGACCTCAATGATGCAGGTTTTCACTGGCTACGCAAGACGTTCACCCGCTCCCAACACAAAGCTCGCAGTCTTCCCTGACTGCTGTTGTGCTGCTGATCCCAGCATCTCACCTGGCCTGTTTACGTGCCCTAGCTGACTACGACAATGGACGCTTCTTCAGTGTCGTCCTCGCTCAGTCAAGAGGCAGCTGCAGAAGAGAGAGTGGCATGGCCGAAGGTTCCCATGCCTTCTGCACCGCATGCAGCTGAGGAGCCCCAAGGCCCTGCTGAGAGCCTGGTGCTGGGGGAAGCACAGAAACAAGGGGGAGGTGTTTCAACCCAGGCTGCTTCTGTGGTCTTTTTGCAGCTCAGTCGCTTCCAGCCATCAGGCTCATTGTTTCACAGCTGACTGGCTTTGAGCTTTCCCTACGTATACAGGGCAGCTGGAGCTCCTTCATATAAGGACAGGGTATGTCCTGTTTTATCTATAAAGATAATGGAGCATCTCCTGGGAGAAGATCAATTCTTGGAACTGCAACATGGGGAGAGAGCTCTGCCAAGGAGCCCGAAAGAAGACGACTGAGGAGCAGCAACAAAAACTGCTTCATTTTTCCAAACCCAGAGCTCCTGCTAAGCAGGGACAAGGCTGTAATCATAGCTCTCCAGATGGCCTTGTCAAACCTCAGGAGGCAAGACAGGAAATATTTCCAATCAAGAAATGCTTCCTAAAGTATCAGACTCTGCCTGCCCTTCTCAAGAGTTCAGATCTCAAAGTTGTGGGAAGTGTCTGAAAGGTAAGGAGAGGGAACAATAAACCCACAGGAGGCCAGGCCAGAGAGAAAGGCAAAAGGGAGACCAGGATAGAAGTTAAAGGACAGAAGAGCCAAGGCCAAGTGCAAAGCGAACTGGAAGAAAAACTAAGGGTTTCAGACACAAGGTGAAGGGAACTGTGTTGCAGCCAAGAAGGCCAAGAAGGTCAAGCCAGTAGTCACAAGAACAAAGCAGCATAGTCAGGTACTAGGCAAGAGGTGACCTATAAGGCAGAGCAATTCCCTCAGTCGGCTCAAATGTCTAACTGCCTATCGTTTACAAGTAGGCCCCCCAGGGCTTTTCAGTGAGAGAGTCCCTGAAGCCCAGACAGATGGAGCAAAAGGGGCAAGAGGAAGAAAAGCCACATGACTGTGGGCAAGAGTGTAAATGGGCTACAAGTAGGGCTTTCTGAAGCAAAGTGACTAAAGGCAATTATGATAACTGCAAAACAGGATAGGAAAATGTTAATAGCAAAATAATAGCCTTTCTCTGTCTTGAGAGTTCAGGAAGGCTTAGCGTGTAAGCCATTTACAAAGGTCAGTGTATCACTCAGTGCAGTGTAAAAGATGTGTTGTGCAACATGGTGCTGTGTGGTCAGCCTCACACCTTCCCTCCCTGATGGGTCCACAAATTGCCTGTACCCTTAGGAGAGGGAGGAGCTCTCTGTGTCTGAGAGACCTGAGGTCAAACAGGCTAGGTACTTTTCTGTTTTGTGATAAGGAAGTGAAGCCTGAGTGGGTTGACCTTGCAAAGTGTTCTGAGGTCTTACTGTGCAAGGCCTGGATGAGAACATCTGCGATAGCACACTCTTCTGAGATGAAAAGGTGGGAGGGGAGGGGAGAGGAGGAGAAAGGGAGAGGGAGAAGAACTGGGGATTGCGAGTTCCCATGGATTGGTCAGCTGTTGGCTTCCTCTGCATTTTGTCAGAGGGTGCTCCATGATAGGTGACTAGATGAAATGTGTTTCTACCCTCCCCACTCCAGTGCCAAAAGCTGCTTCTGAAGCGTCAAAATGCGCCCAAACTCCAGCATAGCCATTGGTGACCTGAAGTTGCTAGTTTCTGGGTGCTGCAGATTCTTAGCAGCTGTCACTGCCCCACAAAGGAGACCACCTGCATGCAGGCCAGAGACTGAAGAGTCATTGAGGAGAAACTAAACTCTGGAGACTTGCCAGGATTGAAAGCAGGGATCTGAATGATCACCTGTAAGGAAAAACACCAATATCAGTATAAACAACTAGATGACACATTCCCTCCCTGTGTCAAGTATGTTACCAGTATGTCACTAAGTTAGCCACACCTGAAAATGATTCATTTGGCACATACTCTTCCTGGGTGTTTGAGTGTTCATGATCACAAACAGCTGTTTTACCTGTAAACTGCCACAAGATGGCAAAACATTCCTAAGCATTGCTCCCAAGTCTGATTGCCAGCCCTCCAGGGTCCAGCTGTGCCTGCTGTAAAGAAGAAACCCTGACAGAACTTCTCCCACACTCTGATTAGACACTCCTTAACATTTAACCTGGTGTTCGGGTGGTTCTCCCAAAAGCCTCTAAAGATCAACAGTAGCTCACTGTCTTTGGTCCCTGGAAGATGGAGGTAGAGGGCACAACTGCTCACATCAGAGATGAAACCCCTGAAAGCATCCAGGCTGCTAACCAGGCCTTCATCCTTTATACAGTGACAGCAAGAAGGCAGAAAGAGAACCTGTGCTTACTGATGTAGTGTCATTATCTAATTAAAGAAAAGAGTGCAATATTTCTTCAGATGTTAAGAGAACAGAGTTGCGAAAGCTTCTTCTATGCCCTGGTCAGATTCTGTTTTCCCTCTTTACTCTTCCTTGCTGCCACCACAGCATCAAGCAGCAGTCAGTGCTGAGGGTCTAAGGAATACCCCAGAATACCAAAACTCAGCTCCAAGTCCTGCTGTACACTTGAAGCCATGATAGGATGATGACAGCTGCAATGAACAGCTTTATTCTCCCAGGTAATACAGATGTGAGAGCAAAGACTTTGTATACGTTAGGAAAAAATCTTTCAAGATGAGTGGGTAGGACACAGCTCGGAGCTTTTGTCTAGGCAGCTCACCCTTCTGCTTGCCTCTATTACTTGCCTAGTAATAGTAGTTTCTTAAAAACAGCGAAGATTAATATCATGTGCATCCAAAGCTTTTGAAACTGCTACCTCAACTGGAAAAGTCTCTGCATTGTGCCCTTAAAATCATCATAAATCATACACTGAAGAACTCCAGGTAACCAGAGAAATCCCAGAAGTCTGAATTTTAGATTCAGTTCAGTTTCTTACATTCCAGTAGACCTTTACTCTGAACCTTTTGTCCAGAACTCATAATGACCCATGCTCAAAACATATCTTCACTGTCTCGCAGCCAAGGCCATAAGGATCATTGTCCAGGGTCAAGCTCCTGATCCATGAATTGAAAGTGATTTAAAAAATATATGAATCTTTAGAAATAAGAGAATATAAGCTCAGCATATCATCAAGAGCAGCATTAAAAATTCACTTCATACGCAGTTTTGACATAAATTGTCTTATTTCTTAATAAGCTGAGCTGCTTCTCTCTGAAGATGCTGTTTAACACACTTATCTTTTGAATGAGATTAATCCTTGTATTACACCCAGAAAGTAGCTTCAGCTACTGTCTGTAACATGGCTACCTATTTTTCTGTTTCGCATTCTAAAGGAATGTCAAGGGAGACTCCAACTGTGCTGCAGATATGGATTTAGCTACACCCCCTTTAACATCATTGGCCTCAGTCCTTGTGCGCTGCTCTGAAAACTTACCCCTGAGGTTACAGCATAATAGAAGGAAAGCTCATACTTACTCAGGCTTGACTAAATTTGTTGTGCCTGTAGAAGCCAGCACAGATGATGAAAGGTGTTGCCGGCTAAATTGGACCTTTGACACAGCTGTGCTTGGCTGCTGAGCTCTTGAAGGGAAGGCAGTGTTGGTTTTAACTTTCAATTCCTCCTAAAGTACAGGTAATTAGTTTAAAAGCCCCTGCTAGATTTGTTCTGAGTTTTGATATTAGCAACTTTCAGCCCAACAATGGTTTTCACTCCAGAAAGCACATTGCTGTTTAGAAAGGGTGGCATGCTTGTTCCACTGTGCTTTATCCATCCTAAACCTGAGGGAGGAAACTCACCCGCTCCAGAAGAAAGGGAGTGGGACATACACATTTGTTGTCAATGAGCTGTCCCTTCCCACTTTACAGGAGCAGGTGCCTCTTCAGCATAGAGCTGGTGCAGTCTGTTGGAGTGGGGGATTATGCTGGCTTTTTTTTGTAGAAGTTACAGGCAGTCATTTTCTGAAGCAAAAAGTGCTGTGACCAGTTCAGAGTAGTTCTTTCCTTGGCTTCAGTCAAGCTGATGTAAGTGATGCAGGGAAGTCTGAGGCAAGAGAAATTCAGAGAAAAAGTAACTACTCCGGTTGGAGTAGTTAATTCTGCACTGGAACAAAGCACCAAGGACAGAGGAGATTCTCAGATTAATTGAGACCTTCAAAGACAGTCTGTAAGTCTTTCTAAAAGATCTGCTGTGACTCAGGGCAGAAATTGTGGGCTGTCTGCAGAAAAGATGATGTAAAGTTCACTGCTCTGTATTTTACAAGAATGCAGGTTACAGCAGCAAGTCCAACAGGAGGTTTGCGAGCCAAACCACATCTAGCTGAGAGACTTTTGTCAGAAGGAGAACGAGCAGTTGATTGTTTATGCAGGGAGTATCATCAGGAATTCTGTTTGCAGAGGAAGCAGGGCGAGCAGGACAAGATTGCAAACAGGGCAGAGGGTATGGAGAAGACAGACTGCACCAGCATGCACCCAGGTCTGAACTGTGTTGTGGATCTGCTCGCTCTGACCACTCAGATATGGCTCAGGTTGTGGGAGTCTCCTCCTGCCTTAAAATCTCTAAATTGTTCTGGCTGAGGATAGAAAAATATGGAAGACAAGAATCTTTCTGTACATGGCGGAGCGTGTCTCACCAGGCTAATTGTGTTCTGGTGCCTCTCCCCCTCCTTTTATTTTTTTGTAAAGAGAACTGCCCGCAGGAAACTGGATGAAGATGAGATCTTCTCTCCTGAAAGCCCCCGATGACTCGGACATGAAACAGTAGCATTTGCTGGAAAAAAAAGGTGGGGGAGAAAGGGACTTTCCTTTATGGGCCACTTTCCGTGGTATTTTTAGCTTCAGCTCTGTTTGGAGACCTTTGCTGTTAGACAAGATGGCAAGTGCTTTCTCAGATAACTACCTGTCAGAGATGGAAGCCTGACAATGCTATCACAACAAAAGCTGCACGTTCCCAGCTGGGCAAAATCTGATTTTGGCATAAGTAATACAGCCAAGCTAACAGAATATAGCATAGCATTTAGCATGGGCTGACAGGCAGCATTTGGGTCCAGAATCATGAGAGATTTTATGCTTAGATATTGCTAGGAGGTATGGAAGCTTTTGCCCCAGTGCAGTTATTACTCTACCTGCCTAGCATGTTTGTGATGTGTTGTAAGCACTGAACATATCACAGCTGGAGTTGGCAGGGACCTCCGGAGATCCTCTGGTCCAAGCGCCCTGCTCAAGCAGGGTCGACTACAGCAGGTTGCCCAGGACTATTTCCAGGTGGGTTTTGAACTTCTCCAAGGGTGGAGATTGCACAGTCTCTCTGGGCAACCTGTTCCAGTGCTAAGTACTCATGCTAAAAAAGTGGGTTTTTTTATGTTCAAGTGGAATTTCCTGTGTTTCAGTTTGTGTCTGTTGCCTCTTGTCCTGCTACTGGGCACCACTGCAAAGAGTCTGGCCCCATCCTCTTTACACCTGTCCTTAGGATATTTACAAACCTCGATAAAATCCCCCTTCAGTCTTCTCTTCTGCAGGCTGAACAGTCCCAGCTTTCAACCTCTCCTCATATGAGAGATGCTCTAGTCCCTTAATTGTTTTGTCTTTTCACTGGACTAGCTCCAGTATGTTCATGTCTTTCTTGTACTGGGAAGCCCAGCACTAGACCCAGCACTCCAGATATGGTGTCACCAGGGCCGAGCAGAGAGCCAGGATCACCCCCCTTGACCTGCTGGCAATTCTCTGTCTAATGCAGCCCAGGATACTGTTGGCCCTCTTTGCCAAAAAGGTGCACTGCTGGCTCATGTTGTTGTGGACTTGCTGTCCTGCAGACTCCCACGTCCTCTGCAAAGCTGCTCCCCAGCTGATTGGCCCCCAGCCATGTACTGGTGCATGGGATTATTCCTCCTCAGGGGCAGGAGCTGGCAATTCCCTTTGTTGAACTTCATGAGGTTCCTTCTCTGCCCATTTCTCCAGCCTGTCGAGATCCCTCTGAATGACGGTCCTCAGGCATATCAGCCACTATTCCCAGTTTTGCTTCATTTGAAAACTTGCTGAGGGTGCATTTGGCCCCATCATCCAAGTCATTAATGAAGATGTTAAACAGCATTGGCTCTGGGATCCACCCTGAGGGACACCACTAGTGACTGGATATGCCCTGAATCACAGCTCTACTTACAGAGGGAGCTTTGACTGGGTCCAGTCATGAACCACAGGGGTTTCCTGAAGGCTCTCATAGGTGTTAGCTGGAATTCTTTGTCCACACTGTGACTGACTGATAAATTCCTACAATGGAAGAAGGCTCATAGGAGATGGGCAAGGGCAATGTGTCCCCGAAGCTTGGGGAAGAATGTAAAGAGTGACTGACTACAGCTGCTGGAAAGCAAACTGAATTTATCTCAAAACAAAGTGGACTGAAGGGTGGCCTTTGTTTTAGAGAAAGGGCTACATCAGTTGACTGGATCGACTGACTATATCACAGTTGAGTGGATCAGCTGACTGTATAAATGTTTCTCCCTGAGTTAATCAAAAGAGCGTGACTGTCTACCTGAGTTAGCCAGACCAATGTGGGCAGGGGGATGGGGGGGAGGATAGACACCATATACATGTGTATATATATGTATATAATATATATATATGTAGATATATGATACATTTTTATATATATACATATATATATATGTATGTATGTATGTCTGTATTTCATTTCCTTCCAAATGATACTATGATACTATAGGAATGATACTAAATTGTTCCTATCAGAGACAATGCCTCCAAGGCTCTCAAAACCATTTCTGGAAAGTAATTACTCTGCTTTTGGAGAAGACACCACTCCTCCCAGCTATTTATAAGTATAATATCCCCCTGCGAGGGCAGACCACACTTTTCCGGGACTCATCCTTATCTCTGTTTTAAATAACACAGGCTAACTCCTCAGAAATAGCATACACTTCCAGGAGTTGTACATAATCTTGCTTACCAAACACTGTCCCCTCTGCTAGTTTATGAGACATGAAAAGCTTAACTGGGAGAAAAAAGACATTAACAATACAGACAAGGATTATTTGCAGGAGCACCTTGCTGAAGCATTGGCAGCATGTCAATTCACAGCTGGAGGCCTCAGGACCGCTTTTGTGCAGAGCTCACAAAAGCCATATAGCAAGAAGTGCCCTCTGGAAACAGAAGTCCAATGCAAAAGGTCCACATGTACAAACGTCTGTGGGTTTATAATTGATTTCTGAATCTTTACATGAGCAGCTTCAGGAGCAGTAAAGCTTTGGACCATAAATAGTCCTACCTCCATTATAATTAGTAATATACACATTACCTGAGCCAGAATTTTGTGTTCCTTCCTTTGACTAGACTGCTAAATATTTTAGCCTGTGCTAACAAAGCTAGAGAGAAACATAAAAGGAAAAAAAAAGAAATTTGGCTATGTAAAATTAAATTAAATAAGAGTCTGTTTCCTGAGCTTTAGCCCAGACCGCATGGCCTGGCCAGCCCCTCATGGCTAAACTTCCTTCACCAAGAAAATAGGGTGTCTGCACCTAAATTATCTGGAATAGTCTCTTTGTCTGGCTAAGGCCAAAACCTTACCTGCAAATTGTCTGGAAGAGTGCTAGCTGTCATGCTAAATTTACATGTTAAATTTAACAGTACAGGATCACAAGACCGTACCTTTTCCTGTGTCCTGGCACTGTTCAGGTTATTGGAAAAGAAGAAGCTGAGTCATCTGACTGAAAGAAAACGAACATGAGTTATTTGAATAAATAAAAGCAGTGAACACTGGGTGTTTATTGTGAGCATGGTCCCAGCCAGTGGAATGAGATACTGTTTTAATTAGGTTCTAGAGTCATGAAGTTGTACAGAGTTAATCCAAGGGAAATGGTTTCCTCTGTTGTCCTAGGCCTGCCCTGCTTGCCTTCACAGGACCGCAAGTGGGTGTGCCTGAGTGACACCTGAGGCTGATTTTGCCTCCGGGAGGGGTACACCTGTAGAGTAGGTTCTTGGCAATAGGTGAAATTTAACTGAGTTCAGTTGCCTTCTTTCACGATAAATTAGCTGGATAGAAGACCATATCCAAACCCACCTGCTGATCTTCTAGTGTGACGCTGAGAGTTTCAGTGCTCAAGAAGGAACAGACAGTGTGACCATGCTGTGATCAACACTGCCCTGTTCAAAGCAGTACAGTGGAAAAGATAACTTGTGTCTGTGTGTTGGAACATCACCCAAAGCCTTGTGAACCTTTTATCTGAACTGCAGAGGTTCTGGAAACCTTCTGTTATGAAGTCTTTGAGAAACTTGCAAGGAAAGTGAGACAGCAGTAATTTCCTGGGCTGGTAAGGAAATGCATGTGTCCTCTTGAATACACATCTGGCCTGGGGCACACTGACAGAACTTCATGGATAATAAATAAAGGTGATAACAACAAGTACCACAAGAAAATGGCAGGAGGTGGTGAAACATGACAGAGTAAAGGACAGGGAACAGAAGATTAAATTGATGCTGGCAAGTTAATAAATTTATTTATTTTCAATCTAAAATGCAGGAACCTGGTGTCTTTGGCAGTTGCTTTGGAATTCTGCTCCTTCCAAAATAAAATGAGACCTCACACGTTCTATGAGCTTTTGGGGCCTACATCAGCAGCCAAACAAATGAAAATGAAGATGACTGCTGCTACATCCCCTGGCAGCCACAACTCTCCAAAAGGTCACTTTTTCTTCCACCCTTTTCAGGATGGATTGTAGGACAGGGTTAAGGTCCCTAAACATAGACATAGAGTGCTAAACACATGCAGGAAGTGTTAAACATTGGCATGAAGTGCTACTTCGGGTGCCTCAAGGTATCCTGTTGGGCCCATCAGTTCAGAAGGGTCTCATTGTAGGTCTTGTGTCATATCTGCTGACCTCCCGTGGATAGCCTGACAATGCAAAAGGTTTGAGGTACGCCACCCGGTTTGGGGATTTCTGGAATTTCCTCCCTCTGACACAGTTGCTGGCATTTCACCACACTCTGTCCTTATGTGGGATGGGCGTAACAGCACTTTCTTACCTCACAAAGGCCCTGGGAGCATGAAGACACTCAAATACTTATGAAGATGCTCAAACAATAAGGTTTTCACACTTTTGATTCCCTTGACTGATATATTCTACAGCATTATTTCAATTTGGTGGCATTTTCTTGTGGTACTGGTGAGAACAGACACAGGGCCTCTCCCAAGGATCTCACAGTCTATGAAGACAAATGGTAGATGGAAGGAAAGCAGCCAAATGTAGTTGCCATGGTGAATGAAATGCCTCAGGGATTCCTCTTTCCATGTTATTTACTCACGTAACTGATTCAAGTGTTTGTTTTATTAATTCATCCAACTAATATATAGCGTTTAGTGTTTTACAGCTTTTAACTTGCTACCATTGCAATATTGAATTGAGACTGTTAAATGTTCTCATTCGCATTTTAAGAACTGGAAAACTGTAAGAGGTTAAATCACCTCAAAGTGTCACAGTGAAACAATGAATGACTTCCTGTATGATTAGAAGAAACCATTCTCTCCTGCCCTACTTTAATGCTCCAGCTAAGCACAACTTTGAGAAGTAGCCATCTCTATTTAGTGAAGTAGATACATGTGCTTTTGAGCATGTGCCAATGAACAGGGATCAAGCATTTACTTTATGTTAAACTGTATATGTGTCTCCTTTCCAGAGCAGAGTTACCAATTCATATTGTTCCAACTACTTGCAAATGGTGGACAATGATGAAAGTTGCAATTTTCTTTGGCTTGAGTGACTTGTTTGCAACACTGGCAGACAGACTTCATAAAAACCAGAGAGTGCCTTCTTTTTCAAAGAATTTAGTTTAATTCTCAGTAGTGACAGTGTTTTTGAGGGAAACATTTACAGAACCAGGCCTCTTGCTTTATTTTCCAACAGGTGAATTCACTCAGATACAAGCAAGAGAAAGCAAGTGAACATTGGGACAACTCTTCAAAAGTACTTAAAACTAATTCCCCTTCAATGTCCCATTTTCTAATATGACTGAGGTCAGATTCTGCAAGGCATTTAGCTGCTTCATCTTCACATATTTGAACAAGATGCTCGAAGACATTTGAAAACCTGCCCTAACTTTTGGCCTTAAGATGTCTTGGGAAATGTCACCTCCTCTCTCCAAACTGTCCAGTCTTTCTGAAAATAGGATTTAACTGGTAAGGCACAGAAGTTACTTAGTCACCAGCTTACCATTCACTTCAAAAGTAACTGCATATCTGAATACTCTGCACCATGTGTACTTTGGTAAGCATTAACTTTTATTCTTGTCTTCACAGTATTCTTTTCACAAAAGACGATACCAAAGCCTGTAATAAGTTGCCTAAGGTATGTGGACTATCTGTATGGCTTTGGCTTGGATTTCGTTCATTGCCTTTTTAGAGTGAGACCTAATATAGCTCTCATACCAGTGTGGCAAGTAGACAAGCACCCTATCAACATAGTTGCCAGTCCCTTTCCCTAATGAACTATAGGCTGAGTCTAGCCAGGCCTTTCTTGGTGGAGACCCACCAGCTACCACAGATGGAGCAGCCCATCCGCTCAGATGTCAGTTCTTGAAATGGTTCCTGTCCTGCAAAGGGAGGTCCTTGCTAAAGGTGTTGACAAAGGGATCACAGCATCAAAACTGATCCATTGCCTGTGTGATATGAGCACTCTCATTCCAGCTGAAATCCATGAGACCCAGACAAGAGGACTGCCCACTTCTCAGCAGTATTATAAGGCCAATGCTGTCAGCTCTGGGGAGGTGATCTGATGCACAGCACATAGCTAGGTCAGATAGTTGAATGGATAATCTTTGCTGCTTGGTTCATGATTTTTTTTTTAATTGTTGTTTGCACAACTTCAGCTAAACTTACATGAGCACCTTCCCTTTCCACAAAGACGGTTAAAGAAGCTGAGCTTTTTATTTCTGTTAAAACCATTTACAGACCTGAAACAGTCCCACAGGTGGAAGTGGGGACTCCTAGCAGCTGCCAGACTGATTTAACTGTAGCATGACAGAGCAGCCAAAGGCTCACAACCTCTGGGAAATTTAGGGAACCAAATCTGTATTTAAATTAATCTGGGCTTCAGGGCCTTACCCGAGGTTACAGAGGAAGTCTGTGGCAGAATCAGGTCTCAGAGTATAAAAGCAGCAGTACATCCAAAGAGAATAGTGTGTGCCTTGCATAATTTTACCAGTCACCTTTTCTGCAATTTCCTTCCTCTGCTTTAATGTTCTTCCCTATAAAATATACATCCTTCTAACTGAGGAGAAATGAGCAGGTTTACCTGTGGAAACCATGGGTGTTTCCCTTTCATCAGCCAGAGAGATTTACCATGTAAAGCAATCCAGGCCTGAGAGTGGCTGAACATGTCATTTGTGGCCTTGAAATTCTCTCAGCTCTGCCTACCCTTAGAAGCCAGTCAAGATATCCCACAACTAGGTCTCAGTCTGCCCCCCAGCTATTCCTTATATATACACAAGGCTTGAGGTTAAGCCATTATTAATACATTGAATTCTAATACAGTACATGCAGCTGGAATCAATTAAATCCACTCATATTCACTATGTCATGTTTTTCTGCAGTTTTAACCCCTTTGAGCTCTGCACTATGTGTTTGGGACTGTCTTCTTTTTCCTCTGTCATTAAATGTTAGTTTCATTTTATTACTAGAGCTTCAACTGTTTTCCAAAGATTGGAGAAAGAAGTAATATCCTTGTTTGACATGGAACGAACAGAGGCACAGGGAGCAACAATGTTTTTGTTATACAGTAAAACAAAGCCCAAACAGACCCTCCATCTCTCTGTCTTCATAGGGCCGTGATATTTCCCTCAACAAGTGAAAATCTTCTGTGAACATTTTTTTTTAATATTATGATCTCAAAAATATGGCAAGCATATATGGCCATCTCTGCCTCCAGAGATGATGAGCCAAAACACTGCAGCTGATCCTGAGGTGAAAAATAATTATCCATATTAAAAACAAGATTACTTTTGTTTCTAAAACACATTCAGCCTGGATTAAGTCAATGTTTGGAATTAATGTGTCTTTAAGAGCAGGTGATAATCACACTGCCTTATACATGAAGGATATGGCTCTGGTTATTACAGGAGTGGTGGATTTGTGCAAAAACTAAGAGCAAATGCTGCCTATTAAAGAGTAGAGCAACGTGTTATCAGTTACACAGTCTACTGTAGGAGGGTGACAGCATGAACAATGAAAATGTCCTACACGTGGAAGTAAAGATATAATATAGCTTTACTTTTTTATTTTCTTTAGTCACTTGTAAGCTGCAAGTGTGGAAATTCAGGGGTACAGTCTTTATGCCTTCTACGTAACTGCATTCCCCATAAGAAAGTGTGGCATTTGATCGTGCTTCCATGGCATAGAACTTATTTTCAAATGATTCAGCAAGGGCTTGGACAAAAGCTTGGACTTATTTTGGCTGAAGGAAAACACAAAGAAAAGAGAACAATCCTGAGGTTTGCTTTTGCAGTGATAGCAAATTGACAGCAGGCTAAGTGCATTCAGCAGTAATTAGTGAGACACTGAACTTCTGTGCTAATGATCCCTTAAATTAAATTCCCATGTGACGTACTGTATGTCCAGGTGTGCAGTTTCTATGCTTGGTTGCTGCCCTCTCCTGGAAGCAATGACGAACCTCTGGGGAAAAACAAAACAAAACAAAACAAACAAACAAACAAAAAAACAGAATGGAAGTGGTCAAGGATAGTAAGAGAAGTAAACCACACTAAGAGAAAATGGAAGAAAAAGTCTTTTACCAAAAAAACCCCACCGTATTTTGCATCATTTTCCACATCTGAGGAAAAAAGAATGCTTGTTAGAAGTCAGCTCTCCTCTCTTTTCTAAAACAAGGTTCATTGACTCAGTGTGTGTGTAAGAGGGAGGACTGATCTAGGCGATAAGACTGCATGTCACAGATAAACATCATCTTTCCTACACATTAATTTATATGCCTACCAACTATCCTACCTATCCTCTCCACTCTCCCCCATAAAAGCAATTTCTTAAAGCAGTGATGTTTGTTTTTTTGTCCCTTCAAGTATTATCCTGCTCAGTATATTTCAGCAGACTTCTAAGGCATTGCCCCATTTTCCTTCTACAAAGATTTCTATCTGTAGTAGAGATGTCTGTATCTTACACTGTCAATGTCAGAAAGCCTGAAAGAAAATTGAATCCTGTGAATAATGGTAATCCTTTGAAGGAAATATGAGCTCCATTCTTCAGGTTGGAAAAGTCTCCTCCTAGCTTTCACTTCAAGCTGGGGAGATGATGTCATTTGGGATGCTATATGTCAGATAAAGAAGTGCATTCCACATATCATCCCTATAGGTTACTGCCAACTCTATGTATAAACACATTCACAGGCCATGTGCACAATGCATCTATACTTTAAGAGGCTGCAAAGAAGCAGCCAACCAATCACTCAGAAAGAAACAATTTTTCACATGCAATCCTTCAGTGTCTGTAGTGTTCAATATCTCTCCTGTGCATAACAAAACATGGATTACCTGTTCAGTCTACACATACGTAACACCTGGCTTACTCTGCTTACTTGTACCACCATACATGTATCCAGTATCCATTGAATACTTCCTGCCTTCTTTTTTCTTGAATCCTGATCGTGTCCCCTCACACAAATGCAATCACCTGCAGTGACAGACATGAACAAGTTATGCCAGTACAGAGATCTGCTCTAATGCTCTCTGCTGCATCAGCAGAGTAGACATTATGAACAGATTTTGCTTAATTTCTCAGGTAAGTCCTGCAGAAACAAAATCTGCACTTCCCATGGAAAACAAGGTTGTTATGTATTGCTCTGTTATTCCAATTAGTAAGGATTATACTGAAAAGCTGCTGACTGGCCTTTGATTTACATTGGATGTTCTAGATCCTCACAGTTGGTAACTTCAGAATAATCTGTCCACTAGTTCATAAAATGGAACAGGGCATCTGTGCTCTGAGGTAGCCTGAGTTTTTTGGTTACACACCTTGAAAGAGATTCTAGCAAGGGCTGATGTTTCACTTTCCAAGATCCAGTGGTCAACATAGATTTCATTTCTACTGCAGATCTGTCCATCTTGGGCAGGTAGCGCTCCAGGCTGGCATTTGGGAATGGCTGGCTTGTAGTCGCTGCTGACTCTTCACACTTTTTGAAGTGATCAGTGCTTGTGTGGTAAGTGCTCCCTGACAGCAAAACATTTGCAAGGCACTGTCCTGGCAACAGAGGTTCTTATGTCAGAAATCATTTTGCAGGTAGATTAACTTTACTAGACCAGTTCTTATGATGTTAATACTCACCTCAAAAAAAGAAACTGTCCTCATCACAACTAATACAAGATTTGCTTCATCTCTAAGAAGTTTAGAGACAGAACTTTTCTCTCTTTTTGACCTTTTCAGCCTAATAGTTTGAATAAGGTCAGCAAAGCTTGGATCTGTCCTGTAAATAAGCATAGGACTCGGATCTGGAGTATTTTGCCCAAATTACTTTAGAAATCAAGACATGTTACTCTCTAGGAGAATTCTGTATTTCTATTTTAACGTTACACAGAACAAAAGTCAAAAAAAAAAGCACATCCGACCCTATTTAAAGAATGTAGCATTTAACCCTGAAGGCAGAAATTCTGTGTAACCCAAATGAAGCTCTTCACTGTTGAAAATGGTCAGTAAATATAACATAAATAGCCTGAATTCCATCTAGACCTCACTCTTGAGGAGAAAATGCATAAAGTGGCTCATGTGCTCTTTTATTTTTGGTTTGAGATCAACTCCAGGTGACCCTTAATAAAAGATTGTTCATAGAGAATAAAACATCCATTCTCCAGGGGAAGTTATAATCCTAGAGAGTGGAGGTGTCAACCTTAAGAATTACATGCAACTCTTCCAAAAGTCCTACTTTGTGTCAACATGAAAATACTTATGCTTGTCACTTTCAAATGAGGTAAATTTGTTTCAGTGCTTAAGTATAGATCTCTAGAAGCCTAATTTCAAACACTTTTTTTTTTTTTTTTTTTTTTTTAATCTTGGTCATTGCCTACTTACCCTCCTCCCTCCCTATTCAGATTCTCGCCTTAGCATGTGTTCATGTGCTTTCCCAGGGAAGCCAAACATATGTAAACTCCTTCAACTTGTATTTGGGCCCTGACAGAAAGAGTCTGGATCCAGTGTTCAGCATTCAGCTAACAGAAGTTACTCCCTTTACCCACAAACATCCAGTGAAGAACAGAAAGCACACAGAAAAAGCTTGTTTTATGTCACATTTGAAATGGTACAGGAAATAAAAATACATATTTAGTCAGCATGAGCCTTCAGGCAAGATCACCAGAGATGTCTGTTTTGCTAATGTCTATCATCCCTAAAGGTATATATTCATAAAGTTGAGGAAATCATTTTTAGATCTTTCTTTTTTCTTCTTTAAAAAGCATAGCCTATTTATGATAGCAAGGCTTGTTTACTAGTCTTGAAGTGCTTTGTTTGTTTGTTTAGGTTTCAGGAGGTTGTTTGGAGAAATTGAGATTAGCATGCTTTTGATTAGCATAGCTAAGAGGCATTTTTATTTAACGAAATGATTAATTGATTCAGCCAGGTATGCAGCCACTCTAACAGCTGCTTCAATAGATACAAAAGATTCTCCTTCAAATAAGACCTTGCCTCACTAACATGAGGCAGTCCCCATGGATACGTGTTAATTATAAAGTTGATAGGAATAGAGAAAGATAGCTAATGCTGCTGTTCATTTGTTTAATGAAAGTTATTGAAAACAGACAAAAAGAGATAGAACATCATTAGCCAAACAGACAACTCTGGGCCAAATTCTGATGTAAGTCTCTTTAATCCATTGAAGAGAATCATTTTCTCCCAAATTATACCAACAAGGGAACTAGAACATAGCTGCTTAATTCCTGCATTACATGGTGTTCAAAAATGGCTGAATTAGGAAGGTTCAAACTACAGTTTAACAGAGCCCTCTGTCTGATAATAACTTTATGCTTTCATTATCCTGTCTTTTATTTACGCAATACCACCTGTAAATTAAGAGCTGAAGGAATACAGATTTTGGAAAATACCAGCAAGATCATAACATGGCAAAAGAAAACCTAACCAATCTTTTAAAATCCCAGAGGTGACTGAACATGGAATATATACAGTCCCAAAGCCATGCTTCGGACTACAAATAGCTTCCAGGTCACCACAGACCAAGAAACAAATGCTAAAAATTCTGTGGTGAAGATGTATGCATGGTATAATATGAGACACAGAAGAATAAGGAAAAGAGATACATACAGCAAAATGGAAGACAACACTGAGACCAAGAGGGGGTGAAGTGTCACAGTGCCCTGACCAAGAAGAACATTACCACTGCTCCCTGACTAAAGATGCAGAACAGACACGGGACTGTTTTGTCTGAGCTGTGGTGCTGCCACAAATCCCATCAGAATTTGGACAAAATGGTTTCAGTTCCCTATCTGTAAATACAAGCTGTGGTTTTCTTACTGTGCTGTTACTTCAGGTCTCTTTTACTGTTTGCTGTAGTCATCTGTTGTTAATCATCTCATGCTGTGACCACGTTAAGTGTTTTGGGGGGAAGGAACATAGGTATTTGAATGGCAGTCAGTGTAACAGGGCCTCGATTCATGACCACTGACTTGACAAAGCTGTATAATGCATGATTGCAAACAACTAAAACGAAGCAAAAACACAAAAAAAGCCTTGCAGAAGCTAGAAGGCAGGTCTGACACATGAGCCAAGACACTGGCAAGCTAGTGCCAACATTTTGCACAGCAGCAATTGTGGGTCCTCCATTTACAGGAATCTTTTTTGGACCTCCTTTTTTGTCAGCTGGAGAAGTAACGGTTTAGTGTCTCTGAAAGTGCAGCCTTAAGACAGATGACCGCTACGAAAAGTCCTCACAGATCATGAGGGAGAGCAATAGACAAAAAGACTCAAGAGGAGTCCCCAAAGCAGAATGATATGCCTTCCTTTAATAGTATAAAGACTCTTTTTTCCCCCTAATCCATTCTTCTGTGTGACAGTAGGTTATCTGATTTAACAGTGACACATCATCATTGTCACTAAAGGGAAGTTAAATATTTTGAAATGAATATTTACATTCAAATGAGATAAAAGAAAGATGGAAGACTTTGTCACAGATACCAGAATAGATGAATGGTTAAAAAGATAAAGACCTTCAAAGACTGTATGTTGCCCCAAGCAGGTTTTAATGAATTTTATTGTGGTTCAGTGAATCTGGTTTGCTTTTAATGGTTCATTTGGCAAGTTGTTGCTCCTGTGATTTATAACAATAATGTCACAATAATCTTTTAACTGAATACAGTTTTGTGAGCATACAGAATTGCTCTGAAAATGATTTCTGGATTTGGTAAGATTGGAAAATATATGTAATAAAATAAATCCTTCAGTTTCTTCTTTGGAAAGAAGAAAAACTGAAACGTGGAAAATTCTCTTCCACTCAGATGAAGATTATTTTGAAATTATAACACCATCTGAGAGCAGAACATTGCCAGCAGATAATGAGAGAATTTACTTCTTTCTTTGGAGTGACTTCAGTTTTAACATTTTCATGGTTATTGATTACAGACAATACGTCAATATTTTTTTATCTGACATTCTAATTTTTTGGTAGAGTCAATTTCCTAGTCCTGTATTCCAAATGGTATTTTGACTCCAGGTATGTGTTAATTCATGTAACAAAGTAATTAAAAAATCACTAAAATACTACTTGAAAGTTAAGAAGTGGTGAACTGTGATTAAGACTAAATATATATTATTTGTCATCATGAAGCACAAACAGAATTCTAGATATGTAACCCAAATGCAGGCAAAAAAGATTAAGACTCATACTATTTAGATAGCTTTTTAGCTGTGCAGCTCAATAATCATACCTCACTTTTTTTCATCAACTGCAGTCTTCTTGCTGTCACTCCACATTTCTAGAAAGGTACTCAAGCACAGGATAATACACTGTTCTTTATTCTCATTTTTCAGCTGTAACTGTGAATGGGAAAAATATTTTGCAGCAGGTAGAATATGCCTAATAAAAAAAAGGTGAAATTTGCAGCTCAGGAGAAGGGGAATGAATGGAAGTAGAGACTTTGCTTAGCATATTAAATCCCAGATCCATAGGGACAACTAACTATGCACTTAACTTGGGTCAAATAATCCTATCAAAGTCAATGAAAGCACACAAGGCATAAAATCAAGCCTCTATGTAAATGTCTGCAGTAGGCTTCAGTTGAAGGCGGAGGACATGAAGCTTGCTATGAGATTGATAGTTGTCCCTAGTGATTTCAGGGAGACTGTTCACATACAAAACCGTATGCTTAAAGTAGCTTCTAAAATCAGGACTCAAAGGCAATGAACTAATCCTGGGTACAAGCAAGCTCTGCACTAAACTGCCTGTAGGGCTGTTATTTATCAATCAATATAAACCCATTGCATTTCGTGGAACCTTCTAATCTGGTATATTAAATTCGTATACCATACACTTTTTGATGGATCAGACCTTAGGGATAAGACTCACCCAAATATAGTATCTTTTGAACACGAAGTAGTACTCTCATGCACACGACCGTACTTAGCAATATACCGTAAGATCCTATGAGTGCATAGTTCAGCTGGTCCCCATGCTTCCCACAGTCTGGCTGTTTACAATATCTATATTCCAAAGCTTTGTGGAACAAATTTTAGCACTTGTATGAAATCTACAAATGAATGCATTTACGCATTTACTTCCTATCTCTGATTAAAAGAAGAAAGTCCATGACCTCAAAACAACAACCCTTGCCTTGTTCAGTGATGAGATTTTCTGCATTTACAGGGGTTGTTTGACTATTTCACTGTTACAGAACAAAAGTAAGTAATGTTAATTTGTTAATGTTAACATTGTTTTCATTTTTATGCTGATTGATAGCACCTATTAGAAGTACCAATTCAAAAGGTACTCAGTTAACCTATTATGCTTTGCTTCAGACATGTGGCATTGAGCCACAGCCTACAGATTTTATTCACTGCAGCCAAGAGGGTTTTGCCTAATAGAGTACGGAGGTATTTGGTCTATTGTTTAAAGATGTCAGCTTTAGAAAAACACTCATCAAATCATTGCAATTCATTAGGCCCTGATCCAAAGCACTGTGTAGGTAATGACTTCAGGCGGGGTCTGTCCGCACTGTTTTAATGAAGGCATGTGTAATCATAACACTAAGATAACCAAATCTTTCTGAGGTGGTGAAAGACAGCAAATATCTTGAGGAGTGTAGAGTCTACATAGAAATGCTGGACAAAGAACAAGTGGAAGGAATACAAGTGTGCCTGTTTTCCTGAAAAGAAACTCATCTGTGCTCACAACAAGTTGGTGACCAGAGAGCTAGTAAATGACTGCAGTTTCTGAGCCCTGGTGAGGGCTGTTAGCCAGAGCATCTTTCCAATCAAGAAAGAGTTTTAAAGACCTTTAATAAAATCAGCTAATACTTTTTGCTCAAACATTCTTAAACTCTACTAAAACAGTTTGGGTCACAGCTGTGATGGGACTGGCGTAACAGTGGAAGAATGTAGAAACAGAAAAAAACCTGTAATATCAAAGTGGACTGTCCCAAACTGAATAGTGTTGAATCTGATGTTTAAAAACTTGAGGCAACAGTTATTTGATGGTTCCCCCTGCAATAAATTGGAAAAGCAAAGAAGAAAATTTATTCCCCTGAAAGCTGCAGTCATCTGTCTCTTTTTGCAGAAGAACTTTGCATTAGATATGTCTGGGAGACAAATGCTTATGGTCCTTTCATACAGTTTTCATGTGAGTGGACCCAGCAGACATGGGGCAGAGAATCTATTGCTGCTTAAGTAGGTTTTGCTCCTGAAACAGCAGTCTGTAGCAAGAGTCGTCTTTGTTGTTTCAAGACCAGTCTAACCCTAACCATTTTATCAAACCTTTTAGAGTCTTTCATTTCCCTCTAAAGCTCTGCAGATTTTCTCTGCAACTGCCAGCTAACCTGCACTTCAGGGACACAGGAGCAAATTTTATCTTTTGCAAATACTTGTTCCACATTCATTTGAAGCAGTCTGTGAGTACCAGGTGGTTATGGTTATTACAGCCACTAAGCTTTTTGTCAGCCTGGGATCTCTTCAGATGCTCTCTCTGCCTCAAGTGGGTCTTCTCCTCTAACATTTCCTTTGGATGAATGCCACCCAGCAAGCTATGGTAAACTGGCTTCCTCAGGATGAAGTGGCTCTACCTAAGCCTAATCAAGTCAGCAAATAGGGGTATTATTG
This sequence comes from Dromaius novaehollandiae, assembly GCF_036370855.1. NCBI lineage: Eukaryota > Metazoa > Chordata > Aves > Casuariiformes > Dromaiidae > Dromaius > Dromaius novaehollandiae. The sequence continues at coordinate 16,437,357 of NC_088132.1, read as the reverse complement.
TATCCCCCATAGGCTAGCTGGCACAAATGACTGCTCAGGGACAAAGGCCACCCACAGATGATTTATTTGCTTCTTTGCTCACTGAGATAGTTTCTTTTTGAATGGTCTATTAATTTTTCCTTCCAGCAAATAAAACTGCAGAGGGAATTTTGTTTCTGGATATAAAGAAATATTTCACAATGAATGTTAGGACGGAACTGAGAATTCAGAAACAACTATTTCAGTACTTGTCCAGATACAATAGGGTATATTAATATGTATTAGCACCAAGTCAACCTACAAATGCATAATTTAGTATGCTTTATGAAGTGATTGTATCTTAGATCATTAACAGTTCATTTGGATAGAAAAGAAATTTCATTTTCAGTTTTATCAAAACAGCAAAATTTCGGAGAACCACAATTTCTGAACACAAATCTCAGCTGACTGGCATAGACTCCTGATTGTGTTGTCTGCACAAGATTCACCCACAGTTAGTGTATGAATAAATAAACAGTCTGTCTGTCAATTTTTCTTTAAATAAATCCAGATTAAAAAGCCTTTAGGCTAGGAAGAAAGATATATAATGACACCTCAAAACGACATCACTCGTAGAACAATCTGTCATTGGCCAACCTATCTCTCTGAACCACATTAAGCTTAATAGTAGATGCTAAATGGTTTCTCCTGGGGAAAGAATTCTCTGTTGTAATTTGAAGAATGCATACTTCTAGTTTGGGAAGCAACTGTAGAGATAGCTTTGTAGGATTCCTCCATTATTGCTTAATAATCACATGGGCTCTTATTGCTGCTTTCAAGTTAAACATTGCCACACTCGTGTTCTTTTTTGCTGTTGAAGTCAGATAATGCAACAGTAACTGATGCTTTAGAAACTTGTCTAAAATGTCAGTGCTGAATTAAATGGACAATTTCAAGTACTGAATAAAAGTGAGTCACAATTAGTTTTAGCCCACAGTTAGTGTATGAATAAATAAACAGTCTGTCTGTCAATTTTTCTTTAAATAAATCCAGATTAAAAAGCCTTTAGGCTAGGAAGAAAGATATATAATGACACCTCAAAACGACATCACTCGTAGAACAATCTGTCATTGGCCAACCTATCTCTCTGAACCACATTAAGCTTAATAGTAGATGCTAAATGGTTTCTCCTGGGGAAAGAATTCTCTGTTGTAATTTGAAGAATGCATACTTCTAGTTTGGGAAGCAACTGTAGAGATAGCTTTGTAGGATTCCTCCATTATTGCTTAATAATCACATGGGCTCTTATTGCTGCTTTCAAGTTAAACATTGCCACACTCGTGTTCTTTTTTGCTGTTGAAGTCAGATAATGCAACAGTAACTGATGCTTTAGAAACTTGTCTAAAATGTCAGTGCTGAATTAAATGGACAATTTCAAGTACTGAATAAAAGTGAGTCACAATTAGTTTTAGCCCACAGTTAGTGTATGAATAAATAAACAGTCTGTCTGTCAATTTTTCTTTAAATAAATCCAGATTAAAAAGCCTTTAGGCTAGGAAGAAAGATATATAATGACACCTCAAAACGACATCACTCGTAGAACAATCTGTCATTGGCCAACCTATCTCTCTGAACCACATTAAGCTTAATAGTAGATGCTAAATGGTTTCTCCTGGGGAAAGAATTCTCTGTTGTAATTTGAAGAATGCATACTTCTAGTTTGGGAAGCAACTGTAGAGATAGCTTTGTAGGATTCCTCCATTATTGCTTAATAATCACATGGGCTCTTATTGCTGCTTTCAAGTTAAACATTGCCACACTCGTGTTCTTTTTTGCTGTTGAAGTCAGATAATGCAACAGTAACTGATGCTTTAGAAACTTGTCTAAAATATCAGTGCTGAATTAAATGGACAATTTCAAGTACTGAATAAAAGTGAGTCACAATTAGTTTTAGAAAAGAGCAAGCTATGCCTGCAGCCTGCTGATACTTTACATTTCCACAATCACATTTTCCACTAAAAGAAATGCTTCTTCCCCAGTGTTGTGTGAAAGGCCCAAATAAGGAAAGCAATGAGACTTACAATATGCATAGGAATGTAGAGAACTGTCAGCATTAAATCAGAAATGTCTCCGTGTCTCTGCCCAGGGACAGAGTGCACCAGCAGAGACTTCTGGAACTTCTGCCCCCAAGAAAATGAGGCCACCTACACCAGCAAAAGTTTGGCTCTTTCTGTTGGTACAATCAGTACCAAGAACTCAGTACAAAAAGTCAAGCCTTTGAAAAGAATTAGAAAAACAGTTCCGTAATTTATTTCATCGGTCATAAGTTTAGGTACTTTTTGCCACAAGTTTAAATTACAAACTCAAATGGAAACAAAATTTTTGTTAAGTTCATGGAATGTTCCTTTGACACTCTGCATGTAAAGTCAAAGTTTTAAAGTGAAAGTAGGAAGGGTAGAAGCCACAGACTCTTATTCTACAGTGTAGCAGCCATCACTCTTAACATTGTCACTCTTAGGGGGACAGTGCCTTTTATTGCTATTAAAAGCCTTAAAGGTAGCATATAAGCAGTGTACAGAAATTACACAACAATTACAGACAGCTGTATGGAACCTAGATAATACTTATCTTGTATTCCATCTTTATTTGTAGGAAATCCTTAATTACCTCATTTTCCTCTCATATCTGCATAGGTAAGTTGAATTACTCTGGTATGGAACTGATTGGGGCAATATAAGAAACAAGACAGGATACAAATCTCATAACATAAGCCATCCAAGAGTTAGACATCTAACATAAGTTAGTGAGGTAGGTTTCCCCATCACATCCCAAGCCATCTAGTTTTTACTCGATGGTCCAATGTTGCAACCATACAGCACACAGAAACACTACTGCCATGGTGCTGGGACAGAACATTTGGTTGCCTGTTTTTCACTCAATGGGCCATACTCAGCTGGTCATAGCAGGCAGCTCCGTGAATGTTGCTTTCATCTCTCAGTTCTAGGGATGGCCTTCAAATTCATTAGTGCCTTTATGCCTGCATGAGACTGTAGATATCCAAGGACAAGAGCTGTGAGAAGATTTTGCTGTGCCAGAGCAATGCTAACTCCAAAATCTATTGGTGATTTCTGTTTAAACCCTGAAGAAAAAAAAATGTTTTAACTACTGCCTCAGTTTATGAGATCTCTGCTTTTTCTCCATGAAACTGCCTAGTTGCATGTACAGAAGCTACAAGGAAGAAAGGTATATTGTGAAAGGCAAAGGTCAGGGAATTCTCTTTGCAAAAGTTCAGTGCAGAGTTTTTTATGTCTTCTGAGAAAAAAGCTTTTACCAAAATAGTGATCTGCATTAAAGTATTTTGCAGGAGGAACATAAGGCAGAGAGATGTCATTGGGAATGGACAGCCTCAAAGCCAGAATTAGAAAGTGAGGTTCTCCTGAAAACCTAGTCTGTTTGCTGCCCTTCATCTTTCCATGGCCTCCAGGATATGTGAACTGGTCTAATTAAAATAACCTTAAAAAAATGACAGTTAGTAAAGAGCATGTGTGAAGAAGAAGAGACCAACATAGTAGTTAGCCTGTGCATGGAGTAGAGAGCAGAAATGTTTTTCCTGTTCATATCTAGTAACTCTCTGAAAGAGGTTAATCATGAGAGCTTGGACAGGGGTCCATCTCCTCCAGCCTTCTGCATAAGGAGAGTAAAATGTGGTTTCAAGGAAGAACCTTGAACAGATTTACCTGTTTTCTGAGAGACATAAGAAGATTATGGAAGAGAGCATATGTGGCGCATCTGTCTCTGTAAAGGCCTACATGGTACTACAGAGTGCCTCCATATGAGAGAGAAAGACCAGCCTAATGGTCTGTCATGACAAAAGTGCAGATACTGCCAAGTTTGCTAAATTTCTTGCCTTATATAAACTTGCAAATACTTTTTTTTTTTGTAATCTGAAGACTGCTACATTGTTTTCCTTATATCCATATCAAAAACATATTCAGCTCTTTCCATGGTTTTCTGTTTCATGGGGTGCCTTTAGTTTTTAGGAGCATTTGACATGCTGTATAATGCTTATAAATGCTCATAAAGCCTTGACTTACTTCTGGAGTCTCATCCTAAAAGTTGTGTATGGGTGAACATACTTGACATCCTCCTGGTGACATTGAAAAGGCAACCAAGCAAGAAAAGTCATCTAAACTGCAAAATATCAGCTGGGCTTCACTGTTAAAGTACAAACTGATCAATACATTGGTAATGAGAACAAAAGTAGCAAGGAATAAAAGTGGTATTTTTTAGCTCTAACCAAGCCCAATGTATCCACAGGCTTAATTACCTGCACAGGGATATTTTATTAAATAACCAAAACTGAAGCATAAATAAAAACAAAAGCAGCATGTGACATTGTCTACTTCCAACAAAATAAACAAGATATGGCTTAAAAGAAGAAGAAAAAAGGAAATGCATTCTGAATAAACTTTGTAGTTCCCATTAAGGTAGGACAAAAAGAGTGTCCATTTGATAACGTTGATGAACACCTGGGAGAGCAGGCCCTTTGGGCTAGGTAAGGTTATTCCTTCTCTTTTTCTGTGACTGGCTAATCCAAACAGTAACTTTATTTAAGTAGCACCTTCATCTGCTCCAGTCAACATCTGAAGCTCATAGGAATGTTAATCACAGCCCTTTGGCTTTGGTTTATCCCGATTCCTGAACCTAATACTAATCAGTGGGCTAGATTAGTCACACCCATATTTTATAATAAATCCCATCTTAGAGCTGTTGTGTTGCAGCTCCCAAACTGCTGTTGACTCTACTTTTCTGTCACAATCAGTCTGCTACAAGCAGGGTTATTCGTGGTGCAATCTTGAACGTCTGTGGAGACCTGGATCTTATTATGTAGGTTCAGGGCAGGGAAGTAGGAAGAGTGTCTCTCCAGTAAAATAAAGCCTGATAGGAGGGTAGATAGATGTTGCCAGGCAGCTTGAAGCAGAGCTGGAATGTGAACTTGGTTTCCTGTGTACTGCCCCAGGATCCAAAGGCAAAGTCTGTGCCTGTATATATTTGAGAGACCATCAATAATCTCACAGTCTCTGGTTGTTCATCTGGGTTTAAACCAGACATGTTACACCAGACATGTGTGACCATGGTGGTGAACCCAAGCTAAAGGTCTCCTAAGAGGCAGGCACACAAAACAATCCTTAAAGCAATAGCTGTTGGTTAGGTTTTCTTCTGGATGAGAAGCTCAAGCTCCGTCTCATTTTTTCTATGTGGGCACAACCATATAGGTTGGATGGAATGTCACAATGTCACCTGGTCCAACCCCTTGCTAAAAGCAAAGTCAACTGGATCAGGTTGCTCAGGACTGTGTCCACTTGAGTTTAGAACATCTGTAAGGATGGAGATTTCACAAGCTCCCTGGGCCCCTGTGCCAGTGTTTGCCCACCCTCACAGCAAAAATGTTTTTCCTTATACTGAATTGGAATTTCCTGTGTTCTAACCTGTTCCTTTTGTCCTACCTCACTGCATCTCCAAAAATAGTCTGACATCCTCTCCTCTACATTCTCTCGACAGATAGGTAAAGGTAGCAGTACCCATCCCTTCTCCAGGTCGAACTAGTCCAGTGCCCTCCACCTCTCCTTGTATGCCCTGCACTCCCAGCCCCAAACATGACGATGACCCTGTGCTGAGGAGTCCAAACCTGCACCCAGCACTTCAGATACAGCCTCACCAATGCCAAGCAGTGGGGTAGGGTCGCTTCCCCGGACCAGGTGGCTGCCCCTGTGCTGATGCAGTCCTGGTTGCAGGGGGCTTTCTTGGCCTGGTGTAAAACTTGGGGTGTAAGAGACAAACTTGTACAAGACATCCAAATAGGAGGGAAACTTTTGTAATACACACAGAGGTAGAATTAGAGACAAAGGTCCTTTGGATCTGCATCTGATGGTCAAAACTGTCCTTCTTACCATTAGGTGAGCCCAAACCAGTGATCCAAACAGCACTAATAGGGAATAGCTTGCACCTGAAATACAGAATTTCAGCCAGTTCTGCTTTCCTAAGCAAAAGCAACAAGCAAGGCAACAGGCAAGGCATTTGTATGTCTTGTTCTATGCTGCTGTTTGCAGGAGACCTTGGAAGCAGCAGACACAAAGACCCTGATCTTACTATTCTAGCACGTAAGTAGCTGCTATACACAATTGTAGCTGCTAAGCATAATTTTCCAGTTATGTCTACACTACCTACAGGCACTCCAACCTTGACCCATTTCTAATGCAAACAGAGGAAAATCTGACTACTGCTACAAGATTGTAAGGCATGGGGCTTGCATAGCTTTCATTAATAGTTCAACAAAAATACCTATTAGGTAGTTTCCTGAATAGCATCTGAACTGTTTGGAGAGTGCAAAAATTAAGCCCTTTGCATTTTTTATCCTTTCATCAGGGTCTTCTAAAGTGACAATAGCACTATAAGTAGAAAAACGGCACCGTCTTCGCTTCTCAGTCTGGTTCCACATCCCTCCTTCCCATCACTAACAAGGGAACCTTTCAATCCCAAAGCCTCCGGTACAGATGTAGGTATTAGAGGTGCCATGTTTGGATTTCCTACGTAAAAAGCAGAAAAAGGAAATATCAAGAGTGCTTATCTGGGGAGAGTGGCTTTTGCCACTAAGCATTCACAATGCACAGCTGGCATCTGAACTGTGCATCTCAAAATAATACTTGTGAGGACACAGCAGTGTGAAGATGGGCAACTCTATGCAAGGTAACTTTTTTTTTCACTCAGAGCATATCAACACTGTGACATCTCTGATTTTTTTTGCCTTTGAAGCCTTGGCAGCATCCCTCATGTATTAGAGAAACAAAAATACAGATTAGTATTTAAGTGGTGAGCAGAGCCACATCTCTTCCTAAGCAAACATGCTTTTCAATTGCTTGTCCTTGCTTGCTGAGCTTACCTTCCACGCTGCACTGTCTGCCAGACTAGGCAATCTAACTTTCAACAATGAGATCCAGTCATGCAGTGAAGAGATTAATTCACATTGTTTTTAATAACTATGGGAATGGCCCATTAAATTAGCCAGGTTGTGCCATCCAGCATGCCTGATGGGCTTAATCCAGTATCTCACCCTGGCCCTTGGGTTTATCAGTGGGCAGCTATCACTGTAAGTAAATGAAAAGACATTGACCTCAGGGATTTTCTGTTTCCTGGAGCTCAGGCTTTGCTGATTACCCATTCCAGTCTTTTCTCATATTTTTATGTTCTGCAGGGCCTCTTTTAGTAACTTGAAATCAAGGCACAAAATCACTGGTAGCCTGATTACAGACAAGCTCTGAAGACTACACATGTGGGCTTATAATGACACTATTTTAGTACTGTATCAATCCACAGATTTAGTAGTGCCTCTGCAAACTTAGGAGCTGATTTATCTAAGAAGTTAAATTTTGTTTCTTCTAGGCCTTATTCCTGCAAAACCTTGAAATGTGTTGCACTTGGAAAATGTAAGGAATTTCAGGAATAGCAAGGGAATTGTATGCATTTTTGCGGAAATTAAGGACTTCACTAAACCTTTTCCAAAGAAGATTGAGCCACTAGGTACACACGTCTCAGCTAGCAGAAAGCACCCATCACATAGCACATTTTAAGACAGTGTTTTACTAGTCAGGTCATCATTGTTGAGAAGCACTTCGGAACATGAGTCACCCACTCATTCATGACCTGAGAAGGATGTGATGAGCTTACTCACAGGGTCACCACTGCGAAGATAAAGAGGCCTTCCAGGTAGAGAGCTTCATTTATGCATCTCCCATCTCTATTCTTGGCACTCAGCCAGGATGCCCATGGGGTCCCACCTGCAGCAGAAATTAGACAGGTTTTTTTAGTTTTCTTATGACTTAAGCAATGGACTCTAACCACCATCTCATTTTCACATGAGGTGCCAGCAGTTTTCAGATGGTACCATTGTTCACTGATATGTGAATTCAGCCAGCAACTTGGAAAGTAATGTTTCTCTTCCCCAATGCTCCTTTAAGCCACTCAGTCCCTAGAAACTAGTGGGCTATTTTACCTTAAAACATAATCATGTTCTGGGAGAGAAAGAATAAAATTAAGTGGATTTTTAAGTAGAATTATTCTTTAACTTTAAAAATTGGCTGGCCTTGAGGAGTGTTCTGGGTAACAACTGGAAAGAAAGATACAGAGAAATACCTTTCAGCATAATAATATCTACAGAATATCTACAGAATGGAATAAGCTTCCCTGGCACAGACTTTCCTCTGAAAATCTTTTGGGGTCTCTGAGATCAGACACCTTCTATTGACAAGCTATGTATCCTCTTGTCATTTCTCATGCTAGATTTGTCTGATGCCTTGCACATTCACTGGCTGAACAGTGCACACATTAGCAAACTGGTGTCTTAAGCGTACTCCTGTTCAACACCTGCCCTGTGGGTGGCTGATCACTAGAGAAACTGGAAAAGTCAGAAGGAAATCATTGAACAGAGAGACAAACATAGCAGTTATCAAGTAAAGAAAACAGTGAGCTCTCAAGCCTTGGAAATCCTGGGTCAAAAGGGTCAGAAACAAAGGCTGTTAATCAAAGTGAGAAACTGAGGCAGTTTCAAAGCTGCTCCGTTAGTCAGTATTGTACTGTGACTGTGATATGCTTTGCTTTTGGTTGTGCTCTGGTCAAGACTGAGGCAGTTTTGAATAGCAACACAGCAGGGGTTGTAAAAAGTAGATACAAGTCACAGCAGGAAGAGCAGCCTATTAGAAAAGCAAGAGGGCGAGGAGTAAAGGCAAGAGCAACTGTCCTGAGAAGGGGAAGAAATTAAACCACATCCTTTCTATGATAGGCAAGAACAGCAGTGAAAACCTTCCACATCTACTAATACATAAAACCTCACATAGAGAACTTTTCACCTTCCAAACACCTCATGCAGACTGTCCGTTCAAGTCACGACATCTCCATTTCCTATCCACCCACCCTGTCAGACCACCTTTTGCCTCAACAGGAGAGGAATAAAAACAGTGATGACTCCATCCTCCTCAGGGGTGGGTGGCAGCAGGACAATGCTGATTGCAAAACCGTTTAGGAGAGTTTTCAAGGCACCACTGCGTGATCCTGAGCAGGATCAGGTGCTTACGTGCCATGCATTCAACCCTCGCAGCCATAAGCGCATGAAGGCAAAGCCTTGGGATGCGAGCTGTGTGGCAGGTGTGAACATTGCTGAGACACTCATGCTTTCTCTGGTGACACGAAGCCAGAAAAAGCAATAGTATCCCATCTCTGGAACTGCAGAAACTGGAGGAAGAGCCTTAGGCAAGAGCAGAACCCTGCAATGAAGAATTGACCTGGAAATCGGTATAGAAATACACTGGGTGCGATGTGTTTACAGGAAGCCTTTGCCAGAGTCATCCCAAAATTATCTGTCCCCGTTTCTTAAATATCTGGTGGGGGGGGGGGAAAAAAAAGAACACTGCTAAACAACCTATGCTAATACCTTTTGATCAGGGACTGAAGTGACATGCCACTGTAATAGTGGCTTTTTAAAGAGGATGAACCAAGTCCAGCAGAGGGTATAAGGGAAAGAAATTGTTAATTTTGTTACCGTATTAACAAAGGTTAACACTTGGTGAATTAAAACAGACCAACCCTTTCATGAGGAATTCCCCTTATGTACACAAAGACCACAGGCTAAGGATCTTGGTACTCACCCACACCTATCTGCAGGCACCCCTAACCATTTTAGGCAGCTTTACATGTCTTAGCATATTAAAGAACATGCTCTTATCAAAGGGGCCATTGCAACTGTTACAGCTCCCGGTCTCTGATGCAAGCCAGCACCAACAGCAAAGGTGCATGTGAAGCAGATGTGAATTTCAACCTCATTCTGTAGGTTGTGGGGCCTGGACTCACGTCTGTCGCTATGAATGCAGAGGAAACACTTCTTCATAAGGGACTTGTCCTGTTTCAGGACATTTCGGTGTTTATGTATGCAGAGAGGGAAGGGGATGGAAGCTCAGCCAGTGCCATCTATGTCCAGGGGATGAAACAAGGAATTCAGCCACTGGGACTTCTGGGAACATGTTCTGGAAGACAGGGTGGGTTGTAGAGCAAGGTGAAAAATACTGAAAAACACAGAGCTGGCACTGGTATGCACAGATGGATTTCAGGATATGTGGAAGGCCAAACACTTTGGTGGCATGAGGGGCCCTCTAGCAAGTAGGAGTGAGAGCTGGCCTCTCTGTTTCTCAAGAGCTGAGTTAACGGAGGACAGGAAGTGGGGGGCAGATATGCCCACCCAGCATGGAGAAGGAGGGAGCTTGCACTTAGCTGTGTGTCCACTTGCATCTTCTCTTGTTGCTTTTCTGACTGACCTAACCAAGACCCTTGGTCTGTATATATCTGGTCATGCTGGGCTGGATGATTCAGCTGTACAGGGTCACAGCCTTTAGTTAAAACAACCAGCCGGCTACTGCAACTGGATTTTGTGCACAGGTTTCCAGCAAGGCAATAGAGGGCTTCTTTCACCCCTTACTGTACACAGTGGAAATCCAGGTTTTGGGGCATGTCATCTCATCATGCTGAACTGGAAAAAGGGCTTCTTTCTTTTACATACCCAGAGAGCTACGAACACTTAGAGCAAGATAGAAAGAAACTGTGATAAATTATGAGGTCCTACTCTAACCCTGTAGTGCAGTACCAGCACAGAGTGTTTCCAGATAAGCAACAGACATCTGCCACCTTCCCAGTTAATTATTTTTTCAGTTAAAGAAAATACAGCTTAGACTAACAGCTGATTTGGAATAGCCTGGTTTGGGGAATTAACATGTCCTGCAACAGTGCAAAGTTCTCAGAGTCAAGTTGATGCTGCAGTGCATGAACTGTGATAATTCTGTACTTGTAAGTTGTTTAAGCATTTTTATTGGACAATATACTAAATACCTAAATCTGTTTTTCTCCTTTATGTTCCTCTGCTTCAGAGTTTGACCCAACTTGAAAATTGCTGCAAAAAGTGAGTTTTTCAATCACACTAATACAACTTACGTACTTTGAGTTTTAGACAACTGGGAAACTAATAAAGACTTTCAAGGTGAAACTTGTGGATTTAGAAAGGTTTCAAAGTTTGATTTTTATTGCATTTAAAATTTGAATTGTAGAATTCCTGTAATTTGGAAAGTTTGGTGCCCAGCTGCCTCCCTCAATTATTTTTTTAAAAGTTTATTTTCAGGCAAAATGACTTCTTCTACCATTCCTAACAATGCAGTTTACAGAGGGCTTCAGAGCCTTCTGGAAGTGCTGGGAAGACCTTCAGTACCTTCACTGGACATATGATTAAATTGGTTGATGGCATAATGACTGGTAAAGGCTCAAAAGGTTCACAAACAGCCTGCAGGAAAAACAAACTATGACAACGCCTCCCCGCCTCAAATGTACATGCAAAAGTTCAGCATGTATGGCTAGCACTGTCACTGAGCAAAAAACAGAACCACATGGAATACAGTAAATATTTGCTTATCAATCTACTATATAAAGAAAATATAGCCTAGTCTGAGGAGGATGAAAATGGAGGAATTTTTCTTATGTTTCAAACTATTATCAGGCTCTTGCTTAAAAAAGCAAGAAAAACATAGAATGCCCTGGGAGCAGAGCCTATGCAGACTTATGCTGAATGACAGCAAATTCATACCATCATAAGGCAAGCAACCTAACTTTTTGTAGCATCATAAAAGTAGAAGTAGAAAAAAGGTTGGTTGAAGGAGAAGAAGGGAATTTGAAATACGGAAGCAGAACAAAACCCTATACCCTTCCTTAAGTTTTCTGGCATTCTCATTTCCATATACATATCTGAAAATACACGTTTCCACATACGCTTTTTGGGCACAGTATTATTACAATTTTGTAATGGAGCCCCCATCTAAGACAGACACAGCTGGGAGTTCAGGTGCTCTCTGTACAGGCAGTACAAAATTTGTGCAGAGAATCGGCAGCCAGCATTAGTGTACACCGAATGGTCTAGCAGCTCACTTCCTCAGCTTGGTCTGGGGCACGTGTAGTTGAAGGAGGGCAAAACATAGAAAGTGGCATTTTTTAAAGTGCCATGTTTTTCAGAAAGCATCACCATTCTGTAGTGCTGCAGGTTAAGGGCATTCTGTTAAACACATACTAATCTGTGTCACACAGACACTAAAGAGGAAAGAGAAGAGAACACAGAGATGAAGAAAAGAAGACAACAAAGTAAAAAAGCTGAGGAAGAGGAACAGAGGAGTTGGCTTTTCCTGGGACTCCTATGCATATTGCACAGAGGCAGGAGGTTGTCCTGAAAAATGGCAATTTAATATCCTCACACCCTTGGCCCAAGAGGAAGGATTGATTCCAGTGTTTATTCCCTACAGGGATTCCCTATCTGGCACAAAGTGAAAAGCAAATTCAGTGCTGGCAAAGTAGCCTGTAACCCAAAACTAAGCTCTGAGCAAATTCCACTGGGCATTGGCCACATTTTGGGTGCTGGGTGTCATAAGCAGTGACTGCAAACTGCTAGCAATAGCCCCTTGCAAGCCTCAGGATCACACAGCCTTCTGTCCTGCTGCACAGAGGGTCCTGCGGGGATAGCCACGGGCATCTCTCCCAAAACACCAAGGGACTCCAGCATCAGGTATTTATGCCCCTTTTCCTTTGCTGAGGAGGATCCCAGCTACTATGCCTCCTGGAACTGTACAGGAGGAGCAGGCATATCCTCAGAGCTCTGATTTAACAAGAGGCTCACTTATACTGAGACTAGTTAAAACCAGGATCTCAGATCAAGTGAGGCATTCCCCTTTAGGGTTTGAGTTTATGTCCAAAGCGTGGTCATCATTTATGCAGGCATTTAACAGAAAGGCAAGGAGAAGAACCCATTGCAGAGAGACACACAGTAGAAGTTCCAGAAAGCTGAAGGAATTGGGGAATGAACAAGCCAGCTCTCAGGCCTCCCATGCTCCCAGGGAGCTGTGATTTTCCATCATTGTATTTGCACTGTATCTATCTATCTGTCTATCTTCACACTACACAGAAACCACTTATCCATATATAGGTCTATAGTTCTGATCCTGTCTACATCTCTTACAGTTTCTAAAATGCATTTTGTCATTAATTAAAAAAGGTCCTTAGGTATGCCTCACAAGACCAGAACTTGAGGCAAGGTGCAGTTAGATATAGCGAACTGCTGAGGCAGGAAAATTTGCCTCTTGATGAATTCAGAGCAAGCTACCAGGAGAAACGGGGACCAGAGGTATGCTTGGTATACATGGTAGCTAAACTGAAAATAGATAATGCATGAGTAATACATGTGGATATACAATTGCCAGATTGCCTCCATAAGGACAGGCCTCCATAATGCTCTGGGAATCTGTGCAGACAGAAATTAAACATATGGAGTAGATAAGGAGGAACAGGGAAATTGTTTCTTACAAGAAACAAGTGTGAGGGAGCAGTGATGGCCAGCTGCTCTGCAATGAAGATCGGCCAGGAGAGGAGCACAGAAATAAGGCAGGTACAAGCAGCAGGCTCATCAACAAGGAGGCGGGATGGGGTGCAGCATATCTGGGTCAGGATCACGGCCAGAGGCAGTGACTAGGCCAGACACAGCCCTGTGATCCCCCAGCAAGTCCACAGTGACAAGGCAGGTCTTAGGTCAGGCCAGGAGGCTGAGCTGGGGGGTCCAGATCAGGAGCAGGATGGAGCAGAAAGAAAACCAGGCAAGATGTAGCTGCTGCATGGCTGTGATGTTGCACAAGCAAGGACCAGCACTGCAGCCTCAGCTTAAAACCAGCTCCCAAGAACAACGAGGGGCAGGTCCTTGCTTCTAGCTTTCTTCACAACAGCTCTTATTAGCAATGGAGCTGACCTGGGGCTCAGCCAGCTAAACTCCTAAAAGTGGGGTGTGCTCAGTGGGGCTCCAAGAACAAGTAATGGTCTTACACCTCTTGGATGGTGAGCCAAAGCACTTTTAGAACAAACATACCTTATCTTTAGTTCCATGACATCAGAGATATAACTTTTCATGGTACTCAAATGACATGTAACTTTGGAGTTATTTATCAGGACAGGCAGATAAAGCAAAAGGTGATATTCTGCTTTTATGCATGAGGAACTCCAGGGAGATTCAGTAATTTTCCCAGTTATATGTATGAAAAAAAATCTTGTTTTCCCAATCACTTTAACTAGCTCTCTGCCTACAGGTCACTTGTTTCCACATCAAGTCAACAGGTTTGGAGGAAGTTATATTTCAGGGTTGATAGTCTTTCCCCAGGAAGGTTGTGCACTGAATATTTCCATCTCCAGACTGAGCTTGGGTGAAATGTGAGCTTGTTTATCCTAGCACTAAATGGAAGAAAAGCAGTCTCTCGGGTGGCCAGGCACATGCCACCTCAGTTGCTGCAGTTTGTGCCCTGGGCATTGCAGTGCTACTGGAGGAAGTTGATATCACTGTCCGAAGATGGGTCTAGTACATTCACAGCTGCCACTGCCAGCTGGACAGGAAGGAAGCTGTAAATCTGCACTGAGTGAAACCCCTTATGGTCACCAGAGACAGACCGACACAGAACATCTTGCACTAAAAAATCTCCCTTAAAGATCTGCCCCACCTGCCGAAGCTAGCCTGACAGAGAAGTGGCCAGCTGAAACCCTATCCCCTGGGCAATGCAAGAAGGTGAGCTAATCAGAACAGTCTCTCTCAGGCTTAAATTAAATATAGCCTCAGGCGCAGAAGTGACAGAAGTCTGCATAATCATGGCCTACTGTAGTTCCAAAATAATTGTCCCCAATGCTTCTTGCAGAGCAGGATGATGTTGGGTGTTGACACACACAACTGGAAATCCTACAGCATGTCCAATAGGATTGCTAAAGGACAAACGGCAAGGCACAGTAGAAGAATTTTCCTCCTTTCATCCTTCCTCCACCCATTTCTATTTTCTTGTGACTATTTCAGTGCAGCCCTGTTCTTGTGAGCTGCTGCCCCAGCAGCACACAGGTCCCACCTGAAACCTCCAATAGGCTGGAAGTGACCCTCAGTTACATCTGTTTGGGCAGTGATCACTTCATAGCTTTTCAGCTGTTTAAACTGTACAAGCAAGAGGTTGTGCCTTTCAACCCTGATGTTGAAACTGCCTAACTATTTTAGTGGTTATAACTGTGGCAAGCCTTCGCAAGATAGACAAGGCCTGGATAGCTTCACTCACAAGCTCTGACCCCCTGATGAGTGAGCTCACTCAAACCTGCGAACAAGGTAAGCCGGCTGAAAGAGTCAAGTGAGAACACAGCTGGTTTAACAAAACATTGGAGTTGCATCAAATTGTTAGAGATGAGAATGCTAGGAATCTGAGCAGCAAGCTCCTGCTGGAACATTCATACCCAGATCTGGCCATAACTCAGAGGTAAAATGGCTTTGAAACAAAAAGAAACAAATAGTGAGGCAAAGGCACTACTAGGGCTATAGATTTCTCATCTCCAATAGCTCTTCGGGTTTTTAAAAAACCCTCTTACTATAGATGGGCAACAGCTAACCCTCTGGTGTCTTGGAGGAGCAATCTGTTAAGCAACCCAGACGTAACTAATTATTTCAGTAGAGGGTGCCCTGTAAGGTATTTAGAACACCAGGTGCCATATGAGCAGCATATCCTGGCCTGGCATCCTTGGCAACAAGCCACCTTTCTATGTGATGCCACACCTGCCCTTTGCTCTGACACTTTCTCCAACTATTGTGATTTGAGATGGAGAAGTGAACTTCAGTAGCAGGACCTTTTGCCTCTTTCCATTTTCACTTCTGAGTGAGAAAGTCTGTGAACGAGGGACAGGACTAAAAAGACCATAATCAAAATGCCTTCTCTTGGAGGACTGCAAGAGTTAAAATCACTAGGGCACACATAAGGTCTGTGATATAAGAGAATCACTTCATGCACCACTGAGATGTATTCATTACTGGGGGAAAGCACAGCAGCTGTTTAGCCAAGTACAGTAGCAGTGTGTAACAATTTTACGCTAAAAATGCTTTAATTAATTGGACCTTTGGGGGAATTAAGGAAGGCAGAATGTAATTACTTGAGCTGGAATTTATCCAGCCTGACAAAAACAGCTTATTCAAGGAAAAAATGTTATGGGAGTTACCATAATAAATTCCATCATCCAAAAGCACCAAGAACACTCGGTTGACATTACCCGTAAGAAGCTATTCATTGCTGTAAGGAAATAGATTAAATTTACTTTTCAAACACAAGGTAGTTTCAAGGGGTCAGTCTCATATAGACAGGTCTGATCTTTGCAAGATGCAAATCAATACACACCGGTTGGCTTCATCAGAGGAAGAGAGACAGTTATCCAGCAGGTCTGGTCAAGGTATGTTTATTAGTTTGGTTACACCATGAAAGGGTTATTTAAAATAAAATAAATATTAACTTTTCATTGCTTTGAGTATCCTCAAGGTAGCTATCATGTGGTAGATGCTCAGAAGTCTATTGAGAAGTAACCTAAAGTAAATGTCAGATCATCAGCTAGTGAGCTGGCCCACATCTCAATTGGTCTACAAATTTTGCACCAGATGTGGTTGATTTCTTATTTAAATTAAGTCAGTTAAGGAAATTTTAAGCTAATTGATGAAGTTAAGCCACTATTAGACTGAAATGAGAATACTGTACACAAATTTATGCCAGTATAAACCAGTTAAGCAAGACAAATTGAAATGATCCTGCTTCCTGTATTTAATCAAAGAGAAATATGTGGAAACTGAGTCCTGAGACCTTCTCTTCAGTAGCAGTGTCTTTGCTGATGATTTACCTGAAGGACATGATGTTTCAGTTATCTAGCCGTCTATGCATACCTAGGTAAATAGCGAGCCATCTGTAAATCATTAGCTCCAAGTACCCTTCCGCCAGCAATTAACAGCACGGCACATTCAGACAAAACACGTTGATGTTTATTGTGCTGGCAGAAACAACCCTGGACCTGAAGCAATTTGTGTGGTCTTGACTTACGAGGTCTAAGAGCTTGTCCAGTTGTTCAGAAATGAATTCAATTTCAAAGAGCAATTTAGAGCATGTCCTCATCACAGGAGGCCTTGCTGTTAAGTAACAATGGGCCATCTTACAGGACATAGAGTCCCATGCCTAAGACAAGTAAGATGGATACTTTTATTATTAGAAAGCTGCTATCCACCTTTCACCAGGGCTTTCTGCACTTGCTCTTCAAGCTAAAGCAGTGATATTATCCATACTCCTCTTATTTTTGGAAATGCTTTTCATAAGCATAAAGCAAGGCCTGATAATTACTAACTTAATAAAAACAATATGAAAATTGCAAAGGGAATACTAAAAATCTTCTTAGTCATTCCCATACATGCATTCATACATAGACTGAGGGGGCCATGGGACAGTCTCTCAGAGGTCATGTACCTCTGAGTAGCTGGAATTCATAGAAACTTTCAGCTTACATTAATGAATTACAGTTTTGTTTGGTTAATGAAAGTTGGATGTCCCATTCATCACTTCAAATCTCAGATGTGCATTTAAGAATTTGATCCAGTTAATGTGCACTTAAGCTTTGATCCAATAAACATCTCCCTGGGACATATGGATTGACAAAGCTGATGACACTGTCCCAAAATTGGCTGAGCGGTGACAGTGGGCAGCTGTTACACAACTCACTGCTGAAAGCTGATCTCGTTTCATCTGCAGCCAGACAGGGATTCGCCTGCCCTCAGAACTTTTTAACAGAAAGAAAACAGGGACCCCAGCCAAAGGAAATGAGAAGGTGATTGGCATAAAAAAAAAAAAAATCAGCTCAAATTCTACAGAGGGTGATGGAATGAATCTAAACACAGGCATAGCCCTTTTCTGGGTGAAAGCTTTACCTTCCTAAGTGACATAGTACTTTCTTCCCAAAGCTAAAGCTTTGGGAAGCAAAGCTTTCACACAAGAGACTATCTTGTCTTACTCTAAACTAGAAGAAAAATGTTTAAAGGCATTTCAGAAATCATGGACCAAATCCAGTACTGGCAAGAAGGGAGAAGCAGTTATCCCTAACAAAACAGTTGTCCTGCTAGTGCAAGTTGTACGGCTTAATTTCGTTCTGTTTCGCTAACTAAGTTTGAGACATACTCCAGACACATAAATCTTGGTGGAAGACAGAGAAATTATCTCAATAACCTTTCCTCTAAAAAGTCTGTTAGGAAAAAAAGGAAAAAAAGTGGAAGTTCAAAATAGGGTTCTGCAGTACCAGAAGTTTAATGAACAAGAATTGTACAGCCAAGATCACAGAGGTAACCTTAACTCAGCTCCATCTAGGATGAGTCATCTTCCACACTTAGCATTAGGTATATTACAACAAGGAAGCTGTCACAGCATACTCCTGTGACACATGCTACAACAGCTACTACCTCAAAGAATTAGCTACTGTGAGAACAGGCATCATGCAAAGAGGAAGCATAACACATGTCTTTTTCCCCCACCCCAATAGTAGAGGAGGAGATTTAATTTTTCCAGAAGCTATAATGGTCTGGTCCTCAGATCAGGGAGAGTCAGATCCCGGTCTCCAGAGGTTATCAACAAAATGTCCATTAAATTCAATGGGAACAGGACAGGGCCTTTGATCACAGTGAATGGATCCGACTCTCAGGTAAATATCACTAAACATTTTTTTAATCCAGTCTTTGTACCTCTGCCTGATTATGTCTATTGCAGTTAGCACCTGGGTAGAGGCTATGGAAAAGACCTTGCCTTGGGGTTGAGGTCTGCACTCTGGGAAACCTCTGAGCAGGGAGTTGCATGGACCCATAGAACGAGCCTATGGCAAGAATGAATGCTAAAACACTGTTAGACTCTTGGGATACTTCTTTGCCTCAGTTCACTGAAGACAGCGAGCCTCAAACAAGACGGAGGATAACACGGCAGCTGGTGATTTCTCTAGGGCAGAATAGGCTGGAATTTAGGACAGCAGTTTACAACAGGAGACAATACCCCTTCTGAAGAAATAGGGTTATGACCCATTATCTCAAATTCTCCAGTTCAAGACCAAGGTTTACCTGGGCTTCATGGTCCATTTCCAATCCCTTTAGCAGGAAGCTGAACTCTGCCTGAGATAACATTGCAACTGGAGGGAGTGAGGAGTGCTGAACAAACTGAATGTGACTGTCAGGGACCTGGAGGTAAGGCAATATCCTAGAAATCAAAGATGCCTATTTAGGACAGTCTGAAAGTAACAAAGCTGCATAATTAGGTACAATGTACTGTTTAATGCTGGAGGTGAGCAAGTCTGTGAAGAGAAATATGGAGCATAGTGGTTTGTGATCACTGGAGCTTGGACCCAACTGACTCACAAGAGCTTGCTTAGACGCATGCTCCCACGAAGATTTGCTGCCCTTGAAAATCAGGAAAAAGACATCAGTTCAGCTTTGGAGGCCAGACAGGCTCTCAAGTAGTGTGACACGGCTGAGTATCCCATCCACTAACATATTGTAGCACAAAGGACCCACAAGATTGTGTTCTGGAGAACTTGCACATTCAGCGTCCTTAGAAACCACTCAATGTTCCTGGAAACAACTATTTAAAATTGCAAAAACACAGCTAATGCTTTTGACAGTAGTGACAAATGCAACTCCACCAGCCACACCCAAAGGTTGACCCCTTGCTAGACAAATTTGCTGTTTTGGCAGGCTGAGCTCACCAGTGGGATGAACTCACTAGATAAGAGCTAGCACAGCAGACTGTCCTCAGGAGGCCAAAATGAAATGTCCAGAGGATTGGCCAGAAAAGGATGACAATGCAAATTGTATCAGTGTGGCACAGGTCACTTATATAAAGTTACTCTTTAGAAAAAGGTTAGAAGTCTTCGATTTAATAGGTTCCTCAGAGGCTTTAGGCGTAAAGCACACGGACTGCTACTCAGTGGGAAGCAATCGAAGTTGGTAGAGCTGAGCCAGTTTGCACCTGCTAGGGATCTCGCCTCCTGAGTCAAGAGCACATTTTGTCACACAGCTATTACAGAAGCATCTGCTGGAAAGAACTGCACAGTGTGCATTTCAGAAGCAATTGTGTTCAACCCTTACTGCCTTCTGGCTGTCAGCACTCAACTTAAAAAGAGCTACTGGGCTCTGTAGCTACCCTATGCGCCACAATGCCTTCAGACTCAGGAAGTAGGTCACCAGCATCCTGAAGTCCGGCCACAAAGAAAATCATCCACAGCCTTAAGGATTAAGAAGGGGAGGGTGGATAACTACAGAGACTGAAATCATGTTTGATATCTACTGGAGTGTTTGCATCTGAAAAGGGCCAGAGAGAACTGGTAAACAAAAGCTTTCACACAGCCAGCCTTCAACAAGTGGTAAAAATTGTAATGTGTTTGACTTTGCAGAGCTTCCACAGCATAGCTCTGTTGCCATGGAACAGGGGAAATGTTTCATTTCTATTCATTTAGAATTGCTAAGGAGGGGGAAGGAGAAAAAAATCACATGCATTTGAGTGCTGGGGAAATGCAGACTGATAATCTCACTATTGTTTTCACTTCCTATGAAGTAATCTAGACCAGAATTTTTTGCATTTAGTTTGGGGTGGCATTTTAGAAAAAGAAGAATGAAAATGCTCCCCTTCAACAACAGAGAAACATGATCTGGACACCAGTGAGCATTGGGACACCAGTGAGCATAGTGAGGCATCCCTTGCTTGAGCAATGTATCAAAAGAGACTGCTTTATATGCAGATCTACCAGCTGATTTCAACCAAATGTGGAAGCAAAATTCATCTCTGAGACTTTGGCCTAAGTTTCTACTAGTGTTGGGAAATTGAGGACTAACCAGTGGTCCCACAGAGGAAATGGTACTAGATGCCTGAACTTTCATTTCTAAGGGATCTTCCCAGTGAAGCTCTTGTCACAGTCAAAATAGATACAAATCCATAGGAAATGAGGGTGCATTAATTTTGATGCTTAAGGAACTATCTGATTTAAGTTGACTGGAACACTGATCCTCACTGAAAACTGCACAGCTGAATTACATTATTGCTGCTATGAAGTCCTATTCCCCCCTTAAGAACATTTCATGTTCTTTGTTCCCTGCTCCTTCTTTCCAAGACCCCACTTTTCTTTTTCCAGAATTGTGGGATGTCTTGCTACATAAAGTCCATTTTGTTGCCTTTGCTGTCTTCCACTCACACTTGTTTTGGGGTCAAACTTAAGTATTTCACCCTCACAAATATGCTTTGCAAATGTGAGACAGTGCATAGACAGTAGGGAAGATAAGATTTTCCTGCAAATGGTAGGACAAAATCTGGAGCAGAGGTAACCATGGAGTTCCCAGACTCACTGTAAATGCATGTCCGTCCTCTGGCCTGGACTACATCTGAGACCCAAGCAGCATCCTAAAGACAAACAGAGTTTTTATGCAATAGTTTGACGTGATGACACTTAACACTTCAAAGTTATTATGTATTGCAACATAATATATATAGAGAGAGATAGGGAATATATATATTGAAGGGAAAGCAATATATATTGAAGGAAAACACATTTGTACCTGCCATTTGAGGGACTTAGGGCCTTTTCCTGATTTGCTTTGGATCTATGGGGAATCCTGAGAAACTTCCTGAGTTGCCTGTGCACCTGCTTTTCCCACAGTCACAGAAGCAGGGATCATAGGGGTAGCATTAGGTTTAATTCCTCAGCATTCACTGAGATGCTGAAACAGACAACACTGATAACAGTTTGCACTCAGCACTCACTGGGCTGAGGTGGCAGCTATTCAATTTGCGAGTAACTCCACTGACTTGGCTGGGAAGCTCACATACAAGAGTGCCATGCAATTAATCCATTCCTAAGAACCAGAACACAAAAGGTCACCTTCAATTTTCAAAGCCCCTGGACTTTGGCTAAGGTAATGTCTGAGAACAAATGACACAACACAAAAGATTAGAAGGAAGCAAGTGTTTTCCTTTGATAAAATTAGAGCACTTTTCAGAAATTTTGCTTAGGCTTTTGATGGCTGGGAACTTGAAATGTCTATTCAAGTTCCTGATATTTGTCCCACAAATTAATCCAATGAGTCCCTTCTGAAATAAACCATTAGGAAAGCCTTTTTAAATTTGTACCAAAATAAATGGTTATCTAAAATAGAAACAACAGGGAGGTTCTTAATTAGTCTGTTGTCAGCTGGGACTGGAAATCCCTATGGCAGTATCAGGCTAATTAATTACTCATTTTGCCACATTGCAGCTTCTTGTGTAAGCAGGAGATTCTTTTCAGCATACACCAATGGCTGGCTGCTCCTTATCAGAGAGCATGAGAGCAGCACATGAGGATACTGGACTGAACTCTGCTCACTCCTCATACGGGATGTGGAGGGGTCTAAGCCAAGTGTTCTTCACCAGGGATAAGCCTTATCACACTGAGCGCTTGCTGCCCAAGTCGTGCTGCTGAAAGGCAGCAACTTCTTCAGCAGCTGCAGGTCTTCTGCAGCTTATATTTGAAGGCTGCTTCCTGAATGGAAAAGAAAAAGGAAAATACGCTGTGAGAGGTGTGTGTTTGGGGTCAGTTTGAAGCACAAGGACAAACCTGTCTAAGGCTTCCTATCTTGGGTCAGATTAACACCACCTGAGCTCCATCCAACCACTTACTGGTGTGGGAGTCGGGGAAGGAAGATAGTCAGTAGTTGGAGAGAGCAAACCAGTTCCTCCTTTAGCAGCTTGTTCGCCCACAAATCTTGAGGATGGACCTATAAGAGCTGTCCTGCTGTCACAAAGCTTCCTGTAAGTGGATATATGAATGCCCAGCTGGAGGGGCAGTTCACACACATGCAGCACACTGGAGATCTAGAAGGCCTCTGGAGTCTAAAGAAAAGGCCTGCTTTTTGCAGGATAGAGTAAAAAGGCTATTAGGAAACCGCTGTTAGGAAGTGAATTAAAAGATTTTGTACACATGCAGTCTTTCAGTCAAAATTCTGACATTTTATAATACCTCATACTTGCCTGCACAGTGAGAAAGGAAACTGCCTCATGGCCCAAGAACCTTCTTTGTAGTCTGGGGATCCCTAAATGCAGAACACAGAGGACAAACCATACTTCTTATACCTAATGCTAAATGTAGACCTACAGCCTTCCGGGAAATGGGCCTTGTCAGTAGGTTGCCCCCTTCATACGGAAGAATTAGCAATTTCAGATGGACTCAGCACATGTTAATTGGTGTCTTTTAAATGGAGCGATGATTTTAAGATCATCTGTTGGAGATGGTAAGCCATCCCCCTCTCTGAGAGGAGCTGCCCTGAGCAGCCAGAGCTGCCTTCTGTGCCTGGCAGAGTGCAGAGGGAGGCGAGGACAGGCAGAGGGCCAGGTTCAGCTGGGAGATGTCAGCCAGATGCTTGGAGGCCTGATTAGCTGATGGCACTAGGCCCCTCACTCCTGGGAGTTGAATGGAGACCTTCATCTGGGTATTTCCAGGATACTGCTCTTGCTCGCCAACATATGTAGCTGTTTTTACAGCATCCTCCCCTGTTTCCTAAGAGAGACAGGTCTGTTCTGCAGAAAAGGAGTGAATTAGCAGTGAATTTACACCCACACTTGCAATCAGGAGCCATTTGATATCCTCTGATATAACATTCAAGGTTTTTACCAGTTCAAAGAATTGCAATCGCTCCGGAGGTACAGTGATTTAAACTTTAACAAACTCACCCTGCACTGAATGCCTTTGAAATACAAAACCAGACTAATAAACCGAAAGCTGTATAACACTGTCAAATTCCTCCCCCATCACCATCCTTCACCCTTACTGGTTAGGCATTTCCTCTTCTAGTAAATACTATAATATAAAACATTTTATTTCTGAAGCAGTGCCATAATTGCACTCCCAGCAAAATGCACAAATAATCCTGCCCTTAAATCCTGTTCTGAGACACATGCCAGCACCATGCAGGGTCTCATGATCATCATACTCCCCTTTACTGTGGACTAGTTACTGGATATTGTGGGTGCAGCTTTAAGAAAAAGCAGACCGCATCCCTAGTGAGGAAATATTAAATACTGTGAAGTTATCCCAATGACTACCCAATTAGTCTGGAAGGGACTAAGTCAATCAAGTATATATTCAGCCACCATTGAGGCCACGATGGCCTGTATCGGTGGAGGCTTTACCTGTTAGCTTTTGATTTTTAGAGAAGACATACTTGGCCATAACATAGAAGATCCATTAAAGGCTCTTGTATTTTCCTTTGGACAACAGAACACCTTCCATTTTTCCCCCACTCTTTTCATCTTGTTTGTCTCACTGGGACCTATTCACTTTTCCTTTTCCACAGCCTATCTACACTGAGACTTTGAAAAAGTCCTGAAACATCTTCAGCTTGGCTACTAGTTGGACTGAGGTGAGATGTGTCCATTGATGAGTCTGCTGCAAAGCCACAGTTTCTCTGTCTCTGGGACAAATTATCCCATAGCATGAGCTAAGCTGCAAAGACCAGTTACAGACTCTGGTCTGAAGTGGTAATCCCTGAAGATCTGTGGTCAGGTCTCTGCAGGTAGCACTGATGGTACACAGACTATGTAGGCGAGCCCACAATTGTTGAAGGGCATTGCCAGAGAATACGAGAGAAAGTGAGTGCTCTCTGAGACATTTGGTTGGAGAAGCTGAGACATCTGGCCAGGTTAAACAGCAGATATCTCCTAAGACAGTGAGAAATGGAGCTGTGAGAGAAGTGTCTGACAGCTGGAGGAGTTGTGATGGGACTGCAGTAAGAGGCTCACGACCTCCTGCGATGCGATGGCAGACAGTGCCAGCAGTGCAGACAGGGCAGGGGAGCTGTGAGCATTCAGCATGGATCAGACAGGCTGCCTGCTGAAAAAATAGGTTTCAGATTAGTCATGGGCACCACTGCCCTGGTGTCATTACACTGCTCCCCTCGAAGAGCTCCTGTTGCACTGAGCAGATTTCATCCCTTTCAAAGACAACTGCTTGCATCCTGTTCTCCATGAAAACATACTTTGCTCTTCTCTTGCATCTACTCCTTCTACATACAACAGTAAGGAGCTGCTCTGTCCATATGCACATGCACACTCATGCCCACCTGTCATTTTCTCTGCCATTATGCCTTGGCAAAGATGCAGACGTGGCACAAAGTAACCAGCAAGGCACAATGGTGAATGGTAGGTATCTTGCTTTGTCCCAGAGAACTCAGCAAACTGAAGCCCTTACTTCTCAAAAGGGGTCACTCCCTTGGGATTGTTGCAACTTTCATCTGAGTAGTTTTAGACTAAAGAAATAGTGTATTTAATTGGAAGTATCTTAAAGGGAAAGTGCACACCAGGAAGAATGATGCAGTGGACAACTGAATTATAAAGGCAGGAGTTTTCTCCTGTGGCGCAAATTTATTTTGATGCACTGACTCATACAACAACTTGTACGTTTTCCAGAGCAACCCTGCTGAAGTCCCCGAGGTCACCTGAAGACTGATGTGTGACTCATTATTAGGGTTTCTGAATCCTCTTCCTGGTGTGGACAACCTGTTGGTAAAGCACAAGCCTTTCAGGCATCTGATACAGCCCTTTTGCCATTTGTTTCTCAAGAACTCTCATCAGGAAACCATTCTCTGCAGCAAAGTCCTATCACATCTGACCTGCAGCCATTCAACCAACAAGCAGCAGCCAAACACAGATGATTGACTGGAAAGATTAAGACCAAGGGGAATTAAGAAACACAAAAATCCTGAAAATTCTCCCTTGGGTGAGCTTCTTGTACATCAGAGAAAACACATGAGGACTGCTGAGAACTGCCTGGGGCTTTGAAAGAGAGTATATGGGATGGAAGAGCTGCAGAGCCAGGCTAGACCCCATAAGCAATATAAGTAAGGCAAATTCTCTATCTGTAGCTTAGTGAGCCACAAGCTTTTTACAGTGAGAAAAAGATATATATATGTATATATATGTGTGTGTGTATACATATATACACACACGTATATATATATGTATTTGAGCAAGAGGACCACGGCACACATCTGCACAGCATGGAGACATTAGCAAGTATTTTCTTTTATGGATGAGGCTGAGAAAACATGAAATAAAGGAGCTTTGGAGAAGGATGTGGCATTCAGCATCCACCTCCAGCAAACAGTAGTTGCTATAGATAACAAACAGGAAGGACTTTCTAGGACAGCTCTTGAGCTAGTTTGAAGTGTCAGCGACCTCAGCAGAATGACACCAGTCTACTCAAGCTAACAAGGTGGTTCAAATATGTGCATGAGGAGAGCATTGCAGTAAGAGCTTGAAACTTGAGCTTCCCAACTCATAAAGAATTTGTCAACAGAACAAGTCCAGTGTTTCATATGGAAATTACAGCTAGGTCTTACATGATCCCACACTTAGAAGCAGTGTCAAGCTGCGCAATGCTTTAGCATTGTTATAGGTCTTGGAAGGTGGAATGGAGAGCTTAGTTTTACCTGTAATGTTACTAAGGACTTTTGGAGGCTTGGAATGGTAAGGCTAAAAATAATAACTGACCTTATTAGTTAGGCCAGCTGTCATCTGTAATGTATTAAATTGAAACTACACCTTCCTGAAAAGGTTCCCTTTGGGATGCTAGAGGAATATGCTACGTGCACTTTCCATGGATTTTTCACTACTGGCCAGTCAGAGATATGTGTTGGTTTTACATTAAGTTATTATTGGAGAGCACTGGCTGAAATGGTGATCAGATCTGCAGAACAAAAGATTAAGACAGGACTGTAAGGAAGAAGTACCAGGAAAATTTCCATAAGTCTGTCACTCAGCTGGTACCTGTTTCACCCCATCCATCTTGTTCCAATCCATTTTGATCTTTACTGTAAAAGCTACTTTAAAAAAAGACGTAGCAAGTCTAAATTCGTTTATCAGGTTAACTGTTTTAGTAGTTCCATGATAATTAAGAAATAGCTTGGCGCTTGATCCAAAACATAACTTCACATTCAAAATAGTAGCAATCTGGAGTGAATTATTCTTGATATTCGCGCATCATTACAACTCATAAGCAACTGCAGGTTTGAGAACATTGATTTTATTGAGATGGCAAGTGCCAAAAGTACCAGAGATAAAAAAGAAGGTAAGGTCATCACTATCTGAGGGATGTGACTGTCAAGTTAACCAAGTTATTCCTGTATAGCTATATTGGACTCAGACAATTGCATGAGATCAGAGCTGTTAAAGATTGTCAGATTTTTGACCTGTTAAAGTTTCTGACATCCTGTCTAACACCCAGTAGTGTTTTATTTTATTTGGGGACATTTAGATTTAGATGGATCAAGATGATAAAACGGGCACGTTTGCTTTTTTGGACACCCAGGACATTAAACGCAGCCTAAGCTACAACAGTTAATACATTTTGAATTAGCTGTTTATTTTAATTCTTTATTTTTTTCTGAAGTAAGCTATAGTTTGCAGTTTTCCAGCTTCCACACTACGGCCATAAGGAGTTGGCATAGGTGTCATCTCTGTAGTGGCTTTCAAGCTGAGTTATACTCAGATCCTTTACTAATGCTGGTCATTACCTTCAGTACTGAACTGTAACCAGTGAGAGAATGACACACATTACCTTATTAACAGTTACACTAAAATATGTAGGACAGGAAAAGAATTTTGCATCTAAATGAGCGTATAGGGGAAATGCATGGTGAGCAAGCTGAAATTAGTGACCCAGTCTGGAACACACCAGCTTACCATTTAATATCCCACTTTACAAATGTAATGTACAGGTAGTGACCCATAACATGTTGCTCCAGCATTTGCATTCTGCCAGCCCTGGTACGAGGCATCTGCTCACAGCCTTCTCTCACTAAATCCTACATTTTCCAAGAAATCTCCTCCAAACGTTAACCTAATCCAACCCATCCTAAAAAGCAGCAAAAGCACAATGTAGAATAAGAACTTTTTTTTCCTCTAAATTCAGCTTTAATTTTGCTTCGAGTGAACAGTCAAAGTTATGGTTAATAGCACTCAGAGATGGTTAATCACCATCATCAGCTATTTAGTCTGCGTTGAAACAGTATTTAGGATTTTCAGTTATTGCACTAATTAATCCAAACCTTTGTGTAAGGCACTGTAAAAACAGGAGAAGAAATGCGCTTGACCTCACAGAAGTCAGGTTTTCTCTGGCTGTGAACAGAAGAGAAAATTCAACAATTTGCATTGCTGCTCAATTGTGGAAATGGCTACTTGTTGATCTCTTGATTTCTAATTTGGAAAGACATGGATAATTTTAACAAATGTAGCACGTTCTTCTGGAATGGGCATTGGTTTTCCCTTTCAATCCCCTGCAGGAGGCATACAGTCTTTATACTATTTGTCTTGGAAACCATTCACAAAGGGACAAATTGGAGGCATTTAGTTCCACCATTGTCCTGACATTTTCTGTGAGCATTTTTCTGCCCACTAACAGCTTTTCATTCCAGAGTAGATGTTCTCTCTTCCATCTCAGTAACCCTGTCGCTTAAATTTGAAGGGCCATTTTTATGCCTGTTAGATCTTCTGACACATACTGCAGTTCTTAGAGCATTTCCCCCCCCCTCCACTGATGCCACTAAGGATATTTGCATTTCTGTGTTATCTACTGATGTTTTTCTTTCACTGATGGGTTACGGATACCTGATGGATACAGTTATAGCTAATTGCTATTCCCAAACAACTCAGTTTGTTACTGAGCAATAGACATATATCTAACCCAACAAGAAATCTTAAAGACTATTCAAATACATATGGGGAGGGCAGGGGAGGGAAGGGAGCAGGGAACATTGAGTTTCAAAGCACTATTTATCAACACAACTCTACCCAGCCTTCACAACTTTAGCTCAGTGGGACAGACTGGCTGAATCTTAATCATTTTCCTTTATCTGGAATTTAGTGAAGGAGTAAAAAAAAGGCATTATTCATTCTAATATGAGGATATAGAAGCCATAAAAGCCGAAGTATCTAAATAACAGCAAATGGCAACAATTCTCATCTCAGAAAATACCACCTGAGAAGGTATAGTTGTTGCTTACCCTGCCAAATCCTGCACAGTGACATAAGTAGAAGTTAGCTTGTGCTGAAATCTAACTAGAAGGTCTTGATCTGAAGTCTTTCAGTCAAGACTGAGGGTATTCCTGAAAAGATCCTAGCAATTCCTGGTCCAGGCCTGCTGAGCCACAAGCCAGATGCTCAAAGCAGGTGTTACTGGACAGCGTTCTGGAGGGTGAGTTCAGACAGTGATAACGGTCTGTTCCAAACTTCCAGTCACAAAGTCAGGCCACTATCACCAATGTAAGCATTTTTCTCCTAGAGTGTGCCTGCTTCATGTTCTCTCACTTGTGCTTCCTTCAAATTACGATTTCAAAAGCTATCACTTGACATTCAGCTTATGAAGAAAGACTGAAGAAAGACTTATGACCTGTAGGCCTTTAAATAGAGGGGACATACTCAGGCTTGCTCTGTGTAGGGACAAACTGGAAATCTGCAACGTAGAGGTGCTTTGTTCAGTTTGTAATGCAGGGAGTATGAATAAAAAACCAGATATTTTCATGGCAGGAAGATGAGTCTTGTTTTGTTCTTTTATGGCTACTCTAAGCTTTCCATATTTTGGGTATTGACAATATGTTGAGAAAAGGAATGCTTTTAATGGGATGGCTCATGGAAAACAAGGTTCCAGAATTTAGCTCAGAAATGTCCTTGTTTATTTTATTTTATTTATTCTCTCAGACACTTGCTGGTATCAGTCCTTTTTATCTCACAATACCTTTGCTCCACGTGAAAGCATTGAGTCCTTTATAACACCGAGCACATACAGCACAGAGAGTGTTGAAACAACCTGCCAGAAAATCATGCTGCTTTATAAGGCTCCTCCCTCCTTTCCACATTCCCACACATTTCAGATACTGTCTTTATTCATTCTGATGATGGTGTTTACTTTGAATTACCACTGCCGGGGTACATCAAAATACACAGATTTAACATCACTGTCAGGGTCGACTGATGGCGGGCAGCAGACACCAAGGGAAACCTGCAAAATGCATGCCAACAGCCAAATTAACTCTTGGTGCCTGGGAATGGTATGACCCCCGGACAGTTTCTGTTTCTAACATAAAATGGAGAAAATTAAGCTGCGAACAAAACAGCACCCAAAGCATTGTTCTCTGTTTTCACCAGGGACCATGCATATAACTAAGAAAAGGGGAGACAGTGCGAGTTTTAGGCACGTCCCCCCGGGGGCGCATTTACTCACCGCAGCTGCGGAGGGCTGGGGCCGGCGCCGGCACGCAGGGGGCGAGCAGGAGGAGGAGGAGGAGGAGGAGGAGGAGGAAGGGCTCGGTGCCCCGCACGGCTGCCCGCCCCCAGCTCCGCCTCACCGCTTTGCTCTGAGCCCGCCCGTGCACACGCGTGCACACACCGCACACGCGGCACACACCGCACACACCGCGCACACCGCACACGCGTGCCCACACCGCACACACCGTGCACACCACGCACACGGCACACACCGCACACGCGTGCACACACCGCACACGCGGCACACACCGCACACACCGCGCACACCGCGCACACTGCACACGCGTGCCCACACCGCACACACCGTACACACCACGCACACGGCACACACCGCACACGCGTGCACACACCGCACACGCGTGCCCGGCCGTCACGCGTGGGAGGGTGCGGCGGGGCTGCCCCGCACAGCCGGGGGAGGCCCCGCGGGCTGGGGGCCGGCAGGGCAGGGCTGGCTTCACCTCCCCTGCGCTTCCCTGCTCCTTTTCCTGCCCGGGAAACTTGGGCCGTTGGCGGAGGAGCTGCGCCCCTTCCCAGGGGCTGCTTCGGAGGACGTGGCGAAGCGGGGTCTCTTACATGCCAGCAGGATGGTGCGGACCATGAGACCCGATGACATCAACCCCCGGACGGGGCTGGTGGTGGCTCTGGTCAGCGTGTTCCTGGTGTTCGGCTTCATGTTCACCGTGTCTGGGATCAAGGGAGAGACCCTAGGGGACATCCCCCTCCTGGCCATCGGGCCAGCCATCTGCCTGCCAGGCATAGCTGCCATCGCCCTCACCAGAAAAACTGATGGCTGCACCAAATGGCCCAAGAATAAGTGTCCGTGCTGCAAGCAAGCCAAGGACCGGGACATCATGGAGCTGCTGAGGAGCCCCTCGGACCTGGAGTCTGGCAAGGGGAGCTGCGACGAGCTGGCCAAGAAGGCATACCTGAAGGACAAGAGAGTACTGCGGGGTGACGACTCGGTGTCCATCTCCACCACCACCACCACCCCCACCCCCACCACGGGCGAGTGCAAGAGCCTAATCAGAAAGGTGGAGCAGGAGGAGATACTGAGATACCTGGAGACCTGTTACCCGGAGATGCCGGGGAATGTGTTCGTGGGAGATGGATCCACGTACAGTGCCTTGGAGAAGACGAGCCCTTCTCCCACCAGGGACAGCACTGCCTGCTCGGACATTGAAGACAACATTTTCGTTGCTCCTAAAGACAGTATCATTGTCTGCTCTTACAAGGAGAACAGCCCTTATGACAGATACTGTTGTTACATAAACCCTACTGGAGTCAGCTCAGACCACGAGACCATAGTGTGAATGATGCATATTTTCTATGTATGTATGTATTTATACAAAAACTACAACTCCAAGTTCTTGATAGGGGATAATATAGCTGACTGCACTGCATGGGACAATCCTGATACTATTACAATTTAACCTGGTATGTGACTGATACTCAAACCTTTTGTGCCTGAAATACTCTTTCTGTAAGTAAATAAGCATGTTTAAAGGTTAAAGAATTCAATTCTTCATTTTGGAAAAAAAATCCATTTTGTGTATTTATTTTCTCCCTTTCCCTGCCTTTTGATTTAATGCTGCATATTTTATCCATGCCCTTAGATACATTGGCAGGAGGGCATCAGTGGCTGTCAGCTAACATCAAGAGTTGATTCAAAAGTCTGTAGAAAAGAATCTGGTTCTCTGTGGACGAGTGGGTCTTGTGAAAAGTGTCACTTTGTCTTGGGAGGGATTGAGAAATGCCAGCATGCACTCCATTAGCTGGCTGATGTTTGTGAGTGACAAGGTGATTTGTCTCTCCACATTTCTTCCTAGTGGGATTTTACTTTCCTCTGTCATGGGGAATCGATGTGCTGACCCTGTGGGCTCTTCTTCTGAAGTCTCCTAGGAGCTGAATAGGCTCGTAGTTTTCAGAGGCTAATCCATCATCAGTAGCATGAAAGGTACAGGTTCTAACTTCATCCCCTACTGGTACTGAATTCACTGGAGTGTTTCTAACACTTTTGGATTTTACAGCACACTTGACAAGGGGATTACAACATCATCATGATATGGTTCTTGCAAAGACCAGGAACAGATGTCAGTGGACTCAGCATCTTAAAAATATATTCCAGTACCTTCACTGTCACTTAGGAAATGGACTCCTATGGGTTGTGTTTGGAGTGGGATCTGACTTTTCTGGAAATGTCATCTTCATGTGCCTTTTTAAAATGCTCAGTGTTTCTCTGTGGCTTATGAAGGGTTACAGTCATTTCAGTGGTCTCAAAGCCATGCTGTACCAGGGGGAGAGAACATACGGCCTGGCCGACAGGTGTTTTAGTTCACTGCTCATGGATATATAGCAATAGAAACATGAAGTGAGGCTATACAGAAATAGAAACATAAAGTAAAAAGGATTAATCATTCAAAGCCTAAGCCTGGGGTTCATGTGCAGAAACACAAATCCCACCTGTTATAGCCAACAATAAATTACATGTTACATGCAGTATATAAAATTCTATCTGGCAGCTACTATGTAGACAAGATGAGAGATGCTGTATAATATAAAGCGTAATTTAAGCAGCTACTCCAGGGGTTAAACTCTTAGGATAATGGTTACTAAAGCACTGAGTAATTTGCCAGAGTCTCAGGAAGTCCCCCACTTTCAGTAACTGAACTCTCAAAGCTCTGAAAAGCTCCTCTGTAGCAGAAGTCCTAATAGCTGTTCTCACTTCTGCTATTTTTAATCAACCATAATTTGCACCAGACAAATATATTGAATTACCTGAGTAGGAAAAAAGAAAATCTGCCTTTCTCTTGTAGTAACCTGAAATGTTGTGTAGAAAGTGGTATGGACTTTTCCACTGTAATGAGCCATACTTCGTTGCCTGTGGAAATGCTTGGAAAGTGAAGGAAAACTTTAGGCACTGCTGGGCTTATTTGTTTGGAAACTTATGTCAAATTATTACAGACAACCAATCTCTAAAGAGATTGCTAAAAGGAGGAAACAGTTTTTCAGATATGACAGTTTGGTTTCACTCTGTCAGACCAAACAAGATGCTATTTATACACTGTAGCCAGGCGTTGCTGGGGCATCAGGATGCTACTGGGATAAATAAATATAAGCTAGTTTGATTCAAGTAACACTTCTTAATAGATGGTTACAGGCAGCTTTGCTGCTCTGGTGTGCAGCAAAAGTAATGTGCAAACAAATAAATTTTCATACCCTTTACCGTCTGCATTTCATCCACCGAGCAAGGGAATTTCATAGAAATGGACCCTCCAGATGAAATGCTCACATAAAAGTCCCACATAAAATCATGCTCTGGTTGTTACAGAGATCATCTCCTGCGAGCTTAGTCACTGCAGGGCCTTATTCTGCAGTGTACTGAACAGCTCTTTGATGACACTGGGGCATCTTATTTCAGGACCTCTGAAGTCAACGGCTAAAATAGTGCTAAAGTACGCGATGTAGAACAGGGTCTTTAGTTGCTTTCGGTTCCCAAGAGAAGCAGGTGAGGGTCTCAGTCCGTTATGGCGGGTGCTCAGCATCACTGAAGATTTGGCCTGCCAGTAAAAAATGGACTAGCAGGTAGTTTGAATACTCTGTTAGGCAGGGTTGCGAGCAATCCTTTGCGTTTCCTAAGATAGCAAAGTGTTAGCCCCCTGGGAATCTAATGTTATACAGTTCAGCAAATATATATAGGAAGAGGTCAAGTTTTTTTCATTTTATCTAGGATTAGATGTTCTCTGACAAAAGTTATATGGGCTTTTACAGGGCAAGACAGTAAATGCTAGTGACAAATAGAATGATTAATATATAATGTGAGGCACAGCTAAGTAGTTCTCAGTCATGTGCCATATTTCATTTTCTTACTGTTTAAAACTATGGAATGTTTATGTTAAAGCAAAATTCAGTGGGAGTGAAAATTACTCACAATATAGAAAAAGACACAAAAAATGTATGTTAAAAACATGGCATTTACTGGCAACATCCTTACTCCATTGATTTACCTGAGATGAGATTTCGTGCTAAAATACAAGAAGTTTAGACAATGTTTCTAGGTTAATCTACCGTATCGACTAAGGTTTTCTGGTTAACATGTGGGATTCTGAAGTTAAAGAAATATAGTTGCATTGTCTCTGAAATCTCTTTCTGTATGAATTTTCCTTTCTTTTCCCATAGTTCAGGAGAGAATGAAACGGAAATTTGGCTATTTTAAAATGAACCTTCTTTTTTTTTTTAATAGAGTAAGCTCTTTTCATACACTATAGATTTGCCAGTGAAAATCCACTGCTTACTTGATCAAATAAAGACAGCATGACAGCAGCAGTGCCTGAAGCTTTTTATGCAGATATCTAGGTTCAGACTACGGAATTATTGAAACTGTATTTTCATTCAGCTTGTGTGGTCTCCTCTGATGATTGCTAGAACTTGTAGAACCAGTGCTGATCATGGAACAAATAGGAATAATTATGTTGCTTTTCATACAGCAGCTTCTGCTTGTCCTGGGTCTGAATCTGACCTCAGAATACCACAGCTTTGGATCTGATTCCAAGCCATGACCTGGAGATGACAGTGTCTTTCTGTCATTGCTACCATTATAACATCTCTGGGTGAGGATTCCACTCCTCTCCCCAGCGCTATCCTACAAATAGTGCTTGCAGTTGTATTAGACTTCTGTCTGTGGGGCTAAAGCTGGTCCCATTGAAGTCAACAGGCACACATGGCTTGGTCACGCAGTATGGGTGGCAGGGCATATAGTAGTATTTGAAGAAGGGCAGTGATAATGGCATTTAGAGAAGCTTTCTAAGATAAATTTATTTTTAGAGTAGCATTTGTCATAGTGCTACGGTGGAGTTTCTTTTAAGAAACAATGTAAAAGTAACACGTCGAATATATTCAGGACAATTTTGTGTTGTTTTGCTTAAATTTTTGTTGTTATCATAAACAGAATTTTTATAGTCATACAAACTGGTCATTAAAAAGCTTTTAACATAAAATTGAGAATTTTAATCAGGCCTAATCCATCATTAGTTTTCTCACCTCTATTCAGGGGTGATTGTGTTGTTCAGAAAGCAGATAGGAAACCAAAACCAGGGTGTGTGGTTTGTACCCCTGAAGTGCTAAACCATAGCTGGTCCTTTCTGTCTAGAACTAAATGAGAGGGAGGTGAGTGTGCTCAGGGTTTGTGTCCCTCAGGACCAAATTTGTATTCTTGATCTGAGTTCTGCAGAAGTATGATGGTCTTTCATGGGCAGATTTTCCTCCCCATCCCAACCACCTCTCTTCCATCCATGTTGCAGTGCCTATTTTGTGATTTTTTTTGGTCATACTGTGGTTATCAGCTGCTGACTATGACCTCACGCACAGCAGTTCTGCAGGTATTTACAAGGCTGTTCACAGAGCAGGGTCCTACCCTTTATCAGAACTGTGTAATCTGACCATACATCATCCATCCAATATAAGCTGTTATGTTAAGACATCCAACTAAATTTTCGGTTCTTGCAGCAAAAGCCTTGGATTTTGCATTGCTGTGTAATACCTTTCACACTAAAGGTGCTGTAGAGATGGGTGAGAGATGGGTGACTGTCAGGCCTCAAAGTCACTTCCAGCCTGGTTTTCATGAGCATTTAGGGACTGATCTATTTATGTACAGAGCACAGTCTGCACTCAGAAACTTCAATCTCAACACATTGCCAATATTGCCATATTGCTAGAAAACAGTTCAGACAGGAGAGACTTTCCTAGTCCTCAGACATTTCTGAGTAAGTTTCTAATATCAATAGTATTAAAACACATAGGAGTTTCTCCTAATAAGTAGGCTGAAGAGTTTTTTTCTGACACATCCTTGACACACAGCATGGCGTTAGCTGCAAGGCAGCTGGTGCTGAGCCCAGCTTTAATCTGCAGCTCTCTGAGCATGGACCCCCAGCTGGGACAACTGCAGTTGTTTGTTACTTGCCGGTACTATGGGCCTTTTTATGTCTTGTGTTGAAAGACAATACAGAGACCAAATCTAGATTTCACTTGTAGTGCTCGGAGACAAACTTTTATCAGTAAAGATTACCCTTAGTTTATCAGTTTTATTCCTCTCAATGGAGGAGTGCCAGACCCCATATTCTCTCTACAAGTTAAGGAGGCCTAGCCATTTTGGTTTTTAAATCATGTGTTATTTTCTGTTCAGAAGAGCTGCAAGACTTAGACCTGACTATCTGATTGTCAGATGCATTCAGAGACATTTATGCTTAAGTTTTTGACTTAAAAATGCTACATCGTACATAGGAATATATTCATTAGACATCTGTTTTCAGGAGTAGGTCACAGATTGCACAAATGTAGCAATATAACCATTTGAGATCTGCTCCAATAACCTCTCTATCTTGCAGAAACAAACATCTCAATATTTTTGGAAAATACAGATTCAGACCCAAATTTTCTACCTCAACCCTACAGTTGCAATCCTGAAACTTTTAAGTTCTTCCTTCCCTTTAAGAAAGTTCTTCCTAAGGTACCTTTACAAGAAGAACTCTACTGTGGCTCTTTTAGGGCACAGTCCTTCCAACAGGATACACGGAATTTAAATGTCCCAGAACTATGTCATTATAACCACAATGAAATCCTGTCTCCATTAACTGATAGCACACTCAGATTTTACAGAGACCTTTGTGTTCAGCAATTTCCCAAGCCCTTAGTTTCTGGCTCTGTACCTCGTGCTAGTGAGGCAAAAATAGAAAAAGAGGTGTTACAGCCATTTGTGAAAGGAAAGGAGCCCAGAAAGGCTTCACAGACAATATTTCATTTCTCTGTTAGAAAAATTGTGTGATAGTTCAGTCACAAAGGCAATGTATTCACTGTATTCTTCAGTAAATGTAGTTTCTCTCTGGTGGCTTACTTTGAACAGGGTCTCCAGGTAGGGATAGACTTTCTTTCTGCCTGGAGGCAGAGTGCAAGAGTTACAGAAAGAATTTCATGTGTAGCAGGTTGCTCACTGATCTGCACACTGCACATGTGTAATACTCAGAGGATGTGACAGAGTTTGCAAGGGCCTACCATCTCTCAAAATCTGGCCTTATACCAACACTTGGTGTGTTATTCTTATTTTAAACTGTTAAAATCACAGAATACAAAGGAAAAAAATCTCATTAAAACAAAACAAAACAAAACAAAACAAAACCTCAACCCAAACCAGCCAACAAAAAGATCCAGGAATGCTGGTTGGTTTTCAGATCTCATTAAAACCCTGAATAGCACATCACTGTATTTTATTATGAAATGCAGTGATAACTATTAGCAATTATGAAAAGACAGGCCCAGAAGGACACACAAAAAACCCAAAGACTCTTACTAGGGAGGTCAGTTCACAGTGAAGGGCTATTAATAATAACTAGGGGTCTGAGCGGGGTGGATGGCTACCTGCTTTACATCCTAGGTACCTTAGTATCGATCTCTTCAGATGTGGATCTTCACAGACTGCACACTCATGCTCAACATTCATAATATGTACCGTTGGGGAAGAACACCGACTTCATTTCACTTCTCTTCAAACAAATTCACATTTCTGGTTTGACTTCATAGTCATGAGGAAAAGCAGGCAATTTTTCTGTCTACACAAAAGAAGTATTAACTAGAGACCCGATGGACATATCAGTAACAAGCTAAATAAAATACATATGCTATGCAGTCTGTATATATGCAGAGTCTGGGGATAACTTTTCAGTGACAACACTGAAAGTCTTTTCCCATTGCTAGGGTAGGAATAAAATGCAGAAAGTTTTACACCTGGAAAAAACATTAACCATTTTTTAAAATTTGTTGGGATTTTTAAATATTGTGGTTATTCAATCTACTCTTTAACATTCAGGCTCCAACAGTGAATAGTGAAACAGTCAATAGTGAAAGTTTATCAGTCATATTCAAGACTTCCATAAGTCAGTTGTTGCTTTATTATGCAATTTATTTAATGTGCCTGCCTGCATCCTCATCTGTATATAGATGGAGCTGCAATAATCACAACACACAATCTCTCTATAAAATCACCATTTCATGAATAAATTATTAGTATCCACTGCATTGTTTTTCATGACTGTAGTCACTGAAAGGGCACTGATTGAAGAATTGAAGGCAACTTAAGAACTGAAGGCAGCCATAAAGTAGAGATCTCCTTCAGTTCTTCGGGTCTATCATTGCAATTGCTTTCCCATTTTCTAGTAGATGAAAGGAATATCTCCTAAGAAAGGAATAGCATACGGCAGATATAACGATATATGATGTCCACTTTTAAAAAAGAACATCTTCTAGACTGAGTCCACCTCTGGGTTAGGAATCTGTGGATTTAAAGCATCACACAGATGAGCACTGTTCTGGTTGTCAGACTTCAGCCTGAGCAACTGGCAATCACTGGTCAGTTTTCTGCATTACCAAGGTGATGGGGACTTCAGCCGGCAGCGTCAGCGGTAGCTGTAACAAGCTATCTTGCTACATTTTCTGGACAGTCAGAGATAGGGTAACAAGATAGATCTGAATGTAAGATAGATCTAATAGGATAGATCTGAACAGGATAGAACTCAAGTTTCAGTAGCATTAGTCACAAGTGTAACACCACACAAAGATATAGATTTGGAGGTGGCTACATGGGCCGGCATTTTGATCTGCAGGTGATATGAAGATGCTTGCCCTTGATCTTAAGTCTGGTTTGCAGTATCACTCTGTATGCCATCAGTAGAAGGTGTTTGCACAGCCCAGACCTGAGGCATTTGTAATTGTCAACAATTTTGTGACTTTATACTGTAAATTGATTTGCACTAAGCTCTCTCTGTATAGGTATATTTGTAGCCAGGCATGTTTTATATATGTGTATAGATGCTTATACATACGCATGCATGTGTGGCCACAACAATACAGAAAAAAATGAACACTGCAGTTATGTCATCTGCAGGAGGTAAAAGCAAGGCACATCCTGCAGGCTTTATGCTGCAAACAGATTCACCTTTGGTGGATTAAGTGTGTAGTACACAGTCTCTGCTGATTGCCATATTGTATCAAATATTGTTCTTGAGTATTCCCATACTGCCCAACGACCTGTCAGTAGTGAGGGCTGTCAATCGAACAAGGTTGCTAATGCTCATCATTACCCATATATATTTAGAAGACTGTATACTCAGAAGACACTCATTTTAAAGCTTTTAATTCTAAAAGCAACACTAAAATAAAGTAGATGAGTTAAAATTGCAGTAATGCCACAGATGAACATATAAAAGAGCATATGCTATCACATTCGTATTTGCTAAAAGACCCTATGATATGACCTTTTCTAATAAAAAGCTAAAACAAATGCTAACTTGCCAAAAAAGTAATGAAAACTATACTATATATCATGCAGCATGGTAATACAGAAGAGAGTTTCAAAACATCTAGGTAGCACTTATATAAATGAAATAATTGTATTAAAGGTCATCAATGGGCTCTGGATAACTGAAAGGTTTATTTTGCTTACGAAAGATTACAAAAAGGTAACTGCACTATACCATGCACTAATATGACCGTAAAATATAGAATGGAATCTTTAAAGTTTAGAGAAAATTTGAAATAAATTTTAAATTTAACTTCTTAAAAATTCAGATCAATTCTGTGTTGGGATCTAATGTGGTAAGATCAGGTATATTTGCCAGGCTGTGATTCTGGTCCAACTGAAATGGCTGCTTTGAGACAGAATTTCACCCAGAATGTTCTCTCTCTCCCTCTCTCTCTCTCTCTCTCTTTTTTTTTTTTTTGATTTTAAAGAAGTCTTTTGTAATTAAGAAGGATTTAAGTTCTACCTCTGTTAAGCATCTCTGAAAAATCTAACTTTATTGCTGTGTTTACTTTCCACAGAATCTAAGCTGCAGTGTGAATCTCTTATTAAATCAGAAAGCATACATTCAGCATTAAAAAATGTGCTGACTATATGGGAGCATGGACAACTATTTAACTACTTGTTTAAGCTGAACAGACTTGCACTAGAAAAACTGCATCTACGTGCATGTTGTTGTACTTTTACCTCAGATCAGGCAGAGACTGGAAGGTGAGGGAACAGAGTAAGGAGCAGTAAATGGAGCTATATCCTATATAGTCCATCCTTTTCACCTCCTTCCCCATTATACAGTCCAGATCATATTATGGCAGAGCTGCTGTGACTCTGTGTAGCCTTTCTTTCCTCATTTTGTGTATCTAATTCTGTTAGACTGTTTGCTAATCAGTTTATCTGGACTAGCTAAAGTCTTCAAAAGTAGATTAGCCCTGAGAGGTGATTTGTTGCCATAAATAAAAGCCTAAAAACTGCAAACAGGGGCCACCATACATAAGGTTTGTCTTTGAGGAAAGTCAATACCAGCAATGCTACAGAACCACACTCATCAACAGATTACTCCATTTGCAGCGATGGGTCTCTCTTTACAGGAAGTGCTTGCTCCGGAATGACCTTTTATAAGCCGTGTCCTAAATTACACGGTGACTCAGAAGGCTCCCTGATTTCACAGTCAGACAGCTATCCAACAATACTACGCCACAGCCACTTCTCTAGGCAAAGGCAAGTCCATAGTATAGGCTAATGTCAACAGTAGTATTTCAGAGAGGACCCAGAGCAGCCCAGCACTGCTGTACAGCCAAAAGAGGGGCTGTAATGCTCTCTCCTCTGTTTAAGAAAAATATGCAGTGTTTCTCATTTTTCTCCTGTGGTTTTCAGATCTCTATACCAAGATGGCTAATATCACTAAGTGCTGTATCTACGGATCTACCCTGGACTTTCTTCTTAGTGGTGGTACATGACTGCAATGATTGTACGTTCCAGACGATGGAGATGAAATGAAGCAGAAGCACAAATTCTTATTTTGGACTTCTGTCCACTATGGTTGCACTGCATCCTCCTCTTTCACCAAGCCTTACTTTCTAACACAATACACATTTCGTTTTTTTTCCTTTCAAACCATGAAGATCATCACACACACAGGGTTTGTCTTACCACTAAGTAGGAACACTACACTGTCCCTTTCTTTCTAGTGGGAGCACCTCACAGGCTGAAATGTCCAGCCAGTTGGTTTGGAGGTAACGGAGGCCGCTTGCAGAGGGTTATTCAGGAAAGCAAATCAGCAGCTAACCCTGCCCTTGTACCTGGTGATGCTGGAGTTATTATGTATCATTCCCCAAGACAAATTTTGCTTTTTTATATTTTTGCTGCCACTGGTGGGAGAGAGATACCAGTGATCCAGAGAAAACAGTCTGGCCTAATACATCCACAAGGCCAAAGGGGTGCACTATCTACTTTTCTGCTTTCTGAAACTGTGTCACGATGGTGCAAATCCACAAGGTGATACAACAGACTGAAATTACAGTGGAGGCTGAAGTCACTGAGTGGCTACTAAACAGCACTTTAGAGAGGATCCCTGGGAAGGACACCCGGCAGCAAACTAAACGAAGCTCTGCCAATGTCTTGAAGAGTCACAGAAGTGTTGAGGACTGCCTTCTGGATGGCAGAGGCTTTCTTCCCTTCAAGCCAGTATGTTACCATGTCTCCTTTTCCCTAGGGAAGAAAATGAGTCAGGAGGTTATAGTGCTACACTTTTGTGCAATAATCTTATTAAATCTCAGGGTGTGCCACAAGAGGAAGCCAACGCACCTACTAGCACACAAAAACCTTGCCTTAAAAATCAGTGTGCTAATAGCAACACTGTGGATTAAAACTCAATTCTTCAAAGTCCCATCCAATGCTGGGTCCAAAAGTATGTCAGTCCTCTTATGGAACTGTTATTATTTATGATGTTTCTTAATGAACTTTTTTGATTTCAAGCAGTTACGACAGGCTGACTTGCCAAGCAGTACTTCCAGGTTTGGCTTAATCCTTCATTCTCTGAATTATTGGGGCTGTTTTTGAGCAAGCCCATGGAATTGGTCCTGATTTAAAACCTGAGCCTCCTCTCTTCAGGAGTAGGAAGTAGTCTAACTCAAGGCCTTTGAGAGATGGAGGACTGAACGGGTTAAAATTTGGGCACTCCAGAGTACTTTCACACTCTCCTTTCTGAAAAGCTGAGTGTAAATGTTTCATACACACCTTGACTTGTAAATTCCCACGGCATACTAACACATACTCTCCGATCTGCTCCAACAGCTGGTATGCACTTGAACTGCACTGTATTTTAAGAGCTGGAAAGAGAGACAATTGTCATATAATTATACCCATTTAACCATTTAAGACAGACCAAGCAACCTCCCTGCTCCAAAGACTTCAGGACTTAGTAATGAACTCCATCTTGCTTTTTTCTTATCTTTGTTGGCATTCCTCTATTATCTGAAGTGATCACACACAGAAGCTCCAATATCCTGGGCCTTTTTGTGAGGGCATCGCAGGACAACACACAGCTGTCAACAAACAGTACCGTTCACAACCTACATCTGATATTATTTTTCAACTCTTTGTAGCTGCCTGTCCAGAGTCTCTGACAGGCACCCCTTTCACTTGGCAGTGAAG
The DNA here is from genome assembly GCF_036370855.1 of Dromaius novaehollandiae. Classification (NCBI taxonomy): domain Eukaryota; kingdom Metazoa; phylum Chordata; class Aves; order Casuariiformes; family Dromaiidae; genus Dromaius; species Dromaius novaehollandiae. The sequence continues at coordinate 16,394,652 of NC_088132.1, read as the reverse complement.
AAATCCATACGTAGTTCTGCTCCTGGTCAGTAAAGAGCCAGTGCTTTCTTCAGACATGCTCTTTCCAACAAAGAGCAAACAAAAGAAACTCCCATCCTTGCACTGTTTCCAAATATGTAAGTTAAAAGGGAAGAAGGACAATATTATCATAATTCCTCTAATTTTTTTAGCAGTGCTATTTTCCCTTAGCTGCATGTCTGTCTGCATGTAAATCCTGGCTGTCTTGTCCTTTCCAAAAGAGAGAAGGAGGACAGAGGAGGAGGAGGACAGAGAGCAGGAGTCCTGCATACCCCTGCAAAATTTCCAAATTTTGCCAAAATTTGGAAATTTCCCATTTTGGCATTTTTTTTTGTGACAATAAGTAAATCACTGCATTTGCCTGTTTGAAAAAGATCCAGGATGGTAGTAGAATGGGCTGAAATTCTTCTACTGAATTTTTTATATCAGAGAATGACAATTTTGTAAAATCCATTTTTTTTAAATAAATGTTTTATACCGAGAGTCTCAAAACACTCCCTACAGACCAGGAAATATATGTTGCAATGTATCCAAATGCATATCTATGAAACATTCTTTTGCTATTTTAAGTGTTTTGCTATTTTAACTGTTTGCTATTTTAACTGTTCATCCTACTTTAGAACAAATGACTACCACTCACATTCCAGCTGAAAGCAATTTTAGTTTATGTTACTAGTAATGTTATTAATTCCTTTATTCCACAGTGATCTTCCAAGGGTTAAAGCATGTTAACAGTGTTTGGGATCCTCAGATGTATATGGCCAAAGAGAGAGGGAGAAAAGAAAAGACTTGGCTTAAAAGGTAAGAAGCTCTGTCTTTGTATTTGAGTTCAAAGTGATGATAAGCCCCGTGAGAGAGGCAGAGACACAGAACAGAAGATGAAATGTGAAGGATAATGGAAGCAGATTTTGAACATTTCAAATGATATGACAAAAGAAGCCTGAAAGGGAGAGGAGGAAAAGGGAATGAGTTATCTGGGAGACAGAGAGTAGGACACAAAGCTGTACATGTTCTACACAAGCTAGCATTTGTTTCGGAAAAATCTGCATAATGGTGAGGAGGAATGGAACCTGCTTGATGTGCCTTCAAAAGCCATCATGTAGGACCACTTGCTTGCCCTCCTGCCTTTTTTTTAGGGGAATGTGATAGGTGATATCCACAGTGACATGTTCAAGATCACTTTTAATCATGAAATTACAACTAAAAATCTCTTAGATTTTGCCAAACTTAAATTCATTTGCAAAGCATTGTAATTTAAACCATAAAACTAGTCAGATTTATTTAATGAATGAGATTAACAAAAGCAATTAATTAAGGAAGTTTGGCTTTGGATCATTCCCTCATCCACTTCTTTCTCAGTTCTGGTAGCTCAGATGAAATATTTCCGAAGCTGAGCTTCAAATATTCATACTGACTAAGGAAAAAGCTTGCTAAATAACATGGGGCTCTGTTGTTTCCTGGAGAGAAGTGAAAGTGAGGATATCTCCATAATTTGCTCTACAGAGATTCCTGTTAAATATCTTTCCCAGACTGATAGGTTGACTTTTCTATGTCTCCTAAAGACAGACGCAGCTCCCATGGAGGAACTGTGGAACCCCTCTCCTGGGTTCTCCTGTAGAGGAAGCTCTAAGTGAAAAATAGGAGCTGTGAAAATATGTTTGCTGTAAGTTCAGCTAAGTGCTGTGAAGGAAGAGTAACAGCGAATGTACTCACTTAGCTCTCATTTTCTCTTTTCCAAAATCTGCTTGTTGCCTGTTTTTTTTCTGCAGAGAACTTCAAAGCCATGAAAATCCCCCTGTGAGAACTGGGGAATGAGGGCATGCTGTTACGAAGGTTGTAAAGAATCCTAGTTCTTCACAAAATAGGAGAACCATGGGTTAATACATGTGTATGTGGTGGATAACGAGCAGGCAAATTGGACCCAGGAATCAACTCCCTCCAAGGGTAAGGACTTAAAGTCATTTAAACAGGACAGGACTCAAAACTCGGCATAGCATTCTTTCAAAACTCATGAAGGAAGGGTCAAAACTGCACCTGCAGTTTTCTCCTTGTTACCTTCACTGGTGGATTCCATCCTGGAAGCTGTGTTCACAGTGTCTCCAAATAAACAGTAGCGTGGCATTTTGGTCCCCACAACTCCTGCTACAACTGCCCCTGTTAAAGAAAAGGAAGCAAGATATTCTGTGTTTTTAGTTCACATACTCATCCATACAGCCTCCCAGCTGCTTCCTACATTACCTTTTGTCTCATTTATTAACAAAATAAAGACTGATTGTCAATATTATCTTAACCAGGCTATACCTCTGGTTTACAGCTGGCTTCCAGAGCCATGGAGGGAATGCCAGAAGGGCCTCAAAATAGGATGGTGGGAAAAAGACGGATGGGTGGAGGTGCTGAGCATGATTTAGAGCACATGCAGATATGATGCATCAACAGCACAAAAAATATTGTGAGGGATGGGGAGGTAAGAATGCCCCCAGCAGGAACTGTTTACACAACACTCGCTAGTCATGTGAAAAAGGAGACACAGGAAATATCCTGCTTCTGCTGAAGGCAGCCAATGAACATGTCCATCAAATATTAGTTTTGATTCCTTCATGTCAGCCCCAGGTAATTTAAAAAGTTGGAGCTTGGATCTGTTGCTGCTCAACTGGCATATACTGTGCTGCACAGCACGTGTCCAGCTCTGGCTTTCTAGTGGGGAGGGTTTGCTATCAGACATCAGCTTAGATCAGGGAGCTGGGAGTCTGAGGGAGAGGGCTGCATCACTCGGGGAGCAGCTCACTGTTTTGAGTAGAAAACAGCTAAGAGGGACTAGTAAGAGAGGCAGGATGGCCTTCCCCACTAGCATCAGCAAAGGCATTCCTTCACATCCTCTGAAGTTAGGTGGGGTCTGTGCCTCACGGAGATGATTGGTGGGACCTGGTTTGCCAAAACACCTGTATCAGCAGGCTGTTTGGATCTATTTTCATCCCAGGAAGTACCTCTCTGCAATGACTGCCTTCTCATGGCATCTCAAAGGGCTAGATGGGGCCACGTAGCGTTTCCAATATTGTGTTCTGTATTGGGCCTCCAATACTCCAAATTTCTAGTATTGTATTCTGTTGGACTGACCCCTATGAATTGCTCCATCCCATGGCAGGAAATTCACTTCACTTTTAATGGGGAGGAAATACCATTACAGAAACACTTGTTAGACCAGAGGTGGGTTCTTTAGTAGCTCTCTCAACATACCTGAATGGATTCCCGCTCTTATCTTTAGGAGGGTGTTGGGCTTGTGTGGGATCTTAAAAGTCTTGCAGACAGCCACGAGGTCTAAAGCCATGCTTGTGATCTCACCGGCGTGAAGGATCCCATTCTCTCTGGGTACCCCCGACACTACCATATCTTAACACAACAATGTAACTGTGTTAGCTGTTGGCATTAGTCACACTTTTGCTATAGGATGGTGTCTATGTTTTTGTTTTTTGTTTTTAAGCCGTATTCCTTCATATGCTTTCTGTTGAGCAGAGGGAACCAGAAAAAAACAGAAGTGTAGAGCAATAGTTAATGTGTATAATTACCCTAGCTCTGAGAAATGTTAGATTTCCTTCTTGCTTTTCCATAAGGTTATATCCTCTCCTTCCCTCCAGGACAGACAGTGGCCCAGTAGCTTTTCCATACCTTTTGTCTTTGGCCAGATATTATAACCAAAAACAGTGAATCCCACTAGGCCTTTTCCTACGCCCACTGGCACTGGCCGTTATGTGCAGGTGTGCAGGAGAAGAGAGAGGTCTCCAGTAATCCCAGGGTGCAGTTGTTCAGGAATCCTATGCTGTAGTATGTGTTCAACCATGCCATGGAAAAAGGGGTGCTTTTTCACCTCTGTAACATCTACAGGATTTCCAGACTGTCTCATCCAAAGATCGTGCTAGATTCAGCTAGGTTTTGGGTGGGACTCAGTTTTAATAGAGGTCAGTTCACAGCAAATTTGCCAGATGGCAAATAGCATGGTATTTTCCTAAAAATCCAAAGAGGCAGCCAAGCCGCTACAGAGCATGAGGGGAAATACAGCTGTTATGGACAGAGATAGTATATCTTGAAGGATGGCATCTATAATCCCATGCAGAAGGTAAATTTTTCAGTTGTGTCCCTGTGAAGTGGAAGTTGCCAACTAGGATTAGAAAAGAATTGCCAAGGCTTAAAGTCAGACCTTGCAAGTCACAGGAACCAAATAAAACAGAAAGGGCTGCTCACTTGACCCATTTATCCCATCCACAATATTCACCAACGGTAGAGACGATGAAGGATATTCAGGAAATAGTAACAAAAGTTTCCTAGGGCTTTGTTAGGACTTCCCCCTTCTCCTAATCGTGTTGTTTGGTCTTCCCAGTGGCAATTCCCTTTCCAAATTTCCTTCATATGCTCTTCCTTGTCAGCAATCTCTATCCTGACGAAATACCTATATATAATGCCTCATTGTCTGCAGCTCAAGGAACTTACAGGCATCTCCTATTGTCTCCACCTTATAGACATCATAGTTATCTATGATTTCATCAAAAGTGGTATAAAGCTTGTTTAAGAGATCTACCACTTGGTAAGGCGTGCTGCTGCTGGACAGCTCAGTGAAGCCAACAATGTCACTGTTAAGACACAACAAAAAGGACATATTCACGCACAGTCTTAGCTTTTTCCGCCAAGCATAGCAGTCTAGTAAATCTAGGCATACAATAATAATTTCTCAATGGAGCTGTTTAGCCCAGTCTTCACTTTTTCAGTATTTCTTTGGCTGAGGATCTTGCAGAATAGTTTTCTCTTTAAACATTTACTTAGACTCCTTCCATTTAAAAGGATTGACTGAACTATGCTTACCAAATGAGTAAACAATTTTTTACAGCTAGCCTTTAACCTGTTACAGGCTAAGTAGTCTTCTATTTTAGACTATGTACAAATGAAAAAGGAGCTTTATGTCTATCTGTCTAGGAGGAATAGAGAGTTACAATTTCTAAGTTTTTTCATGTACACGTTATCACATCAAAATTCAAAGACTGTGAAGGTACGTGAACTGTAAGGATCGGCATGTTTCCTTTACACAGACAAGCCCTTTACTTAGGTCTATCGTATGAAACATAAGTGTTTGTGTAAAACACATGCATAAAGTGATGTATTGCTGTGGGTTAGAGCTCTACAATAGTCTTGTTGTTCATTTAATTAATTTTAAAGTAAGCACTGGATAATTTGAGAATTTTTAAAAACATTAAAAAATTTGAAGAGTTAAATGTTTCTACCTGATACTGGTAATTGATATTTAAATAGAAATTTTGTACTTAGGTAGGAGATTCACCTCAGCCAGGACCTTAAAAGTTTCTTCAGCAAGAGTCAGTTCTACTCTCAGCTCTCATTTTAATTTATCTGAAAAAGATGGTGGCACTCAAGTAACTTTGAGCTTGTGCTTTTTTTCCCTGCCTGAGATCATCTGCTACTTGGTATGGCAGCATACCTGCTGTAGAAAGTTAAGCATTATTACTATCTTACGTAGGAAAAAAAGAAACCCTACAATAATCATAATGTGTTTGTTTAAAGCTATAAAAGCAGTATTCACAAATGTAAAATATTTTGAAGGTGAAAACACGCTTTAGGATGAAAATCTGCTCTGCAGTAGTGTGAGAATTCACAGTAAATGTCACTGAAGATTTTTCAGATGACTCATACTTTTGAGTTAAAATAAACCAGTTTCTACACATTCCAAGTCAGGGTAAGCTTAAATTCAAATAGTGTGACTTGAGACATAACTGGCTCTCTTCTCGATTGTTTAGTGTTTTCTTCCTGTGTTACTTTGTTTACTATCTATCTCCTCTGTGTATTTCTTGATCTTCTGTTCTTTATTTCTCCTATCTTGCACTTTCTCAGTCTTTTCCTTTTTCTCTCTTGTGAGTTCTATCTGGCCCTTCATCTCCTTTTTCTGGAATTTCAGAAGATACACTACTTTCAAGAAGTAACCTCTGTCCAAAACCAGTTCCCCAACATTTATAGCTGTACAGGAGGACTGCCAAGTAAGATCCAAATAAGTCAGAGCACTGTGGGTTCCAGAGTCATAGCTCTCTGAGATTAGGACACTGATTTTTAGGGAGGAAATATAAAAGGTATCAAAATGTCTTTTCAACTTTGCAAGGAACAAATATGCTAATTCATTGCCTACCAAAGGTTATCTATTAAGTAATCACCCATGAAAAGGTTTCTCTGCTTGTTGTTAGACAGCTGAATTTAAATTTTTACTGAGGAGAATATCTCATTTTTGCTACATAACTTACTATACAACAGACGATCAGTCTTCTGCTTTTCATACATTAAATCCTGGGTTCTCTCAGAAACTAATATCTCCAGGTGTTTGCTGTATTTCTCCATCTAAATAATACGAAGAATTGTACAAAACATTTATTGAGACAGACAGATTTTAAGCCTTTGAATGATTCTGCTTTGAAAACATTCAGGTGGGTAAAGGCCAAGGTTTGAGCTAGCCAAGTTTTTTTCAAAAATCCAAAGATCAGATTTTTTCCTTAGGTGAATTCATGATTCTGGATTTGAGGTTGTTGCTCACACTGGCAAGAAGTCAGGCCCAGAGTTTTCAAGTCTGTGTAGTCATTATGGGTCAACTCCAATGCAGATCCCAAGTTGCAAAAATGTGTGTTAAGATGCTTTGCCAAGACCAAAAAGGTATATAAATCTCAGACTTTTATCAAAAACTCACGATGCTGCTCCATAAACTTTCATGCTATGCCATGATTTTTGTATCCTTTTCCTGTGGGAGGCAATGTACTGTAGAGCAGGAGTCTCTTCTCTCTGTTGATGGGTTTAAGATACAGTGCTCAAAATGCATCAGTAAAGGTTGTATCTGTGGCATGCAGGGATTCCATACCCTCAGCATCATAAAACCACAACCTGGCCACCAGACAGGGGGAATATAATTTCCTGCAAGTACATAAAAACCTCTACACCGTTAGGCTGAAAAAACCAAAAGTGCTTAGCCCTAAACGCATTCAGAAAGTTATGAACAACTGACAGAAATGCAATGAGAAGGCAAGCTGGGACTCAAGCAGAACTGCAGCTTCTTTTGAGGTGTAGCTTCTTTATTAGAAGTGAATGAACAATTGTTAGTTTTCTCAGCAAACAGTGGGTATGATATCAAAAAACAAACCTGAGAGATAGAGATGGAAGCCATTGCAGTTGGGCAGTTTGACTTGAATTGGACTAAAAATCTAAACTTACCAGAGTCATCATCATGTCAACAAGGCTAACTTTGTTAGGATTCATTTTGTACAACATTTTCTTGACTTGTTCGAATGTAGGCCTTTGGGATGGATTGTTTTTTCTGCACTTCCTGATTAACTGCAACAGGGAAGGAGGGCGATAAGAGCAAACAGCTTCTTTGCAGCTACAGATAGTGTTACCCATCCATACTGTTCTTGATGCTAACTGTACACGTGAAGCCCTCTCTGCAGTTGGGGAAAAATGGTGTGGCTATACTGAGGTCTCCAGAGTTATACAGATCTATGCCAAATGCAAGGTGCTAGTTCATGAAAGTGCTACTGGCCAGAGTCATGGATTAGATGAAACAGATGCTCATGTTCCTTCTGCCAAACACTGCTGAAGCTCTTGCCTTGTGCTTTAAGACAGTGTTACACCATTCGAATCACATACTGTTTTCAGAGAACTTGTCTGTACACAAAATTCATGAGGGTTTAAAAACTTCATTTCAAAATCAGTTAACCTCTCACTGAAATCCAGTGCTGCTGAAGGGAATTTTGTCACATTTAGTTTGGTACAAAACCAGCCATGGTCAGTTGTTATAAAACAATCTTAAACTGAAACAAGAACACCACAACCTTCTTCCAATTTAATTGAACATGCAGGGAGGGACAGTTTGCTTCTTTATTGACTTTGAGCTACTGAACACATAGACCTTCAACACGACTGAGAATCAAGTAAAGCCCACAATTTGCCTGAGGCACGTAGTTCAACATTTGAAAGCCCATTGTCTGTAAGTAAAATATATATTACTGATATTAAATATGTATGGAACTCAACACTTTATAATCAAATGAAAAAATGCAAAAATCAATGACTGATTATTAAAAACATTATCTATTGCACTGACAACTTGGGAGAAAAATTGAAAAGCTATTTCATTGTTCCTTGTTTGAGACACATGTTTCTTAGTTTCTGGGTTGTTAGGTAATAGTGCTCTGAAATTTCTTTGACATATCTGCAGCCTTAAATTCTCTTCAGTAAAGATTTCTTATAGGCAATATTATATCTTACTCACCTCTATGTAATCTGTGGGACATGGACAAGAATTCTCAGCCTTTCCTGAAATTAATTCTGCCAAAGGGGGGCACCAAGAATATTCAGCTGAAGCTACATCATCTTTCTAGAGACAAAGGGGATTAAAAAATGTTGAAAGAAGAGAAGAGGAACAGAGACAGATCTGAAAAGAAACTCATCATGTGAACAGAATGCAACAGATAGATCAAGCAATCCTACACAAAAATATGCAGTGTATTTTTCATACATCCTCTTGAAAATACCTAACTATGATCATCATTATTTGATGATCATGATGTCTTCCCTATTACTTGCAGTACAGGAGCTTTCATTTTTTTCATCTCTTTTAGGACTTATCCAGATCATCAGAGTACAGGAAAAAAAAAAAAGATACAGCTCAACCTAGTCTGCATGGCTCTGGCTGAAAGCCCTCTAGGCTTAAAGATTTTACTTTTAGTGTATATACCAAGTAAACAACTATTGAAATGAATGAATACATTGAAAGATATTTGGTGACTTTTGGGAAACCACAAGGCCTGCTTTGGTCCATTATCACAAACTGTTAGAAGAGGAAGAATGTTAGTTTCAAGTTTTTGTTGTTAGAATTATTTCAGATAGATCATGGTTACACATTCAAGGTGCATTTTTTGTTCTTGCTATTTAGAACTGATCATGAGATGGTGACATGCATGCACAGATGACACTTTCCCCATGGACAACAGCTCAGTTGCTCATCTAGCATATTCTTACCACTGCAAAACTCCACTGAAAGAGTCTGTGATGGGTGCAGAAAGAACAATTGGAACAAAAGAAAGATGCTAAGGCATACCTCTCCCTGCCCCCCTTAGATCTCAGAGCAAACAAAAAGACAGTTTTGGGACTCATTATTTTCTTCATTCACTCTTCTTCAAAGTCCTGGAGGGGAGACTGGTAAGTTCATGAGGAAGCTCTAACTGTAAATTCCATTCGAACTGAATTTGTATCAGTAAAATCAAGAGGAAAATATGGTCTCAAAGAACAGATTAAAGATTAAGCTATTCAGTGTTTGATTTATATGTTCATTAGAAGCAGAGCCAAAATTAACATGGGTGCTTCAAAGTTCATTTTTACTTACTGGCACAGGGTCACTTCTTGTGGCAATTTCTAGTAAAATAATGGCATAACTGCAAAATAAAAGAAAAACAAAATCTTAATGAAAGCATATTAAATGGAGATATTGATTTCCTCCTTGCATGATTTCTCACTCTTCCCCATTTTATGACAGAAAGCTCAGTCTGCCAAATGGGAGGACGGCAGCTTCTCCTCTATTGGTTCTTCTCTGTGTTTTCAGAGATCTTCACTGATCATTTAACAGCCATCTGCTCTCACAGTCTTCAGCTTCAGAGAAGAAGCATCTGAGTTTGACAGACAGCAAAGCTATTTTCCCTGGAAGAATTAATGGAGTCCAGTGGAGACTTGTGCAGGGATGAAAGTGATACCTACCATTTAAATACACAGGATAGGTCTGTGCTGTGGAGGAGGCAGGGCAGGAGCATGGTACACTAGGATCATCAGTTAGAGGAGTGGCTGCCTTTTCAGTAGATATCACTGAAAATCTCAGTAATGTCCTTCCTGAGACTCACGTGTCCAGAATAGATATTTTACAGTTAGCATTCTTGCTGCTTCTTTCTGAATGATTATGTTGTCATCATCATCATCATCATCTTCCTCAGATGAATCAAGGCCAAACACATTTTTTCAAGGGCAAAGGATGGAAGAATGGGATAACAACTTGATTTTCAGTTTATTACTGAACTCACTAGAGATCTTTCAGAACAGTGATCTCTGAGGAGCCAGTACCTCCTCTGACCAGCAGTCCCAATGAACTTCCTCTTGCCTCTCTGTGTATTCAAACTGTGTATTGCTTAAGTCCCCACATGCATCCCTTCCTGGTGACATTAATTTTTATGGTGAAAATTGTTTTGCAAGCTATTGTATTGCCAATTGTTGCTCTGTTCAGGAACACACCTTTGCTGTATAGTGAGGTATGGCTCTATCTTCCAAAACACCGGTGGAAGACCACTGGCAAATAAAATGATGGATATAAAATATGCTGAATAATACTGAAATTAACTTGATGAGATTTATATTTCAATTCTTGGGTGATTTGGTAGTACCAAAATTGGTAGTACCAATTCTGGTGAGGCAGCAAACTCTGCTAAGGAATTATTGGTTTCATACAGCTTTAGCAGCACTGTTCAGACAAAAGTCCTAACAGAGTGGATATGGCTATTGAGTAAGATTCGCATAACGATTACAAATCAAGAGAAGCCAGTCTGGGAGAAACTGTGGCTGAAAACAGCCTCTTCAGCTCAAATGGGAGCTGCTTTCATGCTTCTGTTCTCTTTCCCATTTTAGCTTTCCCATCTGACCAACACATTCCCTGGAGAACTTTAGAAGCAAAGTGATTCATCTCTAAAAGCACACAAAATTACAGGTCCCATTCCTGTAGTCTCTACTCATTCTTTATTTGGGCCATATCTTCAGGAATATTAATGTAACATTTACACCGATAACAACTGAGGATTTCAAGACTGGGCCACTGCTGCCCGGCCAGTGAGCCCACGGTCATGTGTCAAGAAGGTTTAGCACCTCATCATATCAAGAAACACAAGCTGCATTAAAATGCAGGTTCTAAAGAATAGCTCAGTTAAAAGGACAAGGTTTTTAATGCTACAGGATCCATCTCTTTTTTTTCATTTTCTTCCCTAACAGCATGTTGTTCTTCCCCCCTTTCTCATTTCATCTTTCACTGTTTTTTATTATTTATTAACAAGAAAGGATCTGTCTGCAATGCAACAGAAGAAGACCTGGATTTTGCAGACACAGAGATTGACAGCAAGATAAATCCAGCAGGCATCCACTAAATCTATTAAAACTTCATTGGAATGTGTAGTCATCTATGAGATGAGCAAATCAGCTGTGGACACTATGTTAAGGGCAGTGCTTGGCAAGAAAGGGCTTCAGGAGCCCAGTTTGCCTACAAAGTCAAATAATTATATGTAGCCTAAATGGAAGAAAACTGTAAACCAGGCAAGCACAAAGGAAACAATATTTTCTGGGAAACAGAATGCATTTTGGTTGTGGGGCAATGATGAACTACAGTGCAAAAGACAATCCTAAAATTATTGCGTAGCTGGAGCACAGTACTTTGTAAGAGAAGTCCTTGCTGAAATGGTAGAGACTGACCCAGGACAGAATGAGAATACCCAAAAATATCAACATGGTGTCAAACTGCATTCGCAGAATCACAGAATCACAGAATGGTTGAGGTTGGAAGGGACCGCTTGAGATCATCTAGTCCAACCCCCCTGCTCAAGCAGGGTCACCTAGATCATGTTGCACAGGATCGCGTGCAGGCTGGTTTTGAGTATCTCCAGAGAAGGAGACTCCACAACCTCTCTGAGTAACCTGTTCCAGTGCTCTGTCACCCTCACAGTAAAGTTTTTCCTCATGCTCAGATGGAGCTTCCTGTGTTTCAATTTGTGCCCACTGCCTCTTGTCCTGTCGCTGGGCACCACTGGAAAGAGTCTGGCCCCATCCTCTTGACACCCTCCCTTTCGATATTTGCACACATTGATAAGATCCCCTCTCAGTCTTCTCTTCTCCAGGCTAAACAGTCCCAGCTCTCTCAGCCTTTCCTCACAGGAGAGATGCTGCAGTCCCTTAACCATCTTCGTAGCGCTCTGCTGGACTCTCTCCAGTAGTGCCATGTCTCTCTTTTACTGGGGAGCCCAGAACTGGGCACAGTACTCCAGACGTGGCCTCACCAGAGCTGAGTAGGGGGGGAGGATCACCTCCTTTGACCTGCTGGCAACAGTCTTCCTAATGCACTCCAGGATACCATTGGCCTTCTTGGCCACAAGGACACATTATTAGCTCATGTTTAACTTCCACCAGGACTCCCAGGTCCTTCTGTGCAGAGCTGCTTTCAGCAGGTCAACCAAGCTGCTTCGAAACAAATTGTAAAGGAACATTTGTGTCTATAGATATAGGCACTATGGAGACCTCAAATTCTTGTTTACCTGATAGAATGCATGATAATCAATAAGATTCTAGCAGGTGCACGTACAATATATACATATGTTCCTTTGCAAGGGAATAATGTGCATGAAACCAGTAAATCTTGTGATTGCATATAAAACCTTGTCTTCAGACTATATCATTTTTAGTGAATCGTAAGTGAAAAAAGAAGATTTAAGCAACATTTATTGTTTCTGCAACTAATTTTTCAATAAAAACAGCCAGACAGTCACATAAGGCAGTAAGCATTAGTCATAGCTCAGTCTAGTCCAGAGTAAAACTTAGACCTTTTGAAGAAATGGTGTAATAGCTGTTCTTTGGTAAATGTTGTTAATAAATACGGCTAATAACTATGCCCTCCTGTGTTCAACAATGCTGCACTGTCAACATTTCAATATTTTATTGAATTCTAGTTATTTCCTTTCCACTAGTTACCAAAGTCATCAGGAAATAGCAGACTTCTGCTGGGAAATGGCAAGGACAAAGTAAGAGAAAACAGGCACAAAAAGCTTATAATACCAGTCTCCACTTTCTGTTCCAGCTGCTTGAAACAAACTACTGGAAATTAGCAGACAGAGGAAATATCATTGTTATGAAATATGATACACAAAGAATACAGTGATTTTTCTACTTCATACAGAAAGTTAGTGGGAGAACCAAGAAATACTGTTAATTAAAAAAAAGTTCAGTTTCCACTGGATTATTCTTCTCTACAAATTTGATAGTAATCCCATTTATTTGAAATGTAATTGGGTAGAACTGGCAAGGCTAAAGATGCTGGCTAAACGAGCAACTGCAAAGTGATCTCCTATAGAGGCTTTCCAAAGGAAAGGGATGCAGCCATTCACAAGTGCATTCATTTCCTCTCTTTTGCTCAATTTTTCCCTGCAAGTGAAATACAGGCAGTACGTGTGTGCAGTAAAATAATGTGTTGGCACTAAATAAAGAATAATGGGATGAATATTATGACATCCTGGAATTCTGAGGCTATTAACTCTTAAGGTATTGTCATTATTAAAAATAACCTATTTTTTTTTAAGAGACAACAACAGCAAAAAAGTAATGCTAATTAGGTCAGATCCTTAAGCTTTTTCTGTATCTATAAGTCCAGAGCAACTCCTTATAAATCTAGAACAACTCTGTACTTATATGATGTCAGTGAATACAGTATTTGGCTATCTACCTTGGAAAAGGAGATACTATAGTATTTACACTATTCTGTACAGCAGGATCAATCCATTTTTAAACGCAATCAAATGTATTCTTGATGTGACCACAGAATTATACTGAGCCTAATTATGATTTTCTAATAAATGACTTGTGATAGGAGTACTAAAAGAGAGAGAAATGAAAAGTTTATTACCTGTATACATCTGTCATAGAAGTGGGTTCAAAGTCTGAAAGGGAATGGATCTCAGGAGCTATGTAAATCTGTATCAGCTGCTGCTGGTATGTGCCAGACCCCTCAGAAGACTCTTCTTTTCTGTATGATTGCAAACCATAATCTAATGTGGAAGAAGCAGGAAAACAAGCCAGTCAGTATATAATTCTCTGAAACTCATGCATTCAGAACTTGTTTAATGGAATTTATTTTCCCTCTTTAGAACACACATCTCAGTTTAAAAATAGTGTGTGCTTGGTGGTCTTGTCTCTGCAAAACATTTCCAAATGTAGGATCTGGAAAGCAAATGTTTGAGTGAGTTTGTGTGACCATCCTTTGAGCAAAAAAGTTCAGCTAAATGGCCCCTTCCAGCTGGGATCATTTTATAGACCTGCACATTTATAGACCTGTACACAAATGCAGCATATAGATTTCTGTTCTACCTGTGTCCTTCCCATAGAAGTATTTTACTCATATAGTATGATGATCCTCATCTATGATGGCAGGTTTCTTAGAGTATTTAGACAGTCTCAAGATGGTGGGCTTGACTTGCACACCACTAGGCTCAGAAGAAAGGGAGCACACACGGGAAATATCTTTGCAGTCCAGTGTAGCCAAACAATATCTTTGGCCTAATAAAGAGATTCTATGAATGTGACTCAGCATTGGATGAGGAAAGAAACCGTGAATTCTGCTTAAACACAAACAGCAGACAGCTTAGTGTGTGGGAAGGCAGACTGTAGACGTTTGGTTTTGTTTGGAGTCACCTCTAAGCAGGACATTCCTAAAGCTTCATTCTTTAGGTTGGAGGTTGTTAGAGTTTTTCAGTTTGCCTCCACATGGGTTATTTTTTGCAAGAAGGTTTGCCTGGCATCATCACATTCTTATAAACCATGGGCACTGAAAGTTTCTATAGTACTACTAGTTAATTTCTCCTGAGCAGTTTCACAGAGACCCTATTTGATCAAGAGGAGCTGTGCTAATGTGATAGAGTTGATGCAATCCAACTATCTCCATTTTTTATGCTTTTCCTCAGAACAAGCTCAAAGCAAAGCAGGCAGTTCTGAAGGCAGCAGGATACTATGGGAGATGGAGAAGCAGCCATTAGGAAGAACCTTAGAAAGAAAAACCTGTTGCTACTGTTTCTAGAATGGATGCAGGTTTTAGGCTATGGTAACTACTTTAGGGAGGGAGTAGGAGAGATGTTCATTGCTCCCTTTTTATTGGCTGCGAGAGAGAGTGAAGTAGGCTCTCCAATGGTTTTACTCTCCCCTTGGCTGTCTTCCTCTACCAGCAGCAGGCCAGATACATAGCTTTGTGTCTGGGGGAATAAAATTCAGTTTTGCCTGTGTGAGTGAGAATCTCTGAGATGAGTCTGCTTTTCCTCATAAAACCGATCAGTCAGTTAGCAGCATTCCACTGCTTTATAGCATTGTCCACAATTAAAGTTTCCCTGTGCATCAAAACTGGGAATGAGACAGAGTTTCTGCTCAGACGATGTTGATAGACTCCATCATATATGAGATCTGATGTGTGCAGTGGTGACACATGCTAAATCCGGGGCTTGACACGATAATGTAACATGAAGCTTGCTTCAGCACCAGGCTTTTTTAATGAAGGCTGTTACAGCCAGCGTTTCCACCTGAAATGTCAACTTCAAGGTCCTTGGAAGCAGTGTTGAGTGTGAAATCTATGTGTATTAGTATGTCAGCTGGACAGGCTTGAAGTTTTATTTCATATCTTGCCTTTACCTGCAACTTTACAAACCCATCGGTCATCTATCACACAGTTGTTAGACTTCAATCATCCATGATACATTTTGTGCTGGTGGAGGTAGGCCATTCCTTGGGCAATATCAATAGCAAAAGAAAACCTGAAAGGCACAAAATCAGCAAGGTAGCATCCCCACTAAACTGGATCCTCACTCAAGAGAGGGGCCAAAGCCTACTAAAGTTGAGAAAAAGATTACCCATGACTGAAATGGCTTTCAAATCCATCTGCTCAGTTCTTCAAAATACTTAATATGGATTGCTGAATGCTCTCAACTCCCACTGAATTGGCTGGGTCCATAGATGTTCAGGCTTTTGCAAGATAATTCAGCTTCTAGAATGTCTCTGTACCTTTGTATCCTTGAGTCAACTTTCATATGTTTAAAAGAGAAACAAATTTCTATTAACTTTCTCAGTTTGTTTGGAAGGTTTCCTCACTTGCAAGTTTTTTCTTTGCTGAAGGCAAACATAAGGCAGAAGTAGAAGGAGTATGCCAAGCAGATTATTTTCAATAAATAAGGGAAGTGTCTCCCAGGAAGTTTCATAGAGAACCTGAGCTTATTTTCTATATTGTATAAGTATAATAAAGCATTTGTAGCTGTGCTAATCATTTCACCAACGCACCTGCACAAACAGAGGAGCAGTGCTTTTTAATTAAACACAGCCCATGATATTTAGGAATGAAATGAAATTACATGGGGAAAAAAAGTATTAAAAGTAGCTTTACGGTATAACCAGAGGTGGGTTGAAAAGTCACTGGCTTAGCATGACCAGGGCTAAATGTAGGATTGCTCAGAAATCCAAAAGACAAGTTGGGCTGAACATTTGATTTCTGTCTCTTTCTTCTTCATTCTTTCCACATCACAGACCTGTTCCCCCAAGGCTTTATCTACAATTAATATTTTGTCCCAAACAACAAATATCACGTGGCAGCACAGTTTTTACCTTTTAGCTTTTCAAAAGTCTTTTTTACCTGAAGCCCCAGTTCAAAGGGATGTCTTCACTGAGTAGAACATCACTCAGGCTGCCTTTGGGGCAGTATTCTGTCACTATGGCAACATTTGGCACTTCTATGCAACCACCGATGAACTTGCAGAGATTGAGATGGTCAAGTTCCCTGTGAAAATCAAGAGAAACCACAGCACACTAGCAACTTTCATGAATCTCCCTCCTACTTCTTGTGTGGTAACTGGAAAGCCAACTGCATTTTCTAAAAATGTAGAGGGAAAAGTAAAACAGGCATAAAAAGATGTTGATCAGGTGTCAAAGTCTGAAAGAGAGGAGAACATGAATT
This sequence comes from Dromaius novaehollandiae, assembly GCF_036370855.1. Taxonomy (NCBI): domain Eukaryota; kingdom Metazoa; phylum Chordata; class Aves; order Casuariiformes; family Dromaiidae; genus Dromaius; species Dromaius novaehollandiae. The sequence continues at coordinate 16,377,827 of NC_088132.1, read as the reverse complement.
TACAGTCATATTTGGACAGATTGCAATCTCCGTGGAACCAGTAGAACAACATTCAGGTTTTGCTTCTTACCTCACTTGCTTTACCTCCTTACGTATGGATTTAGACAGGCTGAATGCCTTCTTCATTATTTTCTTTATGGCCACTGTTCTACCATCACTGCAACAGAATGAAAATGCTGGTCACAATGTTTTAATCCAGCTTCATAAGCCAGCCAGGCTAGGACAACGGACTGTGAGTTTTTTATAAGGAGGACAGCTTCAGAGCTCTAGAGATGAAGCAGGGAACTGGAGTCCATATGTGAATCTGAATCTGATTACACGACAGGATGTTGTTTCTACGGTCAGGGAAGCACTATGGCTCAGCTTCAAGCACCCTCAATCTGTGGATCTTTTGGAACAAGGCCCAGGGAGGGCTAGAGTCAGTTTAGTCCACTTGAGAGGTGGAGCTGCTGCAATGTAAATGTCAGGGCTAGTGAAACACATACCACAATATTCCTGCTGTCCCATCACTTCTCTGTCTATTGTTTTGGAGATTCACCATTGATCATGTAACACCCTTTTGCTCTTACAATTATCAGTCTCAGGGATGAAGCAGATGAGTTTGACAGACAGCAAAGCAATTTTCCTTGGAAGAATTAATGAAGTCCAGCAGAGACTTGTGCAGGCACTTAAGTGGTACTTACTACCATTTAAATACACACAATACGTCTGTGGGGTAGCAGATGCAGGTGCTTCACTGGTAAGACTGAACACCCCAAATCCCTTTTCTTGTATCCTCCACCCTTGCTTGATGTGTTTGCCTGTGATTCGTCTGAGGAGGAAGGTTATGATTGTGATGATGTAATCATTCAGAAATAAGCGGTGTAAATGCTCAGTGTAAAAACATTTATGCCGGACACTGAGTCTCATCAGTGAAGTGGCTGAGATATTCCAGAACAGTGATCTGTGCTGAGAAAGCAGCCACTCCTCTGGTCAATGATCTGGAGAAAGCTGTTCCTGCCCCTCCATCATCCACAGCACAGTTCCTGTTCAGTATACTCAAATGGTAAGTATCACTTAAGTCTCTGCACACATTCCACGCCCACCCCCAATTACATTGTTTTTATGGGACAAAGTGCTTTGCAATCTGTCGTATCAATGACTAGTGCTCAGGAACCCATCCTTTCTGGATAGCAGGGCATGGCTGTACTGGTTGTGTGTATGGTTATGTGATGTGCATCTTCACAGCGTGATCCAGAGGCGAAATGCTCTGCACCTTCAGTCACATCAGCTGCTTTAAGCACAAGGTTTCTCATCTGCTACTGCATAGTATGCCATTCTTTAGTTCAAAGAACCTAGCTGGGTTCCACCTGCATTTTGGAAAAAGGGCTGTATCAAAACCTTGGGCCCAAATACATTTGAACAGTGGGGGTCATGCATTCGCAGATGCAAGATAAGTTGTGCAGTCCCACAGTTTTAAAAAGTCCCAAAGAGAAAAGGAGAAATGACAACCAAAGCCAGAAGCTTGGCATGTGAACATAGCCCACAGCCACTATACTGACTATACTTAACTGTACTGGATTTGGCCTAACAAGAAAAATACAAGCTTTTGTACTACTTGCCAATAACAATGTGGCAAAAAACATAAACCAAAGTAAAACTACAGTATAGTAATACAGAAAATAAGTACTATATTGGCTTACTATCTCCCAGTCTGGGTGAAGTACTCTTTCCTGGGCACATTAGCAGCTGCTGTGCTCAGAGCAGTAATACAGCTGGCACTGGAGTCACTAGGTGCGGAGGGGACGCTCATGATGCTTCCCGTTGCTGTCCATCCTATGCGATCTAAAGGGGACGTGAGATGAGAATAGACACCTAAAGATGCATGTCATTGCAAAGATGGTGACTCCTGAGGCAAACAAATACAGGGAATTCTGCAAGTCTTGCCATCCAGGACTGGTCTGGTTAATACTTAAGACAGAAGGGCATTGCTTGGAGTGTGACTACAAAGAGTAACGAGGCTCCAGAGGTGATGCATTGCTAGAGATCTCTCACACTAAACCTTAGGATTTGATGCAAGTTTTTCTGCTTTCAGGAGATTCAACCCTTGATGCTACTTTGATGCAGAGGACAAAACCCAGGGAAGCAGAGCAAGCTCTGTGCCATATTTTAACAAGTCTATTTGGAGCTCCTAGAAAACTGTAAAGTACAGTGTCGTGGGAAGTGATTATGACACCAGGGGGAAGTCAGAGAAGAGCAACAATACAGTCAGATGAAAACAGATCAGTGATCTCAATGTATATTTTTTTAATATCTCTTGACCAGCTCAAGGTAACCAAATGGATTTGGAAGCAGATTTAATGAATTACGCACCATTTTGCCATCTCAAATTAAGCCCCAAATCGGATCTATTTTTTTTAAGTATTGCTCTAACCTCTCAAGTCTCCCTGGTATCAGTGTCCAATACAGTGTTGCAGACAGATTTCAGCATCTCACATTGAACCAGGAACTGCCATGTTCCCACACCATAGTATTATCCACGTGCAGTTAAAAATTACATTGACATTTGGAGCCTTTCTACAACATTCCACCCAGGAACACATTAGAAATCCCTGAAATAGCTCTGAAAATAAGAGTTTATCTATATTGCGCAATGCAGCAGAAAAGTTATCTTGAAAAAATAATTTTTCACAGCAAAGGCTACATAGCCTGGTTACAACACTGCTGATGTGTTTCAATTTAGATAGTTGTTCATCTCAGGCTACCACAGGTATATCTGGGTAGTTCTGCCTAGAAGAGACATGCTCCTTTGTTGCTAAATTCATGACTTTATCAGCCCTCATTACTGTAAGTTGCTATTCACTATTAGAACTAGGTCTTAAACAGTATTGTTGCTTTCCAGGCTCTTCCCCAAGAAAACTGTCTTTCATCTTGGAGTTTTCAAATTAGTTTTCATTGTGCTACTTTTGATCATGCTTCCAATTTCCCTCTCTGTCTTTCTATTGTTTCTTTTAACACCAGCTGAAAATTATACAGAATGTTACATGCACTGAAGCAACTGCAGTTTATTTTGTCCAAGTCCAGAGGTTGTCTGTGTATTTTGTGCTAGGTCTACATTTTTTTTAATTGGCAAATAATAAAGGAACTATTTAAAATAACTTTGAAAATTAAAGTTTCAATAAACAAAAATGCCAGTGATCAGTTCACAGAGGTTACAGTAATGATTATTTTGGATATACATTTTGCAAATTGATTCATCTTTTGTCAGACCTTTATAACATGAACACATACTTATGAGTGAGATTCTTTCACAAACAATTAATGACACTGATAATATTATCAAAGTGACAAATTACTAACCTTGTTTGATGCAGGTGAAGTCTATAATCCAGCTTTCATCCCAAAACATCTTCTGTTTCTGATACTGAAACCACTACAAAAATAAATCAAATTCATTCCTGATGCAGCCTAACAGGCTTTGAAGGAATTAAAACAGAGATGAGTTTTTCAGATATGAAAGGCTGCATCTGCCTGAAATCTGATCTAATACCAAATATCCTAAAAACTACATATTCTATAATCTAATCAGATGTAACATTTTGCATTGGCTACAAACTCTTTCCATTCTTGTTAGTATTTTTTATGCAGTACATCTAGATCTCAGTCCAGACATTCATGAGTGTTTCACATCACCTCGTATAGTGGAAGTGTCCTTTGTTGGAGAAGGGCATGACAAGAGCACGTTACACCCCTGACCCTAAGAAAAGAAGCAGGACATGGCATATCAACCCACAAATGACAGTCTTATATAAAATACTCTGGCATAAAGAATATTATATATTACTGATAACTGATTTACTAAAGAGCTGACATGCACAATAAATGCAGAATTTATAAACTCATACTTTCAAAACATGAGTTGCAGATTAAATTATACTGCTGTTATAACTGCAATCAACACCAACATGTAAAATCAAAGCAGCACCCCTCTACCCTCTTCTAGAGTCTGGTGCTGAAGATTAGAAACGATGCATTCATTGAAACAATACATCCAGACAATACTGGAGGAACGGAGGAACATGGTGTGGAGATTGTGTCAATATTTTGGTAGAACTTTACGACTGATACAGACTTCGCGGAACTAAAATGAAGTCCTTTCACTTATTTCAAAGTGTTCTGAGAAAAGACAGCTGCATTATTATCTTGCAAAGGTGCAGCTGAACAAAGTCATATTAGCTAGAAGTGATCTCTGGGCTTGATATAGCCACTAAGAACACTGGAATCCTCTAGTTGAATGATTAAAGGATGCTTTAGATATGTTAGATGGTTCTTCTTATATGTTATAGATTATAGAATTGAATAAAAAAGATCTTTCCTATTTTGTTTACCTGCCATCTAAAAAAGAAGGTGCTATTTTAGAATTTAGCAGAAGTAAAGATTACACAGGAATGTAAGAAAGTAAATCTAAAAAATTCTCAAAACCTACAGAAAAATATTAGTAATATTAGGTAAGTTTTGTTACAAGACCTTTAGATAAATTTATGCAAGACATAGAAATTCCATTTGCTTTTTGTGAAATGCCAGCTGTTGTCTACTGAAATGGTATACTAAAGCTTGTCTGAACTTCTCATCTGTTTAATTTCATTTTCTATCAGATTATATGATTTTACAGGACAGTTATTATAAGCACCTTATCACAACAATGCTGTGGATTACAAATGCTGAAACGAGAAACAAAGACACAGGGAGGTTAAGGCCTAGTTTTCAAAAAAGCTTCACTTCCTGACTCTGAAAGCCACACAAACAGGCATAGAATAGAGCCAAAAACCAAGCTGTGATTGCCTGAGGGCCCTTGTAGCACCCTACTTGTTGGGCCAGCAGCCTTCTCCTGCCCATTCCCTTTGAGCTCACTTGAGTGCTTCAGATGGTCTCCACAACTGCACAGTGAGACAAGAGGAGAAGCAATTTCTGAGGTAACAAGAGCCCATCAATTTGCAGGATATATAAGCCTAACAGCAAATAAGCCATCTATTATGTACATAGTCAATATAGTGACTCCACATCTGCAAATGTTCGCCTGCTAACTGCTTGCCATGACATGCAGAAATGTATTTTTTTCAAGATGCAGACACATCAGGAGTATAGATCCCATTTCTCAGAAGCACTGTGAAATAGTAAGCGATAATAATATGCTGTCCTATCTTTTTACAGACATGTTCATTCCAAGGGATCCAAAAGCACTTCTTATATTTGTACATTCCTCTTTGCTCATGCCCCTTTTTGTTTTTCCTTCAGAATTCTATTATAATAACTGATGAGTATTAAAGCAAAATTGGGTGTTTTTAACGGAAAAAAAACTGTGCTGTGCCCTTGCTTATATTGAGAAAATGAGTCTATAAAAACAGTAAAAAGAAAGAACGTCTTAGCATTATTCCCTTTCAATGCTCAGGTATCAATGTGTTAAAAATATCCCAAGTGGGATGTTTTCCATTAGAAGCTGTATTTGAACTGTTAGATTTAATGGCCTCTGGTGGACTGATTTGCTTTATGAAGTTATCTAATTCCTTTTCGAATTCATGTATACTTCCTGCCTCCACAGCAATCTGGAGAAATTAATTTTGCAGTACACTTTCACTCTGAGGGAGAAGCACTCTTCTTTGTTTTAAAATTGCTGCCTGATAACTTTACCAGGTACCGATAGTTCTCAGGTTGTGATGGATGTTATTAACTACCTTTTCTTCACCATAATATATCCCTCTGTTATATTCCTCTTAAGTTTTCTCTCTTCCAGGATGAAAAGTCCTGACTCAGTCAGTCTCTCCTCATAAAGAAGCCAAAAAAGCTTTTTTTTCTCTCCCTTCCTCTCTCTCCCTTTCCTCTCCCTTCTGTAGCACACAGTTTCTGGATGCAGAAGATCTATCCCTGTACTTAGAGTGAGGTGCATTCTGCATAACCAAGTAACGGAAGTGAGAAATAGGAAGTAAGAGGAGAGAAGGAATACTTACCATGATAGTCAAAATGAAGCTAGAGCAGACTAAACATATTGGTAAGGCAATTGCTATCTTAGCATCGGCAGACAGTGGGCAGTCCCCACAATCAGCTGGGCAGGTAGAGCAGCCTTCCTCTTCCTCACAGAAGCCATCTCCACAGACTGATTAAGAAAGGAAACTTGTTTAAGGATATTTTAAGGCAACCTCCTCAAACCTCAAGGCTGAATTCAGACAAAAAACATGGTCTTTGAGCTGCAGAAACCTCAGAGTACCAGGAAGAATAAATTTTGTAGAATCCAGAGATGGTACCCCAGACTCTGAAAGAATTATTTGGACTTTCAAAGCGATGCAAGGTCTCTTCAATCAGACAAAACTGCTTAGGACATGAGAACCTTTGACATGTTTTATGTATAGTATCACTTTATTGTTACTCTGTTTTCCATTATTCACCTGTCTTTCTGAGACTCGAAGTTCCTTAAGGCAAAGATGTGTATGTAATCTAGCCCTTGGGACCCCTCAAAGCAGGTAACTCTTCCTCTGCAGCTGCAGAAGACTCTGGGTACTGTGAATGACTTCCGGCAGAATAAATCTTTACAACCCATCCTTCAAGAATTTTTTTTTTTCCTCCAAGGTCTCATGAAAATTATCAGTAACATTACACATAATTTAAAACGAAGGCTCTAGAGGTCAAAACTCCATCTCCCATGTCTTAAATGGTGTATCAGTTTTACTTCTGCACCTAAGCTAATAGCATTCTGTGCTTCAGCCTCCTGAAAAAAGCTGAAAGGATTATTCTGTCATTACTTATTTTTGAAAAAAAAGCTAAAGCTCAACAAAACAAAATCCACCGATCAGTAATAACTCCTCCTGGTTCTTCTGATTCCATTTTAATACCAGGATTCTCTGTTTAAGGACTAGAGCTGCAAAACATTTTTTGGTAAATTGTAACTTTGCTGGAAAATTCAGCTGCAGCTATTTTGAATTTAATATCAAATTCACCCAGAATTTGTTAAATACTTTTTCCACTTGGGGGGTTGCTTTGCTTGTTTGCTTTTTCATAACATTGGGAAATATATTCACAAAGAGCCAGAAGGATAGATAATGAGAGTACTGTGATGACATTCCTGTTTAACCCAACCTTTTTCTTCAGATTGTATGTTTCATTTATTAAATAAGATCTACTTTTTTTTTTAGTTTTACATTGTTAAGAGAATTGTTACTATTTCCACTTACCTATACACAGCTTTACTAAAGTGAACAAAACACCAATGGCTTTGGGAGAGATTGAAAGTTAACATGAACAATAGTACCGAGCTGGATTTCTGTCTTACTAGCACATTTGAGGCTAGTCTGCTCCCCCTCAGATGAAGAGCGTCCATATCCTCATAACATACAGGGTGAAAGAATATTTCCACATCCCCATCACAACTGAATGAGCCTGGTAGTGCTGGAAGCTGTTGGCTGTGGTCTCTTCCTGTTCTGTATTCATACACAGATAAGGAGAAGCTCATTTTTTCAGATGACCAGTGTTAAGAAAGAAGAATTTTAGGAAGAGCCTTGTTATGTGTTCAACTGTGAAGGGGGTAGGAGTCACATTTCCTCTTGATATCCATGCATGATATTGATAAAAGCATTTAGATTTGCTGTAAATAAGTGATATTCTCGTATCTTTGTTCTGTGTCATACCTACTGCAGGAAGGACTGTGGTTTTTGCTTCCAGAGCAACTTGCATTTTGCCAACTCTGATGTGTGCAATGAGAGAAGTCGCACCCACGTGAACCAAAACAACCTGCCAAACAAGTAAACAAAGCAGAAAGCATTGCATTAAAACTTCACATGCATACACTGTGATCTTGCAACAACAGTCATCTAATTGTGGTGTCTTGCAACAGAATGATTACATTTTTCCAGGACCAGGAATGGTGGGAAGCTTGCCTAGGGAGGCAAAAAGGAGCAGCAAAGGTAAGTCTTTGCAGTAAGGGCAGGTCTGATTTCCCTCACTGGTGTGTACTCCTTTCAGCAGGCAAGGCTACCAGCCCATGCATCCTGTCACAGTTGCTTCCTTGTTACAACTGATTAGTGGAAAACCCCTAATCATCCTGTTAACCTGTGCTATAGTGCAGTCAGTACTGCAAGTTGTCAGTAGTGTAGGTCTTAAATGGACACATTAGGCTATTTTATTCCCTCCTATCCCCATTCTTTCTACTAGCTGCCTATGGACTGGCAGTGTGAAAAGCAATTGCTTCCAAGTTTAATCTACTGGGAATTGATATTATTCAGCCATGTGCATCACTTGCACATATGTGACACTAACACAAATAATGAGGAGCAAACCATGCACATGAACTGCATGAAACTACTAGGAAGTAAGATCTGAAAAAAAGAAAACTTACTGTAAAGCTCTATATACAATAACTGTACCCTACCTTGGCAGTCCAATTTCTTTGGCTCATTTTACCAGCTGTAGACAAGGTGTGGGTAAATATCTGGCCATCATCTGGAATCCACGGACCACATATTCCTCCTTTACCCTTTATCAGACAGATTGGTTATGTTACTAAACAATGATACAGTGAAAATCCTAGCTCCCCCTCTCCTACCTTGTTAAAATTGTTCTGTAACAGCAAACAAAATGATATTTTATAACAATTCTATTAAAATGCTGAAGCACAAACAATACTGTTCTGTGAAAAAATAAAAGATGGTGAGAAAAAAGCAATTGCACTTGCACTGAATTAAAAATGTCACAAATCTCATTGTGGTTTAAAGTACATGAGCCAAAACTTGATCCCAAATTTTATCTAGAGTAATTCTATGAAGATAATACACTTACTCAGGATTTGCTGTACGGTAACCAGACATTGAATTATATTTCACATTTTGTATTTTTCTAAAGGCATTTTATTGCTGCTTGACTTCTGATATGACAGCTTTTTCTTTTTTTTCTAGCAAGTAAGCAAGGCACCTCTTCTGTGTCAATGCCTGTTTGCAGAGCATTTTTCACTAAACCTGCCAAGATGTAAACTTCTCAGCAACTGCAGCCATAGACGATTTTTATGGTTATATGAGGATCTGGCATTGTTTTGTTTGTTTGAAAAGATTAAGTTTGTCTCCTAACTTCAGATATTTCTTCAGGCTTTTCTCTCAATGTACTGTAGGACACAGACCAAAATAAAAGAAATGGAGTTCATGCTAGCTAAAGTAAAATGCTTCAGAAGTGATGACACTGAAAAAAAAAAAACCCAAACAAACAAAAAGCCAGCATAAGGGAAAAACCTTACTTTGAAATACAAGTTCAATCTTATACAATGACATTCCTCTAATGTTCTTGCTGTATGACACCCAACCTGTATAGACTGACCTTTTGTAAGCAGGAACTGAAATATTTGAAATTTTAAAATGCAGTTGCACAATGCAGCCCTCCAGAGAAGGACCTGTGGTACCTGGTGGACAGCAAGTTGACCATGAGCCAGTAATGTGCCCTTGTGGCAAAGGAGGGCAATGATATCCTGGGCTCCATTAGGCAGAGCATTTTTTAGTAGGTGGAGGGAGGTGATCCTTCCCCTCTGCTCAGCCCTGGTGAGGCCACATCTGGTGTGCAGTGTCCAGTTCAGTGCTCCCCAGCTTAAGAGAGACATGGAGCTACTGGACTGAGTCCAGCAATGGGTCAGTAGGATGATGAAGGGACTGGAGCATTTCTCTTATGAGAAGAGAGTTCATTGAGAGAGCTGGGCCTGTTCAGCCTGGAGAAGAGATGGCTGAGGGAGGATCTTATCGGTGTATATAAATATCTGAAGGGTGGGTGTAAAGAGGATGGGGCCACACTCTTCTCAGTGGTGCCCAAGGACAGGACAAGAAGCAAAGGGCACAAACTGAAGCACAAGAAATTTCATCTGAGCATTAGGAAAAGTCTCTTTACTGCGAGGGTGACAAAGCACTGGAACAAGTTGCCCAAGGAGGTTGTGGAGTCTCCATCTTTGGAGATCTTCGAAAGCCGTCTGGATACGGACCTGTGCAATGTGCTCTAGGTGATCCTGCTTGATCAAGGGGGTTTGACTAGATGATTTTTAAAGGTCCCTTCCCACTCTCAGCTGCTCTGTTCTGTTCTGCTCTGTTCAATGCATGTTGGCTACATCCTCACACTTTTCCCACACCTTGATTTCAAGCAGAACTAATTGTGGAAGTAAGAAAAAATGGAAAGGTCACCACAGTGGTGGGATACTTAAGTTGTCTACTATGGTTTTAGCCAAAAGCTTTGATTTCAGGTTTTCAGCAGTGATTCCTCTTTTAAGTCAAATTCCTGGGATCAGGTAGGGCCCAGGGAGTCAATAATAAAGCATCTCCTATGGGCATGGGACAACCAAGAAGAAAGCTAGAGCTCCTGTTGAGGCTTTGAGATTTCACACAGAAGGATGTAGCTACATAAAGGCAAACTAGCTTCGAGGCACGTAATCTCAAAGAGATGAAACTCGCCATACCATGCATAATGAGAGATTCTGAATATCACCTTGTCCAAAAATCCAGCCATTTGCTTTGCAGACTCAACATCCTGTCCAAAACTTTCCAAAACCAGCAGGTATGCTTACAGTGTTTCTAGTGAACTGTAGATCTAGCCTAATTGTAGCTGCAGAAAGACGTCATGAAGTTGAAGTTGGTTATTGCACTATCTCATCTGGCAGAGCACACAGGCTCACACTCTCATACTAACCATGAAGGCCAAAGGACAGGAATGAATGTTGGTGTGGTGGACACAGCAGTTCTCCCCGTTTGCATCTTTCCAGCTGGCAGGGCACTCCTGCTCCTCGCAGAATTCCTTTGCAGCAGTGGCATTGCTAGCCAAGCAGCGGGGAGAGAAAGCAAGAAAGAAAGAGAAAAATTTTTAAATTCATTCCTCCTTCCTCAAAATTTTAACAAACACATGAGAGCCTGTTCTTCAACTTGCAGGGAAAAATTAGCAGCCCAGACACAAGCAGCAAGAGAAACATTGTTTCAGCACCTCTTTTTGTTTTGTTTTACTTTTGGTCGAAGGCATCCTAGAGCAGTGAATACTGTTGTCAACTGGACCACCATCTGCTGCTATGCAGTAGGGAGTTCTGGCAGATACTATGCCCCAAGCAGCTGCCAGCCTCCACTTATCTCTCCATCCTGACTGCACCACCAGATGGGGCAACTTGGCAGTGCTACATCTGGCACAGAAGCACATACCATTACTGTGCTTCCACTAGCAGAAATACATGTCGCAGGCTGCTTTCACTCTCAGTGTTCTCAAGTGTATACATTCATCAATGCATGTGATTCACACATACTATGCAGCTTCAGTCTTTGCTCCACAGCCCAAACAGGCAAGGATAATTACTGTTTTGGACAATAATATCAGATACGATTGCCAAATCAAAAATATTTAAAGCAAAAATTAGACTTTGTGAATAGACTGTTCTGCAAAAAGAGGTAGGGCTTGTAAAAGTTCATCACAGAAAGATGAATGTAACTACATGGAAATGTGTGCCACTCTTTTCCCCACTCTGTTTGCTGAGTTCCACTTTCAGTTGAACAACTATTTGTCTGAGCTTTCTATCAATCACCCTGATGAGACAGATTTCAAGCACTTGAAACCATTTCCTGCAAACATGGTTTACTCTCCAAGTATTGCCAGGCTTAGTCACTGGGTTTGGTTTGAATGTTTACTTGCATATTTGTATATACTCTCTGTATTCAAAGTAATGCCAGAAAACCAGGATTTATTTTTTTCTTTTGTTTTTACTGCAAGAAGTGCAAACTAGCTAGTAATCAACAGAGTCAAGAAAGAAGACTACATTGTAGCGCGTAAACACAGGCATAAGGGATCAGGTTGACATAGACCATATTTAGGGCCAGATTTACAAAAGCATAGACATGCTTGATAACTGGGATAGGCAAATTGGTAAATCCTCAGACACTTAAGCAGATTAGGTATTAATATCTATTGGCCTCTGAGCTGAAATTGTGCATTCAAAAGAAAATGTTTAAGAAAGTTCGTACTTAATTCCATCAGGCATTTCTCTTCGTGGTTGTTTTTTAAAATTTGTGCTGCATTCTGCAGCTTTCTTTCACTTAAACATCTTTATTAGGGACTCATCCAGTTCTGCAGAAGCCAATACAATGACTTAACAAATACAGTCATATTTGGCTCAACCACTGTAAGCTTGAGAGCCAGCCATATACTCTTGTACTTAAAATAAGGTGAAAATCTGATCCCTCTGAAAAACTACAGCGTTAGTACCTCTATTTTTAATATTTGCCATCTCTCTCTGTGTGCAAGGTATGTATGAGTTAGTATACAAGGACAAGAATTTTCTGAAGTTCTTTATTGATTTAAGGGAGTAGGTCTCCTTGGAAAGACAAGAGCAACAGATTCATTTGCAGGCAGTGAGAAAAAGCTGTTTTACAGTCAAGTTCTTGGAACTATCACTATTGATAAAATATGGAAAATGTGAAAAACAAATTTTACAAAACAGTGTAACATGGTACTCAGATGATCAAAACATGACACTGACTTTTTGCCACTACAAACAGATTTGCAAGTCATCTTTCAGTATTCAAGAAAATCTCTGCAGATAACAGCTTTTACAATCCCAACTTTGCAAAATGAACACTGAGATGGGCAGAGGACATTTTTCTATGAAATATGAGCTTTTCCATAAATACCTTTTTACATTAACCAAACACAGCATAGAAAGTGGGGAAATATGGCTACAGACTCAATCCCAGACATTACTCTGTGTGCATGGAGTGCTGCTCTATACAGACACAGTGTAAGATCAGGGAGCCTTTTAGGGATCTGGGGTTGTACACACAAATTTTCTTTGCTTAACCTTGATTGTCTACATTTATTAGCACAGTCTCTGACTTGATATATACACGTTCAGGCTGATTTCAATCCCACATATCAAAAGAATTTCATCATTGAATTCAGTGGATTCAGGATTTGGTCCAGCCTTTTTTTTTTGTATTCATGTTGTGTGCTTCAAATACACTTACTATTAAAACAGGTATAGGACACACTTATTTGGGGATTCACTGTGCAAGAATTTCAGTTGTAAATTTGTTGGGGTAGAGAAGGCAAAAAGCAATGTTCGGAGGTGCACCGAGACAGTAATATAGATACTGGATGCCATGCACTATCCTTAAGCATGCAGGAGAACATGCCATGGTACCAGCTCTGAGGAAAAAAAGCATTGCAAAGGGAGAAATGCCATGGCAAACAGAATTAGAAGAGACCTCAAGAGATGCAAGGAGTTAGTGGGAAGTCCCAGGGTGTGTGTTCCAGTTATGTTACAGAAAATGTCTGTATGTATAGAATCCCCATTGCTCGTGACCATGAAAACTTTTTTAAAGGGAGTAATACCTGTGAGAAAGGATTCCATTCTGCACTGCATATTGGTAAAAGCCATTGGAAGCAAAGACTGCATAGGTCACACTGAAGAACTCCCCACTCACAGCCTTTTCTGGAGGCCTTTGGATCCATGCCATTTCCAAGCCTAGGAACAATACAAGTATGGACCAACATATTTGACATCATTTTCCACTTTACAGTTGCATACATCTGTAGAACTTCCTCTGTGGTAGGGAATGAAGTGAAAGGAAAACGTAGTATTCAACTGTTGTTCCTATTGCTTTTTCTGAGTCAAAAATAGTCATCCATTTTAGTGGCAGTATAGATAAACACAAATGTTCATTAATAGAACAATTCTGACATTTACTTAGAGAAGATTAAGTAATTGGAGAGTTATGTTCAAGAACCAAGTCATCTTATTTGTAGTAACTTTACTCCTACTGTAATTCAGTGCTGCTTGTGCTGATATACTTGCATTCTTTCCAGATCAGGCAATAAACATTGCTCTTCATTTTTGGCTGCTTTCACTGTGGGGGCATACCTCATTATGGAAGAAGAAGAAGAGACAACACCAGCACACATGGAATCCAGTCCAAACCCATAATCTCATGAGAAGGCCTTATTAGGAAAGAATTTTACAGTTTTACAAAACTGTATCACAGCTAGAACAGAGGATAGTGGGAGGACTGCTGCTCAAACATCTGTAATTTTCCCTTTCTACACTCTTACTGGGACAAATAATTTATCTAAATCATCTCTTTTTCTCCCTGGGCCACCGTATTACTCACTCAACCAACCCTGTGAATGAAACATGCTTAGAGGTGGGAAGAGGTTTTCAATCCATATCCTCAAAAGACACCATCAAAATTCTTCGACTCAGTTCACCCACGTCTTTCCATACTGTTGCATGCAGGTTTTATCCTTGTCATGTCAAACTACTCACATCATGCAGATGCGTAGCTCACAGTTTGGCAGGAGATTTTAAATCCCTTCTTCTGTGGAGGATGGGTAAATCTGCCTTTCAAGAAATTTTGCTTTCTTTTTTTTTTTTTGGCCAATTATAAACTCTTTTACTACTCTGAAGTTGTTTGCACTGATATATGCTTCACTTGAATTGTTATTGAAGCAAGCTGTTGTTTTTTCACTTGAACATAACTCCCTTTCATGTATAAAGGAACTAACTGTAAAGTAACCTGTAGATTTCACAACCTTCTTGAAAAATAAGCAATGACTGTAAATGCTGATACTGTGAGAGACACTGTAATACAAAGATTTACACAGAATTCTAGTAAGACTTCCACTAAAAGGTAAGAGAGGGTAGAGCTTCAGACAGTGTGAGAAAAAGAAGGTACAAGGCCAGCATAAATTTCAGATGAATTACTTTCTAGAACAAGATTCCTTCTCTCTAAAGGTCTCACAAAAATACGCAAATCCCTTCTTTCAATGCTAGATACTCACACATCTAAATGCTTTGAAGATCTCGGGCTGCAAGTTAAATCTACAACAGCACTTGCTTCATGCTTTGCTTTTAGCAGTGCCCAGAAGCTGGCAAGGAATTATCACAAAGAAAGGCAGGATAAAGCTTGGAGTTCATCATAAAATTGATTGCAAAAGGCATGTATTAATTAAGCAACCTACTCATATTGTTTTCCTTTGTACTCAGTTCACACTTTGGTTTTTTAGCAAGAATAGCTTTAAACAAATCGTCTGTGATAAATAGTTGTTTTAATGTTAAAGCAATAGTAAATTCACATGGGGATAAAAGACTTAGCTAATAATCATCCAGATAGTCTTTGAACTTCACTCTTCAATATGGACTTTTAAGAGAGTGTTTAACTATCATATTGAGCTCAGAGCATGACACAGCAGTATTTTTCCCAGAATGATTATTAATATAAGAGTTTCTCAAGTGTTCTTGTTGTTCCCCTAAGCCGTATTAGAAAATTTTGTGTCTGGTCTGATCTTTTCCAACATACACAAAATTTTTCTTTTGCATCAGTTATTAAGCCCTTTATTCCCAGTTACAGAGTCACAGAATCACAGAACAGCTGAAGCTGGAAAACACCTCTGGATATTGCCTAGTCCACATCCTTGCTCAAAGCGGGGTGATACAGAGCAGGTTGCTCAGGTTTTAAATATCTTCAGGGATGGAGAATCCACAACCACTCTGGGCAAACTGTTCCAGTGTTCAATTACTCTTACAGTAGAAAAGGTTTTCCTTATGTTTAAATAGAATTTCTAGTGTTTCAATTACCCTTTAATTATTTTTCAATCTCAAACCATGAGTTTTCCATATAAAAGATTTCTTCCATTTTTGATTATCCTGTCTCTGTAAACTCATTTTTGAAGCTGACTAGAATAAGCAATTAAAGATCTAAGATGCTTTTAAGTACTTACGGAACATAATTTTGATTGAGGGGGAAAAGCATGAAAAGCAGATATGGTAATTATACTTATTGGCTGGAGGGTTTATACACAGTCCACTTTTGAACTGGCGCTGCAAAATTTTAGTAATGACTCCAAAGGTTTTTCTGCAGTGCAGAACTGCCTGTCTGTTTTGCTTGGGTTAAGCTGCTTTTGGTTTCCTAATGAGAAATAGAATGCCCTAGTCGAACACAATGATTTCAATTTCTTGTGGGGGGAGGGATTCAGTTGTTGCTGTTACTTTTCCTTTGGAACCAATGAATACTTGATAAGCGGTTACTCAGAAGTATCTTTTGGCCATTTCCTTTTATTTGTTCCTCTAGAAAGAGAGGTTGTCACTGACTCAGATGCCTTCTGCCACACATAATATTGTTATGAGTTAAGTATTAGCTTGAGTTTCTCAGTCTCATGTTCTCAACCATTCCCCAAGCAAGTTCTTCCCCATGCAGATTTAGGCCTCACTCACCTCCACAATCTAGCATGTTATACTCATCTGGTTTTTCCAGGGGCCAACAGTCATAGTCTTTGTTATCCAGATCATGCCATCCCTCCACTAATATCACCTGCCAGGAAAAAAGCGTATGTATAAACTCATAAAACACATTATGGGGACAGAGGAAGGATAAGTTCCATCCACAAAGTTTGTAGCTCTTTTTTAAAAAATATTAAACCAAACACGGAAACAGAACCTGGCTTATTTTTCTTTGTCTCCTCAGTCTTCTGGAGCAAAAAATGACAGCTTCCTAGCAGTGTACAAACTGGGTCACTAGATTATTTTGGTCTATCCAGAAATAAGTCATGGAACAGTGAGGGGACTCAGCTAATCCTCCTCCTGCAGATAGGTCCCTCTACAGAGGGCAGAGGATTCTAAGTTTGTCTGCAGAGAGACATTTGATTTAAACAGTTTGTGAATGTGCTCTGAAAATGTCACTCCACTCTCCAAACTGCTCATTTTCTTTTAATTGTTTACACCTGAATTCTTTTAAAGAGCTGCTTTTTGTTAAAGTTCTAATAACACAACGTATCTGTTAATCATGTAAATGTTATAACATGCTAAATAATTAAAGGTCATATTAAGATTACGCATGCTTATTACAGGGAGAATATAGTCTCATAATAACATACAGATTAAAATGCAAAATAACATAATATATATTATACCTGTATATATTATACTTTATACATTATTTCATACACACATATATGTAAATCATATAATAAAATGTATACTCTAGGCTATATATATATGTATATAAACGGAACAAAATATATTATCATAATTCATTCTGGTCTTACTGCACAATTAGTAAAAGATAATAGGTTCTATTAATATAATCTGATATGATTTTTCTATATATTATTGGAGAAGAATCATCTAATATATTATGCAATTACTTATTCCTGCATTCATGGAATAAGTTAGAATTATAGAATTAATTTTTCCAATGTATTCTGCTAATACTCTTATTTTCTATATTAGTAAAATAAATTATATTAGGAACACTCAGCAATTGCATGGTATTAGTGGCTGTCTCACCGCAGTAAGCCATGCACAATTCTTTAGGTGTGCACAGTCCACAGGAAAGAGTTCTGGTAAGAGAAGCTATGTAGTTTACCTACCAAAAAACTGAGGAGGCTTCGGAGCCTAAGGGCAGGTGTTTTGACAGAGCTCATGTTGTCTTAACGCACATTAAGCTCACCAAGTGTCAGAGCTGTTTCTGACGTTGCTGTTGTGGCTGAATTAGGTGTCCCTTCCTAAGAAAGGGGGTTGTGAGGCAGGCTGATCCTCGCAACTCCAGCTGCTGCAGCTGTTTCGCCTCCTCCTTCCCTCTTCCCCATGTTCTGCAGCCTCTTCCCTCGGCAGGGTGGAAATCCCCCCCGGAACCTCTACAGAAAATCTCTGAAAAAGCAGCAGTTGTATTAGGGGCAGCCCCACTCTGAGACTGCTAAAAGTGGAGCGTATGACCCTGCCAGCTCAAATCTGGAAGAGCAATGGGAGGATTTTATTTCACTGTCCTGTTGCTTCTGAACCTGAGGCAACATCTGATGCCTGCAGGGAAATTGCCTTGGATTGCTGATGAATCAGTGCTGTGGGAATACGCATGGAAAAATAGCTGGGCAGGGGGAACAGAGATTTGTAGCTCCAGGGCCCCTGAGGTCCCCTCCAACCTGAATTATTTTATGATCCTACGACTTCAATTTCTAAGTTCCTGCGTGTGTATGACACCTTATCTGAGAGGCACCTTGCTACATGCACGGGTGACCTGTGCCCAAGTATGCTGGTACCACAAAGACAAGAAGGTGCTTAGGACTGTTTCTGTTTGCTGAAGCCACTACCAGTGTGGAACTTTGGTTGTGACTGAGCTGCGCTGAATATTTCCTTTTATCTTCTTCAGAATTCAGGTTCTCAGCCGAAATTCTCATCAGGAAAGTTAGTCAAAATGCTTGGGTTGCATGATTTATTGCAACAAAAGCACATGAAAAAATTACTTGATGCCATGGGCGCCCAGTTCATCTTGAAAGTGGTTGTAGATCAATTAGAAACCTGTTGGGATTCACCCATAGAAGAGCAACATGTATAAAAAGATTTCAGGCTGGAATTCTTTTTTGTTTTTTGTGTTTATAGTGAAATCCTAAACCCTGTTTGTATTGAGTGTCCCTGTACTTCACTATGCATACTGCACACAAATCACAGATTTCAATATATGGAAGCCTTGACTAAGTGGAAGAAAGGGAACAGAAAAAAATGCCATGTACAACATTTTTGGCAACAATTATCTGCCTAAAAACCCCTCTATATATTAACATCTGGAGAGGTTTTAGTGGTGATTGTTTTAGGGTATTTTCTGCTTAATGAAGAATTTGCTGGCAGGAAAGCTAAGGATTACAACTTGTTGGACACTACAGCAGCTAGCAGATTACCAAACTGATCCTATTTTCTTTAACAGGACTGTTAAATATTCGCATGACATTGATACAGTGATTCAAGGGCAGTGGAGATCATATATTACCTTTATAGCTACTTGTCTATCACCACGTTCAGACCTCCTGGAGAGTGGCCATCTACATGGTGAGTAGCCATCCACAAGAATTGGTCTGGGAATTGTGAAATAAAGATGGATGGAGTGGAATGACTGGTGTTTATTTGATTTAATGATCCATCCTAGCTATTTGGTAAGCACATTACCACCTCGGTATTTAAGCCCCAAAAATTTTAAACGGGAAAGCAATGAGTCCTATCTTGCAGTTTAAGTACATGCACAATGATAAAAAGAAAAGAGTAAGAGTTCTGAGAGTAATAAAATACACTCTTCAGCTCCATCTACAACACTACCTGTCTAAAGGAAATCAGAAATAGATTTGAATAAAACGAGATGGTCATCTCAAACCTAATAATTTTCCCTATTCATTTGCTCCTTTTCCTGTTTGCAAATTATCTGTAGTCAGATAGATTTGCATTAACTTTGCATTAACTTTAACATTATGTCTTACTCCAAATTAGTTTATTAACACTGTCAGAATCAGTCTACTATAGATTAACTGGGTTCTGCATACTGCTACTTGATTTGTTCGATGCAATAATGCAGTTTTTTGGCTTTCTGTCTTAAAAGGACCTCTGCATCTGAAAAAGAGGTAAACTCTACTGATTCAAATGAAGTATATTGACTAATTTTATGTTCACAAATTTATTTCTGTTGGCTGTGTTGCAAACTGTTTGCCAAGTGTTGTTATTATTTGTTAATTGTCTACAATGCTCAGGTGGTCAGTTAAGCTTCATGGTTTCCACTCCATTCCTTAATTCAACAGTAACTTTTAGGACCAATGGAGTGAAAATAATGATATTTGAAAGTTTTATGAGTTTATGAACAATATTGGTAAAGACATACATTTTTATTAATGTTTGTAGAGATGAATTAGAATAAATTTACCAAAATAACTAAAACATACATATTCAATATCTGTAGAAAATAATAAAAATGGTTAAATTATTGCTGAAGGAAACTTGTTAATTGTATGCTTTTAAACATTTTAGAAGAGTAATTTCCAGAAATGCACTCAAATAAAAATTCCTGTGATGAATCCTTCAGATGTCTTCAAAGATACTTATTTGTTCTGGAATTCAGACTTTCCAGATGCCTCTTGTCTTCCTAACAAATTAAGATTAAAATAAAGATGTTTAAACTATTCAATTTTTCAAATAGATTAAATTTTCTAGCAAAACACTTCTTTTCAACTAAAACCAGTCTTAAAAAATCGCAACGAGGGTTCATTTGAAAGTTTAGAATGATGGAAATCCAAAGACACCTTTTGTTAGAACTGTATTTTAATTTCTAAAATCAACATATAAAACATAAGTTTTTGAAATATAAAACTCCACTATGCAGATTGTGTTCTTGTTAGCCAGATGTTTTCAGGTCCAGTTATTTACTCAGGGAAAGATAGATTTAGAAATCGAGAAAAACGTTATAAATATTTTTATGGACCATGGGAATGTATTTTTGAATGAACCCAGAGGAGCAGTTGAAGGGAGAAAATATAAAATATTAGAAAAGTGTTAAATAAAAGTTGACTGATAGGGTTAGTGAAAAGATTAACATATTTTAACACAAACGTGTGGGCATCTGAATAAAAGGCCTTTTTATATAAACAGCCCTTTTAAAACTTATATGCTATATCCATGCATTCATGCTCAGGGATTTTACAGTTGTGCAGATAACACATTCCAGGCAGAGGCTTGTGATACTCATCGTATATGAAGATCAGGCAAACAAGCACGACCCAGGCACTTTGACGCTTCCCTCTAGCGGTGTAAAAGCAGAACATCGGGGCACAGATTCCCCTCTGTGCGCAGTTTGGTTTAAGTATAGCTTCCTCTGGATGCAAAAGCTGCCACAAACGGAATAGTTGCAGTGACACCTGCCTACGAGCAGTGAAGCAGACGACTTGCTTTATCCCAGGCTCTCATCTGCGAATTTGGAGAAACAGCAGTTAGCAGCTCTCTAGCCGCCTAGAAAAGCAGAGTGATGCTTTTTCCCCTTAGAAAAGCAGAATGATTCAAAGGACAGACCCACAAGAAATTCCCAGGCCCTGACATATGTGCACGTTACCTCAGCATTACAAGTTACCACATGGCGCTGGGCAATGGCAACTGTCTTTCTACATATCAAAGAAAATGCTCTGCAATTCTACTTAACGCAGCCCACAGACAAAGAGCGTTGATCTTTTATTGCAACTGCACAAGCACTTCATGTTAGCATAAACCAGGTCCCAAAAGAGGCCCTAAAGCATAAGCTTCTTGTTCCTACGCTTTCACTCTCCCCACAGTGCTTATAAACCAAGCTTTCTGCTGGCTAAAAGATCAAGGATGATTGCATCAGAAGTCTGATCGGGTTGCAACTAATCTGTTCTTTTTTTTTCTTCCTGCTGGATTAGCTTTAAGTGAGTTAGTGTTTTCTCCTCCCATACTTTATCCTTTCTCATCTGTTTTGGGTGGAAACTCACTCTTACTGAAGTAAGAATTGAGTGTGCGTTCACAATGTGTGTCCAGCGAGAGCCAGACCTCAGCTGAACCTCGATTAGCAAGAGTAATAAGCATCATCTGATTTTCCACAGAATTATTGATAAATTAATTAAATGACTTAACATTGTGATAAGATTTGTAGTAGATGAACAGTTTCAAAAGTACTGAGTGCCGTCAATTTGCTGGAAATGCTAAACAGGCAACAGGCATGGGTATGGTGAGATGCTGTGGAGCTGAAAGCAGGCTCCTGAGAGCTTCTCTGTCTCTCAAATGTTGGAAATTTGGGAGGACTCCAAAGGGAGAGGCCTTGGGCTAAGAAAGTGGTAATCAGAAGTAATGACATTTTTTCCTAAGGATCTGAAATCTTAATGTTAAATGTTTAATCTTTGATGACAGTTTAACTCAACAGTAGCAGAAGGAGCAAAAAATTACATGATTTACACAAAGGAAGAGAGCTGGGAGGTAGCAGGCCAACACGACAGCTCAGAGAAAGGGTTTTGTGAAAAGGTAATTAAGAACATTGAAAACTACAGGAAGCAAACCAAGAAACTATCCTGGCTAGGACCTAGGATGCTATACATACCTCATAAACGTGAATGCAAATAGCATTCATTGATGAGCTGATAGGTAACCTTCACTGGACTCCCAAGTTGCTGTGAATGATGAACAGATTTATGCTTCTACAGATGTGTTCTTCATGTCCACTTAACCATTAAAAAGCTTTCTCTGTTGCTGCAACAATGACTTGGGTCAGTAGCACTAAACAAGCTTAAACTTTTAATTTACTTAAAAATATTAAAAAAACAGAACTTGAAGCATGAGATGTCATGTGTACTCCCTGCTTGTTGTGTTAGGACTGTCCCCTGGGCTATGTTACAAACTTGGAGAGGACGCATTTCTCTTTAACAATATGCAATACTGTGTGTTTAGAGGGCTTATCAGTACTTGGGCTACTGTGGAAGGAACACAACATTCTACAATTTCCATCATGTAAAATAATCTGTATTCTTTTCCTTTCTGAAGAGAAGGTGAAGAAAGGTGAGGATTCAAAATCTGAGGATTTTGAGAGGAGAATTCCCAGTCAGAAAACTAACAGATAATAATGATTTTCTTTCTTAGCTGAACGTGCTATTGATCTCAATTATTTGGTATAACATATGATTAAAAACAATGACTACTACCTCTGAAGAGAACAGACTGCAAGAAAAGTACTCACAGTTCTCAGAGAAACCAACAGGAACGTCACTTTCAAAATGAGCCAGGTTAACCTTTAGAATATCCTAGCCTAAATACATAACTTCAGAGAGTCTTCTGCACTGGGGAATTTGCTTGAGTAAATCACTGGGTTTCTGTTACTACAATGTAGCACGCCAATGTTCAAAGGGCATTTCGCAAGGCTGGGAATGTAAGAATGAATTTTAATTTGATAGGGACACTGCCTGAGGGGCATTCAAAGAGTTGGTGCCTGTTCAGCACAGAATCATTCCAGTTTTCCATTTGGTAAGGAACTGAGGAGAACATCACCGATGGTCAAATTCTACCCATCTTTCAATTCTCGCACACAGGCAGGAAGGTTACAGACGTCTGTAGTGCACAAGGAAAACAAACTTTGCTGCTCTTAGGAAGATTCACAGGGGAGGATCTGGGTGTCAGTGACAGATGGCAGCTGAGGGACACTTTTGTCCTTACATGCACCATGATGCTTAGATCCACTGGTACCAGCACTGGCTGCAGCGGCATTCAAGTAATGAGCAGTTTGATTCAAGATGCTTGTCTGAAATCTGTGCTTTGCCTTAATGGGTTTTTCTTCTCCTCTTCCTCTCTCACTGCATGATTCATTTCTGTTTTCAGAATCCCTGAATGGTTTTCTGCCCATATTTTTATTCACCTTTGCGTTGCACATTTCTTGACATTACAAGAAAACAAAAACAAAAATATCCCGTCATGAGTAACAATAGCTTCCATATTTATAGAGTCTTACAAGATAAGAGATTCCTAAGGGACACTGAGAAGTCATCGAGACAGAGGTCTCATGGCCTCTGGTAACTGAAGGATCATTTAGCCTTTTGGATCATCTCTTTGGGCCAGCCCGCAAAGGAAACAGGGCTCTAAACTATTTCCTTTCCTTGAGTCACAGTCTTTTCTACTTATGTCAGGCCAGACATGTTTGTCTAACATGTTTTTAACAACCTTCAGAAGTCAGGCCTCCAAAGTGTCCTGTGTGGTCTAGTCCAATGCATTACTACCCTTCTGTGTTAGAAAGTTTTCTCTACAGTCCAACCTGCTTCTGTCTTGCTGTAATTTCGACTCAGTGCTTGTCCTACGCATCATGAACACAGAGAAGAACAGCTAACAGGCTCTGTAAATTTTTTCCATGTTTGAAGACCCTATCACTCCTGCTTCTGCCAATAACTACATATCAGGATGCCTCACACAAATATATTTTCACATTTCTTCATAAGGAAAAATGATTATCCTGGTTTCACCAACAGAAATACAGAGTCATTAAAGAAAATGCACAAAGCTAAGCAGAGAAGATATTACAACAGTAGGGATGAATGCATTCTCTTTGGATATAGATCAGTGACCCCAAATGCAGACCAGGATCTTAATCAGAAGATGACTCCCATATTGTAATGAAAATAAAAGTCACATTTCCAGAAAGAAGAAACCACCAGTCTTTACTTAATATCATAGTCTGCCTGCTGATGGAGGCTTCTTTGGAATGAGCTGTTTAAATCTGTGCCTTTAGTGGAGCGAACTTGCTAAATGTCTAGTTCAGCATGATGCCATTTTGTAGACTATTTCGTGACTACTTGTCAGAACTAGTCTAGTGGAAGAAGCTGAGGATATTCAGACACTACAGAACTAGCAAGGCTTTCCCTGCCATTCAGGATTCTTTGCTTCTTTGGGTACATCACCTTCTTCGCTGGAGTAAAAAATGCTTTCCTTCTGTCATAAAACACTGGTGAGCCAGCAACATCTTTCCCTACCATATTTAGCACCTAAAGGGAGATCAGACAATCTACTGCTTGGACTGTAACTTTGATGGAAGGAACAGTGGTTCAGGCACTGACAGGGAAGAGACAGAAAATTAAAATGGCTTGAATTTGAAATCCAAATACCTGGTGTAGCTTATCTGTTGGAATAAGGTAGGGTATGCCTTGGTATAGCCATGTGCAACTGTCATTTGATTTAGGGCTCAACCTCAGTTTGAGCAAAATGCCTAGACATTGGCACTTGTCTTTACTTTTTACAGTGACATTTAGCCCCAGAATGGAGAACTTGAAAAGACACTACAGGGAGAAATGTAAATATAGTAAGTCAGTATTTTTAAAGAGGAATTTTGTTCTCCATGATTCAACTTTTGTATGCCTAGAGCTACTAGTGAGGTGTTTTTTCTGCTGTCAGCTGGTACAGCTCTCCCTTCACAGACTACACACCAGAGTGCTATCTTTAATGTTTTCCAGTGCAAGAAGTTAAACAGAAACATGGGCTGCCAGTATGATTCTGCCATGAGGTATTTCACTGCCCCGCTCTCACAAATATCAGTTAGGAGTTGAGCTGCATCGTCTGACTTGTATGGTGAGCAGCAAAAGGAGACATAACAACCCTGAGAGACACCATCAGGGCCCTGAGGCCATTTCTCCTTCCCAGGGGTTTGGCTGCCAGGGCTCAGAGCCAGCGCTGACAGTGCAGCCATCCAGCCCTGAAGCTGTGTGAGAAGCCCCAGCGGGGGATCTCCACCTTCTTCTTGGCAGCCACTTTTAGGGTGGGCTCTCAGACATGTTTCCTTCAGAGCTGTGTTGCAGCTGGGCCCATACCTGGCCAGGTACCTCACTGACCCAAATCCTGACCCTGACGCCCTGACATGACTCATCACCATGCACTCGTCTGGCTGTCTGAACTCTTAGCTGACCCTGGTCACCATCACCAGACCTGTCCTGGCTATCACCCTGGCTCCCCTTCCCCTGTGGAGCACTCTGCCCTTGCTGCTCCCTGCCACGGGTGCCTTACCTGCAATACAAGAGGAAAGAGAGAAAGAGAGAAAGAGAGAGAGAGAAAGAGAGAGAAAGAAAGAAAGGAAAGAAAGGAAAGGAAGGAAGGAAGGAAAGAGAAAGAGAAAGAGAAAGAGAAAGAGAAAGAGAAAGAGAAAGAGAGAGAAGGGTAAGTAGGTATGTTCAGGAGAAATAGGCAAGACTGTAAAATTATACCCAAATAGGAAGATGTGAATGCTTTATCAAAACCTCTCTAGTCTCCTTATGATCACTGTTTTCCATCTTTTCCATTGTAAAGTCTATGCCATCTTTTGCTAAACTGTTTCTAATTCCAAGTACAGATTACAGTAAGGACTTTTTTTCTGCAAACAAGAAATTGTTTTGATGTTAATAGGTAGTTACAGGTCAGCACAGAATTCTATGTTAACTTCAAAATCAGACATTATTGATATCTTGGATTTTTCTCGGGTTTCTATTTTGAAATGAACAATATCACTGATTTATTTTGATTTCCAGGTATAATCCTACTTTAGATGTCCACTTAAGACTAGCTGTGGGATTAGGTACGTTTAGTAAATTTACACAGGTATTTTATTTTCGTAACAGTGATAGCCCTGTGTTAATGCTTGACCACTACCATTTTGTTTTATTGTTTCATAGTATCACTTTTTCCTAGTCATAAAAAGACTGGGACATTCTTCTCTCCACACCCCACATGTTCATCCTATTAACAGGAGATGACCTTTAGCTTGCATGTATTTTGTTCTCTGTACTTCAGTGGAAAAAAAAAAAGAAGACAACATTACTAGTGCCTTTTTTATATCCCATGGAAGCAAGATAAGTAGCTGCACACTTGATGGGAAAGTTGAGAGCTGCAAGTAATCCATTTGCAAGAAAGACATGAAAGTCCCTAGTCCTCCAAGGATGACGCACAGACCTCCTGCCACTGCCAAACAAGAGAGGATTAAAGAGACAGACAACCTGCAGAAAGGGTAGGAAGACTAAATACATTGTTTGGGGAAAAACAGGAAAGAAATTGCTGCTCTCCCAACTCTTGGAGACAGTAGTGCTCCCCAGGGATCATGAGACTTGGTTATATTTTACAAGAGAAGAAATACAAGGGCAGTGAGATGCCTGGAATAAGGATGTGGAATTAGCTGTCTTGGGAAGGGGTCTTCCTTACAGGAATGAGGAGCTGGAAATGAGACTGATACCAGCATATTCTGCTTTTAAGGAGGGAAGGGGTGCCTGAGAACCTGAATGCCCAGGAAAGGGGTGTGCTTCTGGCCAGGTGAGAAAGAGATGCCATTTCAGAGGATGGCTTGTGACAAACTGATACGCACACTGGGGTGATTCATGAGGACTATTATAGAATATCTTAGATTCTTTTGACTTTTACATTAGAGCAGAAGGAAGCTTTTCATCTCCGGCTGGGCTGTTTCTGATGCCAGCTAGGGTATGTTTCAAGGCATTCTCTGTCTTTCATGCCGTGCTTATGAAAAGACTATTTTTACCATACGACTATTAGCAAGTCTCTCCAGCCCTCCTGCCTCCCTCAGGGTCAAAATCCCTCCTGAAAGTGCGCTTTGATTATGTAAGAGACATAAATTGAAATGCCATGGGGGAACTGTGGCTCGGGTAAAGCTGAAGAGAAGATTACTGGTGGGATTTTGGTTAAACACAGGTGGCTCATACTTTTAAATAACTCAGCGGGGGTTTTTTTTGTTCCCTCTGATGCACCAGTGGTTTGATGAATATACAGCTTATAAGTCTAGTTCTTTTAAACCAACTGACACCTTGTTCAGCTTTAAAAAAAGGCAAATAGAACCAAGATAGTGAGCTTTTGCAAAAGAGTTGTATCTCCCTGTAGTATGATTAAGATGTACTTAAAATCTGATCTTTCTGGATCCATACGGACAGGGTGATCTGAGATCACTTTTACTCCAATCTATGGAGTGAACACGACCTATCACTAGCCGCATCATTTCAGTGCATCATGGTGTTCATCTCTTGCAGCCACTGTGGCAGACTCTGACTTCGTCAAGAAGCAAGACTTCTTACTGCATTCCTGTAAGTATGATGACTTAGGTTTAATCCTGTCACTTTTTCCTCCAAGGATTCCAAAGGGAAAGAGAAGTCAAAAGGATTTTACTGCTCTCTGGTGGTCAGAAGGAAAAATTAAAGGAGAGGCATCCATGGGTGAGCCTGAAATACTTATTTTGCATATTGGAGGCATATATCGCTCGGGAGGCACTTACGTTAAAAAAAAGGAATCATGTTATGTGAGAGAGGACTGTATATATACCTACTCATGTAACGTATGGAACAGAATTTTGTGACTGTAACAGAACAGAGAAATCTGGATTAACTGGTTTTGGCTAAGTGTTAGTTATTTTGGGTTATAAAAGTTAAAACCTGGGAAGAAGAAAAAGGGGAAGAAATTTTGTTTCAGAGTTGCCTAGAACTGTGTGAAGTCCTAAAGACTATATGTATTCTAAAATAATTTAAATAGCTAAAATGGCTATATTTAACTGTGAGCAGAATATGACAGAGTGAGGAGTATCCAGGAGACCAAGCAAAGTAAAGAGTAGCAGGCAGGATCAAAGACCAGAGGCAAGTCCCAGGACAAAGGTTTATGTGCGCCTGTCCTGAGGCAGTGAGGAAAGGCTCCTAACACTGTGATGAACAAGTGTATTTCACTGGAGTTCTGGGCTGAAAGTGACCTTGCTGGGAAGCAGACATAGTCTAACTGCTGTATTACGCTGGCCTCTTTTCTCCTGACTGTAACTGCCTGCGTACTAAAACTAGCTAGCAGGCAACAGATCTGCTGAGCTCTGGCCATTGGTACAGCAGAAAATGTATCATGGCCCTGCGATTTCATAAGATCCAGGTACTGGGAGGTTGCAATGGGATTTCAGGCAGAATGAGACTTGACGGATGAGCAAGAAAAGAGGTAGAGGTGGCAGGGTTCACCAGCCCTTCCTGAGGAACTGTGAACCCAAAACAAAGTGTTTATACCACTTTGGCCTAATTTAGCTCAGAGGGACAAAAGGGCTTTAAAGGAATAATGAATCTCAGCTGCTAGGCAGGAATGGGGAAGTGCTATTCAGATTTGCCAGACAGGCTTTTACTATTCATTAGCTGTGTGAAACAAATCAAAGCTGGTAAGAGCCAGACACATCTCTACTTTCTTGTCATGGCATGGAGAACATCTTCCTTGCCTCAGGTGGGAACTGACATCAGAAATGTGTTATTGCTGTCTTCTGTACTAGGGATCTCTCCATTTTGTCTTGGGTTTCCTGAAAAAAATTGGCTTGTTTCAGATCTGCAAGATGAAAGTAGCAAAAAAGACACTTGTTAATACAACACAAGGCTCAGCAATAGGACAAACTGCTAGAATCCCAGCACACAGCTTGCATTACTTATAGTTTTTGTAGGAAATGCCATGCAAATTATATTTTCTTATGAGTAAAAGAAATTCTACTCACATATTCAATATAGCTTTTTCATCTGGGTGAAAATCACTGGCTCTGCCTGTGCCTCATGTTCTTACTCAGGAATTTGTGTTTAGAATGGAAGAGTAAGACCAAGGTTCACACAAGGGCCATTAAACTAAGCAGCAAAAGAGCAATACAAGTTTCCACCCGGTCTGCGAGAAAAAATCAAAACTGTATTTAAAGGTGATAATGACCATGTATCATTAATGGGGAACTCTCATAATAAAGCATTTTTACAGCTATGTCTCACTCAAGTTATGTAATAATTTTTCTGACAGTGCACTAGGATTTAGCTGGGATAAAGCTTGGTATTATGTATTCTCCTTTCAGTGGCCTTTTCTTTAGCCAAGATGCTGCTCTGCTGTTAATACTTACTTTTTGTTGCTTAAAGAAAAGCACATTCATTTCGCTCCTCTGGCTCCAGGAAGACAGGAATCACAAACATAATCCTTATATGTGACATGCATTTGTTGCTACTAGTCTGTTCTGCTTCAGTTGTGAATCTTGTGTCAATTCTTAGCAATAACACTACTGGTGGCTAAAGCCATATGAAGAAGTAATACCAAGAAGGTGAATTATTTAGAAACAAAGTTTTTATTCTAGCTTTGTCACAGTGTAAGACGAAAGGGATAAAAAATGGCTTTATACTGATATATTTATAAGATGCAAATAACTGTGAATGCAATAACTTCTAAATGTGTTTGCATATCTTTCTGTTGCCTTCAGGAGGTCTGAGGCAGCCTTAGCTGCAGAAGTGTAAACTGAATTTCTCCATCCCTAGACTGTATCAGGCATTCAGCACAGCAAGAACTATTTCAAGCAACTTCCCTCAGAATTGTTTCCCCCTTCCATGAGCCACCCAGCTTTGACAAAGCTGCCCCAGAATGCATTGTTGTGTCACGCTGACTACACTTATTGTAGGGCTTTCTAACTTCTTTTTAATTAGCAGTTGGAGTATATTGCTCTGCTATATTATGAGGGGCATATATAGTCTATCTATTGCCAGGGTTAACTCAATTATCTTCTCAGCATTTTTTTCACCTGCATTTAACATTTGGTAGATTACTGGAATAGAGTATTTGTGGAATAATTTACTCATTGACCATTATTTTTCTGTCTCTAACTTTAATGCCTTTTCTTTGAAGGACAGTCACGCATTTTCTAAATGAGCTCAGTTTTCAGCGTAGGTCTTTTGAATTTCACTTACATCTTGTCTTTTAACAACTTCACTAAAGGCTAAGATTTTCTTTTTTTTAAATCCTGCTTAGAAGATTGTTAGTAGCACTTACTCTAAGACCATCAGCTCTGTTATTTTGCACAGAAGGAAGGAAAAATATCAGTTTCAGGAGCTGGGGACTAATGGGAGAGACAGACTGTGGTGGTGGAAAGCAGCAGTGATTACCTCTCTAATGAAGAGTGAATTTACAGAGGACCTAGCAAGTAGAAAAGAATAGATGTTTTGGGCTAGTTGAAAACTGAGTGCTTTATCAGGAAGTAGAAGAGACCAGGGAGACACTAATTCATCTCCTTTGAAACTCCTAGCACAGTAGAGTTAAAAAAAAAAAAAAAAACATCCAGACCTTTGTCCCAGAGGAAAAGAAACCAGGCTCACAACATTTAATTACAGAAAAGCACTAGTATCTTGGTGCTAAGAAGCTGGAGGTGTTAATGGTTTGTCTGCTAGTGAAGCTGTATTATGGCATGTTCCACCTCTCTCTGCAGCCACAGCTGAGTCATAGCAGTACAATTTTGCTGAATGTCTCCTGAGAAAATGCCAGGGCTTGCAGGGCTAAGAACACTTCTGAACAGTTTACAGCACTCATGCGGACGATTTAACATAAACTCACTCATGATGGTTGCTTACAACTGGACTCTTAAATGCCTGATCATAATCAATGGGATCTTGGTTTACTGCAAGTGGGAGATGTATTTGGTGCTTTTGCAGATCAAGCTATTTGTAACCCCGTATACACAATCTTAGAAGATTAATTCAAAGCATTTTGATTTTAAAAGTCTTTAGCTTTCTAACTTCCCTTTCTATTAAATCATCGAGATATTTCAATACCCAGAGCTGCCATTTCAAAAGCTCCAATCTGAAAATTTCATATTTTAGTCTAAATTGCTGAGGAGTCTGTCAGAGTTTATAACTAAGGGAAATCTTTAATGGTGGATGTGCTATCAGTCTGTAGAGGAAAGAAGCAGAGCATGTCAGTCTGCAGGCTACTCTCACTAACGCAGGTGGTTTAAATTAAAATGCCACAAGGATGCTACTGTTCAGTGGAAACCTAAAGGGGCTAGATAACCTTACCTGAACAGATTTTGAATGGTCTCATGGGCTACTTCCATGACTTTATCTAGCTCAAGAATGTACATGTGATTGCACTGTGCTAACATAACTTTATGGGTCAAGATACATGAAGGACCAGTTCCAACTCTGCCACAGGCTTTCTCTGCATCAGTGTTGTTTATTGAATTTCTCCTGGCTTCAGCTTTCCTATTTTTGAGACATGGATGAAAATAACTGCCTTTTATAAAAACCTAGAGATTAGAAAAATGCTTTATAAAGGTAAAAAGTTGATTGTTGCTGGGTTGTACTGGCTCTGCAGTTCTGAATAAGGTGAAATACTCTGTAAAACTATAACATGTATTTTCACACTGTAACTTTTAAATATACACTAAATCTTCAGTGCAGGTCGTGTCCTGCTGGAAAGAAAACCTCGTGAATTTTAAGGAATTAAATTGTACTGGACTCTTGATTAGTACTCCCTCTTCTAACAAAAACAATTTGCAACAATAGGTTATAAATTTCTAATGCTACAGAGCAAGAATATGTATATGTATATGTACATCTATAGACAGTGGTTGCAAGCTGACACTGTATCAAATTCAGTATCCCATATAAACTTTTGGCCTCTTTCCTAAAGATGGACTCAAATGCCAGAGACCCCAAACACAATTTTAGACTTCTACTATCCTCATATTGCTATTAATGCAGGTGTTCCTACTTCCAGATAGGCTGTGATTAATGTATATGCTAAGTGTTCCTTCTCATCTATATTCAGTCCTTCTTAGAAGCTGATTTTTGGTGGCTGGAAAACACTGTTTTCCTAAAAGGAGTCAAGCTGCAGGCCCAGACATTTTCCAAGGGCCCAGTTAAAAAACCTATGGTACATTTGTCTGCTTTTCTCAGGGTGTTGTATTATGTTGGTAATTTTACATCAACGTTATTTTTTTCTTTTTAAAAAGAGATGGTACACTGTGAGCAGTGCTGAATTCACAAAAAACTCTCTTCCTTGCACTTTATAGGAATTTAAATGACTTCTTTTGGCCTTCTAGTCATAGATCTAGTGTCACTGTCTCCTTTGACGATACAAAATAGTGAAGCACATACTCAGGTACATATTTTGGAAGAAAGTAGAAGTTCCTTCATAAACAATTGAGAGTATTAGTTAAGGACAGCCATTCCTGGCTTTCAAATCCTTGCTTGGTGTGACTGCTCTGACAGCCTCTTCTGTTTTAAATCATGTGGCTCCAAACCGTAACTCTTCAGAGTATATAGTTGACTTAGCAGTGTACAAGATAGAGTTTATGCTTCAAATAAAATTCTTTACACTTAATATGACAATATTACTACATTAAGCTGTACCTGCTAACTACTGCTCAGCTATTGTAGCACCTGGATGATGTCTGTGTCCATGCTAAGATGTATATTAATGTTATGCATGTCTGTGCAGGAGGTAACGTTTGAGAAAATCTTGAGACATCTTGGTAATGTCTTGAGAACATTCAAGAATGTCTTCTTGAAAACTTGCTCCTTAAAATGATTCAAAATAGTCCAGAACGTAACATACGGCAGAACTTAATAAAACTTTCCCTTTTCTATGGTCTGTGCTTTACAGATGGCAAATTAAGGCATGGAAATGTTCAGCTACTTGACAGAGCTCACAGTACATGATTCAGTCCTTGGTCAGGAAGCCAGCTGCTTCATAATTTGATTTACTCATCAGGAAGAGTGGTAAGAAATCATGTTTTATACATGGGGATTGCAAGAGTAACTATTAACTAAGGCATTACAGATTCTCTGATAAAAAGTTGTTTATTAGAAATATAAACCTGGACTCCTGAGGAAACATTTATGCAGTTCCATTGCACATAAGTAAAAACAGGTAGAGAAAATGATGCATTGTATTTTTTATATATGAACAGAATGTGCCACTAAGAAATACCCTCATCTCTTGTAGAAACTGTGAAATAAATAGGATTAAACATAAGGGATGTGTTCTGGTGACAGAAAACATCTCCGGGGTTCCACGCATCCATTAAAACAGGAGAAACAAACACAAATACTGTTCTTTCTGTTATACCTGGTTCCTGTGATGGGTGTTCCAAGCCACCAACAAAACTCTTACCATGGGTTCTTTTAGTGTGTTAGAAAAAGCTTATAAATTACATGTAACGCCTTTGTGGTGCTTCAAAAATGCAATAGTTCAAGGGTTGTCATTGCTTCTTTAATCATGGTAATGCCTTTCAGACTGGAAGTAAGAACATATTGAAATACTTGTGATGAATAGGATATCCCATTCACAAAATGCTCATCGATTCTTAAGAGCACAGTGGTTCTTGGAGATATGCTAATGTAATAAATTAAATAAGTGGGAAAGAAAATATATGTTACATAGCCTTTTCATCTTTCAGTTACAAGAAAATACTTGTTACATAGCCTTGTCATCTTTCAGTTATAATGCTGACTTGAAGGAAATTAAAATGGGCATACAAAAGTTAGGAGATTTGTCAGCACCTAAAACTGGATATCAAAGAATGAAGAAGGCAAGTGATTTGTCTTGCCAAAACACAGCCAAATAAATCAGGCTGGTTACTAAAATGCCAGAGAAAATTCCTTGCAAAATAGTTTGAGGCTTCATATTTTTCATTCCCTAGAGGACAAAAAACAGCAAAAAAAAAAAAAAAAAAAAAAAAGCATTCAAAAATATACAAGACAAACTAGTTATTGACACCAATCAGGCTTTCCTGCAAATGACTGAGGACAGCATTTGAAAACTGGGAAAAACCTGTCAAGTTGTTAGCAGTCATGCAGCAATCAACTGGTTTCCTTTTGGCAGCTTTTTTTAGTGAGAGAGTGATGGCCAAAGTGGCCAAATGTCAGTAACGGAAGCTACATGTGATGCGAAAGCCAGAACCTGGAGTTACTCCCTGTTAGCAGAAGTAAATAGTATTTGTAACAATCTGTAACTGCCATCTGCTGGTTATAAAGTTGAATCTACTCTTTTGTCACAAAACACTTCATGTCAAACCATCTGTAACCATAGGTGATGCTGGCTTGTTCAGATATGGGATGCAGTTCAGTTCAGATTGCTATGCAGTCATTTGAAATTACAATGAGACTATATTTAGTACTGATGAAGTCAGTTTTGTCTTTAGGGGACAAATGTCTGCATCAGCAGACATCAACAGCCAACATCCCTGGGGTCAAACGTCTGTGGAGGGGGGCTCCCATGGGAAGGCTGAGATGCGGTCAGTACGTAGAAGCGGAGAAGCTGGGATCTCAGCTTCGCCACCTCCTGAAAAAAAGAGGAAATACCACTCAGCTAACGTTTTCCAGAGCATCTGTTTTAGTGGGCAGGCAAATGGCTTTGCCTTTGATTTTAACGGCTTGCACTTGACCGCAGGACAGGGGATGCTGGAGGCTTTCGTGTTGCTGACGCTCACAGCATGGCCCCAGCAGGAGCAGAGGACCGCAGGGGCGGTGGGAGCTGTGGGAGTCCGTGGGGCTGAGAGCTGAGAGCTGCACAGGCACCGCCTGACCCGTGGCGCCTCCGGGACCTCACGCCGGCGACACGGCTGCGTCCCTCCCGGCTGGGCAGGGTGTGAGCTGTCTGTCTGGTATTTTCAGCTGCCAGCCAGCCTTTTTTCCACCTGTTGGCTATCTAGCCTTTCCCCTCTTACCCTTACATCTAAGTTCCTGACAGTTGTTTCTGCCTTTTTCCTTACCTACTGTATGGGGTAGAGAAGCACTACTTGCCTCACTTTATAAAGGGCTGCCTAAGGTGCAGAGAAGGAAAATAAATCCCAAGTACTTTAGTGCTCACAGACATTTCTTCTGCTTCTTTTGTAGACCGTTGCTTAATGACATATTCCAGGTTGCCAAGTCCTGCTGCACTCATTGCAGAAACCACTAGACCATCCCTGCAGGCCAAAACTGTTTAAGACTTGAAGCGGAAGATCAATGCTAGCTTCAGAAAACCTGGCTCTTTCTGTTGATTGCCTCATTTTTTGTTGTTTTGTAATATAATTCATAGCACGAAAGCAAAAATCAATCTGTGCTCAAATTAGGTAGCTCTATAAGCGGTATGACTACATCTGGTAGAAAAGTGAAAAAGACATCGTTGTTTTGCTCCTTAATTTCCCTGCTGAAAGACAAACTTACAAGGGCTACACAAGCCAAGCACATACTACTTATTATCATCCAATAAAATTTCCTCGTACCCTGGACGCTGAGACATTTGTATTTGCAAAAAATGTATACTGCGTGTTATGGTCTAACTTGTAAGAGCTTTCTCCAAAAAAACAAAGGCCATAGGTTCAGAAGCTCTCTTCCTGGAATTTCTGGAACATTAACAAGCTGCGGCAGTTCTAGTAGACCAAACCAGATACAAAAAATACCAAGCCAGGATCGTGCACTTCACAGAACAAAAGGCAAATATAAATCCAGTAACAAACATACAGTAACTTATCCCAGATGGTGTTGCTGAACTGAAGTAATACAAAATGACAAAAACATCAGTGTCCTCTAGCCAATTCTATTATAAACACAATTTTAACTAGCTCACCCACTAGAGACTCTGTCTTGGCCCTCTATTATCTGGCCTTTTTCCAGAAAAATGTCCCAAAGAAAAATAAGAAAATTGCTCTGTGAAGTAAAGATCTCAGCTGTAACTCTTGAACAAACCTCTGTGGTTTTGCCATGGAACATACTGGTAGGAAAGAACAATGGTATTGCATTGAGGTTTGGCAAAATAGGTTCATTTTTCTACTCTTCCCAACTGATTACGGGCAAGCATTTTAACCTCTATGTGGTGAGGTAGATTGTTTGGGACTAAACAGGCCCGGTCAGCTTGTACACCTGAGAGGCTCATGTAGTCTGACTGGCAAGCACACAAAAGACTGCAAGATGGCTCATCCAGAGAAGAGGAAGGAGGCAAAGTGTTTTTCAGTCCAGCAAGCTGTTGGGTAAAACGGATTTCTGGAACTGTGAGGCCACTGCTTGGATGTGATGTGGCTGCTGGGCATCATGAGAAGGACTGGGAGCTGACTGCGGTGTTGAGAACGACTGGGTCTGTGGAACGCTGAGGTTAAATACGCGTGAAAAGGACGGACAGGACTGGTTTACTTGGTGTGCTCTGCCACGGGGTGACAAAACAGACCTGCCTGCTGGGGTGATCTGTCCTTGCCCAGTGGGTGAACCAGGCTGCTCAGGCACTCAACCTGAGTGTTTTCCTGTGTCAGTGCTGTGAGGACAAATTTCTAAGTTGAGTTTCATGTGTAAAAAACCTTTCCACACTGAAGTGGTGTGAATGTACAGTTCTCGGAAACTCAGAAAAATGTTATTAAAATTAATGGTCTTTAACTAGCAATAGTGATCTCTTTAATATTATTTACTAATCCATCATAGTGATCGCTTGGGATTGTTATGGACTATTAACTGTCTTTAGCTGCTTCTACTTTCTCTCATTTCTATTCCAAAGTAACCTGAAAGTTCTCAAGGAAGAGTTGTATATTGCACGGTACAGAGTGAAGAAAATTAGTGCATGAGACATATCTGGGTGTTTCACAGCTATGCAGAGCTACTGAGAGTCTAAAAGTCTTGGCAGCATGTCCTGCACTACTGATGAAACTCACTGAAAGCAAGTATACAAAGATCCTGGAGAATACCTAACTAGATCTAAAGTTAGTGGCCTTTAATATTAATCTCTGAATGTGCAATTTTCACATTTACAGATTCTGTGTTTTCAATAGTATATAGAAAACATACATTGCTTCTTAAACCTATAGCTTTTTCCAGGTCACATGCTGATTGTGTGTGTGTTGAAAAGTATGGATTAATGATTAGAGAGATACTAAGCAAGCACATTTTTTTTTGTTGTCTTTTTTGCTGGTGGCTGGTGTAAAGTCCTTATACATCTTTTGGAGAAGGAGAATATTATTAAAGAAGGAAAAAGGCCTGGGCAGCTATGGAAAAACAGCTGCCTTACTGACTTTTCTGTCGGCTATCCACATAACAAATGTTTTCTGACTTTACAGTCCTTCAGCATTGCTTGCATTTTATTGTCAAACAGCTTCAGTTCCTACATAACTTTAGAGATGTGAGTAATAGGAATAATGTTACATACAGAAGTGTATCACATGACTTGTATTGGATTTTTAAGATTAAAAGTATTAATCCCAGTAGAACAAAGTTAATAAATCTGCCATGCCAGGTTAAAGCAAAGTTTTGATAGCCTGTCTTATATACTGTTTTCTCTTTCACCAAATTCTGATCCCTGGAGATGGAAGAAGAATGTAAAATATAAAGAAGTGTATGCTGCATATGATTATGCATACATAGTAGGCTCCTCTTAGAAAGTCAGCTAATATGCTTTCAGTATAGTGAGCCTAAAGTCTGCCTAAATTAATGAAAAGAGAATGAAAGTCTGCTGAGAAACAAATTACTTGCCTATCTTAATGAATTCTGTTGGAATAAAGCAAAAAAAAAACAGGAGTAAACTTTGTATCAAAGAACTCATTTTACTGTTTGGTAGAAGGAAGTAGGATGATAACATCCTATGTTGTCATTCAGAAACATAGGAAACTTCAGCTAAAATTAGTTTGTGATATCCTCCTTTAAAAATTATAAAACTCAGTATTGGAGAAAATATTGCAGAAGACATTCAATGGAAATATCTTAAAACTCATTTGGTGGATATCTACTGACCCAAGAGTGTGTTCCAGAATGAAGTTACAGCATTTGTTGGTCACTTCTCCTTTTGTCCTCTTTCAAAGTAAAAGCTATTCCAATTTTCACTACTCTAGAAATGCATGGGCCAAGTTAACTGTGTCAGTTGACTTTATGGGCCAGCAAGTAGTTGTTGAATCATAGC
The DNA here is from genome assembly GCF_036370855.1 of Dromaius novaehollandiae. Classification (NCBI taxonomy): domain Eukaryota; kingdom Metazoa; phylum Chordata; class Aves; order Casuariiformes; family Dromaiidae; genus Dromaius; species Dromaius novaehollandiae. Next base: position 16,339,891 of record NC_088132.1, on the reverse strand, counting down.
AGTTATACTGAGCTGGGCTGGACTCAAACTGTCACCTTAAAAATCACAGGGCAAAAGTAATTCTGATTAAAATGCTGCACTGAATCTATTCAGAAAAACTTTTTCAGAAATATAAGGTTTCACATTCAGTTGCCCAGTTAATTATTTCTAGAAAATATTTGCATTCCTATGTTCATTAGGCATGCGTGTGTCTATGCAGAAGTATATTAGAGCAGTTGTTTGATTTGTATGTCCAAGTATAGAAAAAAAAAATAAAAAAAAAAAGAAGAAGAAGAACTTGGTCAATGTTATGAATTTCTTGGGTGTGATCAGCTTGACAACTTTGTCACAGTCAACCATGAATGAAGGTTGATTCTATGAGCCACTGCAGGTAGAACATGTTATGGACATCAAAAGGAAGTCATACATAGCCATGACTTTTATATATACTCATATAAACTTATACATGCAGCCTCTTTCCCTCTGCAAGGAGTCCACTGCTTGCTCTTCCTTTTCCCACACTTTACCAAGAAGGGCAGGAGAGAAGAAATGTCCTGAATTGATAGTCCTATAAGTCATGCCCCTTTGAAGGGTGTCTGAAAAGCAGGCATGAATAAATGGTAATGTGTATCTAGACCAAAGATTCTGGATTTTCTCTTGGGTGCTGAGTTGAGCACCTGGGGTAAAATAAATGTGTGCCTGAGTTCTTGTGAACATGGCACTGAATAGCAGCTACCAGCAAACCATTCCGAATATACAGCTTTGTGATATATTTTGAAAGAGGGCCTAGATGTGAATCATACAAATCTAGCATACTCAGTAAGTTATCTGAGTAGTGCTTATCTGTTTTCTGTATCTCAGACATCATCTGAATTCTGTTTTTCTCTAGGATATGAAGGCATTGGAAACTCTCAGATTCTGATTTTGAATTTTAAAATGCAAAAAAGTTCTTGATTTATGATTTTTTAGTACATATGACTGAACCACATAACTTTGTTTCATTCAAATGCATGGCGCACTGCTCAGCAGAGATACAGCAGACATTGCAAGCCTCACCAAATTATCCCCATGTTGCCTTTCATATTGGGTTGCACTGAAGAGTGCAAGAATGATGGATTTTTTTTCCTGTTGTGCACATGTTGCCTCCAGGAAATGTGGTATCTGGGCTCCAAGAGACAGTCATGGTGAAGCAGGAAGTACGAGAGAGGGCAGGAGCTGGGCTGGGATCCATACAAGTTTTGCGCTAGACCACTTCCGTCAGAAAAGTTTTGGCCATGCTTGCCCTCAGGTCTTGCTGCCATTCAATTCAGAGAAATGAGTCAGCCTATGAGGAACTCCATGTTTCTGGATAATCCTGTCATGCCCTCTGTCCCTTCACCTGACTTCGCTCCACACAGCTACAACCCATTTGGAAAATGTACTGAGAAATTACCTGGTGAACTGTTCACTGGAGCCTCCCACCTGTACCTCGTGGCCGGCTGTCACTTCCCCAGGGAGCACAGGGCACTGACTGCCTACATTTTGTCTCCATCTAGCCAAGGTAGCACTTGCATTCAATATGTTAAATAGTTTCCAAGAAAAGAGACTGGATTTCAGAAGGATTTAAATTGGTCTTATGACATGGAGGGGATGAAAGAAGGATAAGGCAAGTCTGCTGCCACTCTGAGTCCCAGCACTGAACCATCCCCCTTGTGACACTGAGTCCAGGTCCTTGCTACCATAAAGGTGTCCATAAAAGCAGGTTTCCTTTGGTGAATTTCTCCACATGTAAAGACTTCTTCTCCAACCCTGTTCATCTGCTGGATCACTTATTGTTGACAGCATATTCAAGTCTTTATTCACACTGAGCCCTTGAAACTTGCACAGTTTTCTAAACATCAGTCATCAGAATTGTGGCCTACAGACTTCAGTCATAAAGTAAAATTTCAAATACTCTTCATGCAAGATCTGCCTCAATCATAAAACAAACAACACAAACAACACTTGCATTATAAAGTAAGCAGTATTTCTGGAAAATTGAAGTAAAGAAGTCACCATCCTTAATGAGAAATGTATACAGTATAGGCACAAAAACATAAGGTCTCAGATTTGCTTGCTTAGAACTATAATCTCAAGGGGGAAAATGTTTTTTATTTAAGGATTATCTAAGCTCAAAAGTAGGTCCCCAGGGCATTATGATGAAAGGATGCATAACAGGATTTAATTTTGATATAGGTTTTTATTTGTTTTTGATTTTAAATAAGAGTCTAGACAATAAAAAGCAAAGCCATGCTCTGATGTAACGAGAGAGAGCTGAAGAAATGGCAAAGAAAAAAAACACACAGTACAAAACAAAACCTTGGTTGGTTCTTATCAAATCAGCAACTGTCTGTACTCCTGGTGATTTTATGGTACAGTTCCTAGACCTGCACAGCATAAGGAGTTTTGCCACAAGAGCAGGTCTTGTTCTTTTCTATGTCAGTAACTGCTGTCACTGTAACCGGAAATATGTATTAAAGTTAAGAGATTTCTCAGAAATCTGCATGGCAGGCAAGTTCAGCATCTGGCATGAATAAAAGAGACTGTGGAGCTCATGGCATCTATTTAATTGCCTGCTTTATGTATAAGTGTAAATGCTTCATTGAGATTACAAGTTGTCTCCTCAGTTCAGATGTGTGATAGCTCTCCATTCTGCTAATCCTTGCAAATTTACCTCAGGCACAGGCATTTTAGCTATGAATGACCATCTATTGAGGCAACAGTGAGACACATGTTCCCTTGAAAACACTGGTTCCTTGAATCCTTGTCTTAATGAGTATCTTTCAAAGAAAAAAGCTTTTCAAGCTTCATGACAAATACAGAAAACAAAGCTGCATTTGAAAGTTAGAATCCAAGAAAAAAAATACTGTATTTCTAATGATCATATCCACTCAAGCCACTAAGCACTTCCTGTTAAAATCCAGTTTTCTATGCCCCTGGATTATGCTTTCTCATTTTGGATGAGGGAAGAAACTGAAGCATGAGGGAAAAATCACACTGGGTTGTATTTCTTTGCCTTTCTAAGCTAAGGAATTTTTCTTTGCCTGTCAGTGCTATGTACTTTTGAAGTGAGTGCAAAACTCTTCTGGAGGAGGTTGAGGACAGATAATGAACCTATGTTGCCATAAGAAGGTGTGAGAACTGTGTAGGTGCCCGCTCAATTAGACGATGAGATAATTATCCTTGAACTTTCTCCACAGGACACTGGCATCCTTAGAAGTGCACAGGGTGAACACCAGCTGAGGTTTTTTTGCACCTGTGAAGAATGAAATGCAGCAGTTAGAGAGGGACATGCTGGCATGTCATATTCACTTGGCACCTAGAACTGACTGAAATTGGAAAGGTTTCTCTTCCCTTACCCAAGGAAGGACACCACAGTTCTTCGAGTGCTGCTGCGTCAGCACTGTCTCCCTACAAAAATGAAAATAGTATATCAATTAAACCGTTTCATTCAGATTGTCTGAGTTCATTTTCAGGAAAGCACCTGCTTAAATCAAAGTTTTCCAGGCTATAAAAGGAATAAGATATGAAAGCCAGGCTAATATCTGAATTATAGAGTTTATTAAGATACTGTGATCAGAATACATAGCTGGGCAACTTGATTTAAAACAACATGGTATTAAATCGCCTGGGCTAAAAAGACATTGGAGACAACTTGCATGAAAGCATTCATATTCAGATTTTCCAAGACTGACTGTGGTTTGACAAGCTATGCCAAAAGAATGTGTTGTAAACATGAAGACATCTGGTCTCATGTTTGAATGATATTTAATACAGTGGAATTTATAATCCTGATCAAATGTAAAAAAAAAAAAAAAAAAGGAAAATATTTACTTTATTCTGTTATTTTTCTAATTAAATAAAAGAGTCCTTTCTGTCTGAAGGAGGTATGAGTGCCTGAGCAAAAAGAGGAAGAGATAAAACAAACATTGATCAAGTAAAATAGTAGGCTTTATGATCTTCTGTCCAATGGCAACTGCATTATCTGCTATAGTAGGCTTTATGATCTTCTGTCCAATGGCAACTGCATTATCTGCTATAATACAGGCCTCACTCTAAGTCATTTTCCTGGAATGTATTTGGGTTATTGTATTCTTTCTTTTCTTATGGAAATAAATTGGAGCATCACGTGTGAGTGAGCTGAGTCAAATGTAGGCAAGTATGCAAGCGCTTCTTAGAAAAATCTGAGTAGATGGATATAGGGAGATGTTTCAAGCTCTAACATGTCTCCTCCTGTAAACTGTGTTCTCCCATCATCCTTTAACTTAACAGGACTATCCAATTTTATGTTGTTTTGTCAAGCAGAATAAAGTGATAATTACTTCTTTTCTTTGTACTGGTGCAAGGCCAGGGCATTTTAGGATTAGACAACTGTTGTAAAGAATGGAATGTCAATGAAGTTTCCAGTGTTTCTTTTTGTGAGTTGTGTAATTTTATTTGTATTATTGCTTCAGTAATGATTCTGGTCCAGCAAAATATGTGTTTACATTTGTGAAAATGTGCTTAAATACTTTGAGGGATAAAAATGTTAAATCAATACTTTGTTTGACTTTTACTTTGAGACAAACACATAAAAGCCACAATTTCAGGACAAAATTGTTAAAACCAAAACCAAAAAAAAAAAAAAAAAAAAAAAAGTGAAAGCCCATTGATTGTGTTAGTAATGACCTACAGAGGCTTTTATGGTCATGTCGATACCTTGAGCATGGATCAAGTCTGTTGCAATCAAATGATGCTACTGTTGGATGGACAAATCCCTATCACAAAACCCACCAATATGCCACTTCAGTTACCTGCCTTACTCTGGAGGGCAAAAGCATGAGCTTGAATGGACTGCTTTCCTGCAGTCATAGGTCAGAGTGGAAGCACAGAGAAGTGAGGAATTTCAGTCTGCTGTAGAGCGTGTGTGAGCATGCACAAGCACACTCAACCTATACTCAGTGCGGACTGAAGAAAGGCTCTTTTTAGAGTTGCGGTTGTTACATATTTCTCAAGGAGCTGCCTTCTGTGCCTGCGCCATGCAGTGCTCTTCCGGACAACATCCACTAACTCCTACAATACTATTGCAAGGCCATGTGTTTTGGCCAGCTGTGTTCCCAACTTAGTATCTCTGCTCTTTGCCATTGTTTAAGTCCTGCACAAACAAGCCTGTGCCTGTTCCTTTCTCTCTCACACACCCCTGCAAGGCCCCTTGCAAAAACTGTTTTCATGGTCTTTTTGACTGCTTTATCTGAAGGTGGGAAAGCTTTGGCTTGCTTCCTGCAATGCAAATGAGCTAATGCGTGTCAACCAGTTTTTTGGCTCTTCCTTTTGTGTCCATCAGAGTAGGTTTTTCAGGTGATATCAACTGACTTGCTCAGCTTCAAAGAAGAGGAAAAAACATGAATTTGGTGTCACCACCTCCACAAAAGGGATGAATGTGAAGATCTTTCCCCTGCTGTCTTCTCCACACATTTCCCAGGTGAAATTGTGCAGATGATGGTCTCTGAGTCCTTGGATTCCAGTTGAGAAGAGCAGAGGATGGCTGGCCCCTTTATTTTCTGTGCTTTGCCCTTGCAACCTACATATCTTACTCAATTTGTTTCACTTTCAGACCTTCATAGGAGCTGAAACCATGAGATCCCTGCTGAGACTTGAGAATCAAGCTACTTATTTTGTCTCTTCTGTGCCCATTAAGATGTTCATATAAGCCAACCATTGCAGATTAAGAAAAATTGCTTGGCTTATATGGGCATGCCACAACAGTACATATTCTGTGACAAATAATGGACTAAAAGCATTTTTTCTTACTCTCATTGATACTATAAAAACTCTCTACTATACTATATAAAGCACTCTACAATTTTAATAAACACATGCATAACCCAAAGATAATCTTTGCCTCTTAGCTAGCACCAAGAAAGAAGTTTAGGGATTGTGTTTTCTTGTATAGAGTACTTTCCTAGGTAAACAGTAAAATGTGATATGGCAAAAGGGTGAGTTAAGGACAGGAATACTGGGACAAAAAATCCTCTGAAGAGGAAGAGGATTTACTGCAGAAAACCAGCTCTCCTAGTATAAACCCAGACAGAATATGAGTCACCTGAGGTGACTGAAGGTCTCTAGTTTGCCAAGCTGTTATGGGCTCTGTTAGACCGAAATACTCCTGCATCTTCTTATTTCTTACTGTAATAAATGACATTGTTGAGTGCCAAAACTCAGTGAAGAACAATTGAAAAGAAACTTTCTGGTGTCTCGTTTGTGAAGAATTCATAGTCTTTCCTCTGGTCTTAGCTGGCAAAGCGTGTCTAAGTCTCCTAACCAAGGAGACTTGGCAGCAATCTTTCAAAAGAAAACACTTACTGAAAAGAAAAACAAGAATTGGCTCTTTTTAAAACCACTGGGTGCCAGTGTTGTCCCATTAAGGCAGTGCCATTTCACTGCATTTCTTTCCTATCTGAATTGTTGCTGTTTGCCTTGAGCAAGGATAGCCAGTCTTTCCAAGCAGTGGTTTTTCTCTTGCATCTGAGAAAGCTGTGCAATACTGAGCAGGAGTCCCTACCTGAACTGTAAGCATTTCTCAATCCTGTTTACACATATAGGATTAGATAATATTCAGCACAACCAGGAAGTGATTATCTTCTTGTCTCTTATCACATGTTTAATCCAAAAGACCTGCTCAGCATCAGAAAATACTCTATCCAGACTCTGTGTCCCTTTTCCTTATTGACAAGGAAATTGATCTCTTTTAACAGGAGGTGTCAAGATCCTTCATTGTACTTCATCCAGTCACTGGACAGGAAAATTGGGAATGATGTGGGGGTTTTCTGTGCTTTGTTCTGTCTGCATGTCTGGAGTATTCAGGAGTTCCTCTTTTAACCCCACTATTTCCAAAACATCTTCCCAACTGCTAACATCTGAAAGGAACACTAGTAAATGTCTTCTGTACAGCTTTCCCTCTGCCGTATGCCATGAGAGGGATGGTCCCGCCAGGCAGGGGGGACTCCTGGAGCCAGGTGGAGCTGGTGGTCAGAGCGGCCAGGTGCCTTCTCAGCAGCTGGCCATCCCTCCATGGTTTCAGAGACAAAGTGCCTAGCTGGCCATACCCAGGCTGCCACCAGTCTCAGGGGACAGCTGTTCACTGTAAGGTACCCAAGAGACGGTTTCACAATACTTGCCACTGCCTGCTATTTGTTTTCTTCATCACCTGCCACAGCTTTCTGGTTTAATGCTTATGCTACATACTGTTACAAAGCCTTCTTACAGCTAAACATTGGTGATTTTTTTTTTTTTTAATGCACATGACAGAGTGACTGTAAAATGGTACCACAACTAAAGTTGCTGTTACATGAAGCTGATACCATCTATTTGGTTCTGGCTTGAGGAAAGATATTTAAAGGTTGCAGTGTTTATAGTCAGTATTGTATTTTTCTGAATCCCATGAGTTTTACGAAGAAATTACTCCGCTAGTTTATTAACATGGGGAGTGGATTCAGTTAGATACCTCTGTTGTCTCACACATTGGCTGGACTATGTGTCATTCTTTTGGATGTTCTTTCATTAAAATCTTGCCTAACCACATTGTTGATGTTGAGAACTCCCAAGTCCTTTATGAAAACCTTAGCTGAAACTAGGTAATCAAAGAGGTCCTACTGAAACTGTATACCTGCATTTGTAGTTGGCGACCGATTTAATTAGTTGCAGCAGATTTAAGGGAACAAAGACAGTTTTTTTGCTTATACACAGCAAGCAGTAACTAATGTAACTAGTGACTCCAGGAATGTGAGAAGGTTATTAATACTCAGAAGTTCAAGCCAATCTGTGTGCAGACCTAATTAAATGTTCCTTTCTTGCCAAAACTCTTAGGTGCCAGATCCTTTTTGCAAGGCAGTTTAATATGTAGGATGTAAATACAATGCCTGAAGTAGACACCCTGAAAACATGATGTTTAATTAAAATAGATATTCTCTTGGGGCATCATGTGCAATGCAACACACAGCATGTCAGTACGGAGTTTACTTTACAATAAAGTTTTGCTTTTACACTGCAGTCTTTCTGGTTGTAAATGTAAATAATGTATTTATGCCCCTCTTCTGTTGAATTCGTCCGTTTCACAAATATTTGCAGTCTCATCCCTATGCAGACATTTTAGCTTATAAGCTTTCCACTGTGACTGTTTACTACTTGGTGTGCAGTTTGTTACATTAATCACATAATCTTATTTCCAGATAAAATATTTTAAGAAGCAAATAATATATAATGTCTAGCAAATAATCACATGAGAATTAAGTCATGCTTTTACTGAAGAATGCTGCTTTATTTAGATGGAAATCAGAGAACAGGGAGAAAAAAGACAAAAACCCTGTTAAACTGAAGCATACTTAAGGATGCAACTAAATGATAGTGTGCATTGCTACTGTAAAGAATTTCATGAAAAATCTATAGCAAATTTTTTTTGGAAATTCATCCATTTCTGGACAAAATCAAAATTATATTGTGAATTTTTCTGCACTTCTTTATTCAGATGTGTCTGCTATCAAAGCTGTGTTAGAAACATTTACCCTCTCCTCCTTCACACAGGTAGCCTCCTGTAGACGTAGCTGTAAGGGCAGAAAGGGTGTTCATGTCAGTTCCTGCAGGGAAGACTAAACACAGACTTTTGAATGTTTGTACTGAGACACTTCCCTCTTTTTCAGTCACCTCTCGTCTGTAACAAGCTATCACGACCACATTCGTGATAATTCTGGTTTAAGCTTTCCTGCCTCTAATCTTGGAAGTCCGATTTGAACCCATTTTGCTCCTTGCCTGCGATCTAGTGTGAACTGCATGTCATACGGGAGTCCTGTCTTCCCTTGCCACTCAGAGCGGCATGCTTTTATCTGCTCCCCGACAGCAGGCCTGACGTGCCAAATGCATCGAGCAGCAGTGGCGCCGTGCCCAGGGCCCCATATGGCAGAACACTTGCTTTGCAAGCTGTTGCCCAGGAGCACCTGCAGGAATACTACGACTTCTTTACGCAACGGTAAGGGGGCCTGGAAACCCAGACGCATGCCTGGGATAATTAGACTTGCTGGCTGCGATACTCTGGCCAAGGCATTGGCACTTCCTGTAGAAATGTGCCACCTGCTTCCCTCTCCACAGCATGGGGTGCAGCGTTACGTCAGGAGCATGACAGATAGCTTACCCAGCTGCTACTGCCCCGTGCTGGAGGATGTGCCATGTCCATTTTCAACTGATGGAGCAGAGCTGCAGGGAGACAAGCAGCATTGCCGAGTTGTTAGAGAACAGACATCCCTAATTCCCTGGTCATGGGCACATGCTGAAGCTGCATCCACAGAACATTTAAAATTAACCTTACAGGTTACAGTGAGAGCAAGAGGGTCACTGACTAAGCAAAGACTTGAAGACTGGTCTTGGAGATGATCTCAGACAGCCTCATCTGTTGTCCACTAGACTGGATGGGAATCTATAGATCGAATTGCGGCGGTTGTTGTCCAAGTGCAAAAGCATGAAGCAGTTATGAGTCAGGATCAACTAATATGTATAAAATTAGGAAACAAAGATTAAGCCTGTTCCCCTGCCCCTTCTCCCCCCAAAATCTCCATCATAGAAAGGAATAGTAACATTCCAAAAGCGTATTTGAATGAGCTTAACCTTACTAAAATTTCTTTGGAGACTGTGCAAATGTACCATGTCAGTCTTTGCATTCTGCTCAGAAAACACTCTGAGATCTTAAATAGCAAAGCTGTGACCTTGATAAGGTAGAAAGATACCAGCAACACAAAGGGTAAACAGAGGAAGGAAATCTGTTCCAATTCATGCAAAAAATCAGTGTTCTGTTTCCAAATTGGTAATGGGAACCAGTTGGGTAAAGAATGTAATCTGGTGAAAAGGAGGCACTGAAGCAAATGCAGCCGTAAGTGCTTTGTCATTAAGGTATTTGCTTTCTGGTTTGGACCCTTTATATATTGCTGTTACTGGTGACCTGAACTTTTTTTTCCCCAGAAGATACATTCATTTTGGTTAGTGCGAAAGCCATATAATTCAGTAGATATCCCATGGTCTGCAGTTTTTTAGTAGCATTTTATTTGTTGATTTGGTTTAGGGGAGTGGTGTTGAGTGAAAGGACAAAACTGCTATACGTTTTATTATCTCAAAAAACAAGTGTCATCAAGTTTTATGCTATCTTTCTCTGTTGGACAAAGTCACTAGTGGGCATCATTCTTTCCCCTTCTGTTTCCTCTATCCCAGATACTGGTAGCAAATATGAATTCTGCTGTGATCCTGAAACTTCTGCAGGCTTGCTGACCTGTGTGAGAGTGACCTACCATCACAGCAGACCAGTGCAGAGCATTGAGTCTATTCTCATATGTAACTCTTGGAGTTCTGGTGGCCTTCTGTTTTCATGCTATTTTAAAGCTTGTTTCATATCTTGTGCTGGAATGGGATACTGTAGTGTCCTCCCATCAAAGTGTCAGGAGAAAAAATGGCTGCTAAAGAGGAGGACATGCTCTTGAGCTTGTGCTTGGCAGAACAGTAGCTTGCTGGAGGGCAGTATCTATATTTGGACTGATTCCACTGCACAACACTGGTAGTGGGCGAAGGCATTGTGCTCCCTGTGCTGCATGGCCAGCAATTTGTCACACTGAGAGTGTGGGAGAGAAAGCCAGTTAGCTATGAAAATGTGCAGGACTTTGACAAAACACGAGAGCCCCTCTGCCTGTAGGCCTCTTTGCGCAGACCTGCCTCTAAGTGCTGTCAGGATCTGCAGACAATACTTGATGCCTTCGAGACAGGTATGGCAGAGAGAGAAGCTGATGATATGTAAAAGCTTCATTGTCCGTAAACTTTCTGAACTCGGGCACGGCCTGTCCGCTACTGCTCAGACATGTTCTACTGGGATATGTCCACATCCTGAAGAACATCACCTTTAAACTGTAAACCAGAAATACTTCTGCACAGTTAATGGTTGTCCTGCAAAGTCATTGCTGAGATCAGAGACTAGGAATAGCCTCTTGCATGTATATGAGCAGCAGAAGCACATGATGGGAAGGATTAAAAAATTGTCTTCTGGATTTCCACAGTCGCAGATGATACAGTTGACTTCTGCTGTGACTTCTACAATTTGACCCTTAGGCCAGGTTTGTGAGTTGGTCTTCAGAAGGAAACAACATTGTTTTCTCCTGCCCCTTTAGAAAAGGAGTAATTTTATAAATAAATTTAGAGCCCCTTTCTACCACTTTAATCCTCCTCATCAGATATAGTGACTAGCATGAGATTCATGTCACATGTTCTAGGCATGTGTTTACATACATTTACCTTTGTGTGTCTGCTGAGATCTCTATTAAATAGCAACTTTTGTTCTTTGAGGATCTGCTTAAACAATACTGTAAATATTCTACACTGAACTGTTTGAATAACTTCTGTTTATCCCAATATTACTTTAAATTGAGTTGCTTTGTTTTTCAGAGGTGAAAAGACTCTGCCTCAAAAGGATTTTTCTTTTGTCTCAAAATTCACAAGCTGTTGTGACTGCAAAATCAAAGTTATCTTAGCTAGAATCTATTTGTGCTTTAGGTTGCTTTATTTTATGAAAATATTTGGTCTCATTGATGCAACTGATAAAGCCACTATGGGTTATTCTGTTGGTAATCCACAGGCTGTGGATATGTCTTAAAGTTCCTTTAGGAACTTTCTTTTCTTTTTTCCTCTGGGATTTATGGTTTATAATATCCTGTTTTCCTAGTATTTCCAAAATATATCTTTGAAGTTTGTCTTGAAATGATAAAAAGTAAGAAATTCAGACTTAGAGAGAAACTTGCAGTTAATCTGCTTTCTGGCACCTCAAGGTCAAAGAGCAACAGGACCTGGTTGGGAGACCATATGGGGAAACTCCTGGTTTGCTGTGTTACCTCTTTGTCAGGAATCTCTGAATTTGCAGAGAAGCAACGCATTGAAAAGGGTTCATGTCTTGCAGAACAGAGCTGATATGGACAAAATTGCTCCATCCTGATACTTGTGACACAATTCATGCGACTTGAGTGCTGACAGAGTTTTCTCTGTGCTCTTCTCTGCTGGACCACAGATTAGAAAGGCTACTCTAGCTGACAGGATGGTGCCATGCTTTGCCATAAACTGCAGAGTTAAACTTTGCTCAGGGAAGGAGGAGGGGTTAGGAAGCCCAGTTCAGGTGACTGGGGAAGAAGATCTGGAATTGTTCTGGGAGAGAAGGAAGAACCAAGCAGTTAGAAGATGAAGACTGGAAAAAGAAGCTGATGTTATAGGACAGATCTATTCATGTGATACTTACGAAGCCAAACTCTGCTGTCACACCTTATGTGGAACCTGCCTGACCTGAAGTATGAATCCTGCATGTACAGAACAGTTGTTGAATTAAAAGTTTTGTATGTGCATTGCGGGGGAGGCATCTAAGTGGAGGCACCTATTAAGCTGCCTGAGATCCGCGACAGGGAAACCTGTTAATGTGATTACAGGTAGGTTTTGCAAACAGTGAATTGCTTGAGATGAAGTTTTTCAGTGCTGGACTTTCCCTCAAGGTGTCTTTTCTTTGTCCTCAGCCACAGGGCAGCAATAGTTTGAGAACACAATAAGAGGGGAAGATACAAAGTCTTGTCCATGTTAAAAAGCAGAAATCCAGTTGATGCCTTTTTCTTTTGAATAACTATAATATGACTTGGAGAAAGAACTTAATTTTGATAGAATGGAAATGTTAATGCTAAATCCTATCCCATTGGCCAGACTTAGTAATTCTGTCCTCAGCAGCCTGACCCTATCTTTCACTGCAACTACAGCTGTGGAAGAGGTGTTCAGGGAGTTTCTCCTGGCTCCCACTGATCCTGCTATTCAGACCAGGTTACTAAGTAAGGTAAGAGGCTTTGAAGACAATATTCAGGACCAAATGCCCAGAGTAAGAGAGACTGTTGGAAACTGATAGTAGGAGAGAGGCAAAATGCACATTCAGAATTTTGGCATGAAAATACTAGGGCCAGAAATTGGGCTTTGCAAGATGACAAGGAACAGGGAGAGATTCAAGGGAAAGACTGAGTTGGCAGGAGGAGAAACTGTAGCTGACCTGAAGAGAAAAGTCTGAATAGATGAGAGTGAAAGTCAGAATGCAGTAGACACAGTGCAGCATGTTTTGCTAACTGTTGATATCATGCTTTAATGTTACCCTCTGTTACTGGGAGGGATATGCATGACTTGGCCCCTAACAATTTCGCATGTCCTAGTCACCCAGAGACTGCTGGTAGCACTGATTTGCATGAGTCCCAGTCTCTCCTTCTCCATCTTGCCTCTCCATATATGAACACCTCACAAAGTTCCTTGTGATGACCCAGGGCTGGTGGGATGACAACCAGAATATAATTTTTCTAGATAAGTGATTTCTTCTTTGTGGTCCTCTTTCCTTAAAGCATAAAAAGTACTGATAAACATATGTGGAAACAGGCTGAGATGGAGGAAATGGTACATGACACTTGCAACCCACAAATCTGTCATCAGTTTAGCTTGGAGTCATGAAGACCCTCCCACCTCTTACAGTATGGATGATGTGCAACCTTTTTGTCATGAATCATCAGCGCTTTATATCTTGGGCAGTGGTGTGAAATCCTGGTCTCTTACTAGCGAAAATATAGCTCAGAGAACAAGGAGTAAAGAATTTTCTTAGGATTTTATGGTCTAGAACCACATGTGCTGTTGAAAGCATAGACTCAAGCATGGATCTAACTGAGCAAAAGGTATTCTGGTTACTTGAATCATGTCAAGAATGTGCTTTAGTTTTCTGCTGGATGGGAGTCAAATGCCATGCAGTGGTGCTTGACTCTCATGCTGAAAATTAGTGAGAAAAAGCTGTCTAAAGAACACCATGAAAAATAATCTCAAAGTAATGTATAAGAGAAGCTTGTGAGCTGAGGTTAAGAGAATTGTCCTGTTTGGTTTTATTAAGGCTTACTATCTGGATGCCTATTCTGCTGCTACAATGCTTGCCAGCTGCTTTTCTTCTATCCTGTTGTTTTTCTGTTTATATCAGTGACTAAATGTATAATGGAGCCCCATGTGGGTCACTTCCCTCACAGCAAATTATTTGTGGATTTTGTTTCCTGAGCTTTTGTGCTCTTCCCTCCTGCTCTTAGCTTTCTGTCCCCCTTTCTGAACATGAGAGGCAAATTCACCTAGCTTAAATCATGTATATGAAATATTGCAGAGTTTATTCTATCTCTATGGGCAGTGATGGAGCAGAAAGTGGTGAAAGCGTTATTCCACTGTTCCCTTGTCTGCTTAGCTTTCCTCTGTTGCTTAGATGTACAGTGATGGTGGGAGGAGGAACTCATAATGAGCCAAAGGGATATTCCAGGTCAGAAGAAAGCAGGCAGGCTTATGAATGGACAGTAAGTAGAGACTAGGTAACTTATATTGAACTAATGAGATTCAGTCTGTTTACCAATCCATGCGATCATGATTCAGCCAATCATTTAAGGAGATTCTTAATTTTAAATTTCTGAAGAGCCTCTCTTATTCTCGTGTTTAAGATTAAGAAGAGACATTTTTTCCCCATTAAGACACCTTAAACTGAAGGTTTCGCTAGAAGAGCTGAACAATGTTTCTTATTTTCCTGCAGCTTCAACTTGTTGGCTGCTAACTGAATGACTGTCCTGTCTTTTCTTCCCCCATTGTTCCCTGTTTGGGAACTGGGATGGAGTTACACCTGAAGGAGTTGAATGGGTACTAGGACTGGATTCAGTGTAATCTTTTTCCTCTGTAATGAACTGCTCTTTAAATATCACCGGGGTGGGATCTATAAATGGATACACTTTTTCAGTGGAATTCTGTAGTAATCTGGTATTCTTTAAGCAGCTATCTATGAAACAGTGTGGTACAGGGCTGGTCTGTCCATATCCTCCAGCGAGTATGTTTGGTTCTGAATTTTTTCTCTTCATAAAGCGGATGGATCAATGCCATCCTGTCTTCAGAGAAAACAGTGGAGAGGGAGGCTACATACTGTGCAATGTGGGTGCTATCAGTGAATGGCTGGAATAACTGGCCCTTCAAACTCTTTACCAAATGTATTAATGACTCGCATATGCCCTGTTGCAGCCTCCAGCTACAAGTGACCTTGAAACTCTTGAAAATTTTTCATTAGAAAATGGTGGTTGGAATGATCCTGTGCTGCTGCCAAGTTGTGAGTTGCAGCTTTAACCTGCAGGACCCTGTCTGCTAGTAGGCACAGCACTTACGCTGCAGGGTATTGCTGGATCCCTGAACACCCTGCTGTCGTCTCTCCTGCGTTAGTGTTCTTGAAAAACTTTTTATCCTGTCAAAAGATGAAGCAGGATAAGGATGCATCTATTTCAAGGACATAAATGAGAGTTTAGAACACACCTTGTTGAATTTTGAAGGACACAACTGTTTTAACTTTGCGCTTATGTGGTGTTAAACCTACCTGCTGATACCAAAGTCAACAGAGAGTGCCAGCAGTGAGGGCAGCTGGAGCCAGCAGAAAGAGCAGTATCAGAGAGACAGCACGTGAATGCTGGCATGCTCTCTACCGGGGAGGGGACTCTTCACCTGTCAAACATAAAATCCTTAAAGATATGGCATGTTTTCCATGCTGTTAAATAGATATTGGTATCTTTGTGCTAGGTTAGCAGTCCTGAGAAAGGGAAGTCTAGAAAAGATGACTCTCTGTCATTTGTATCAGCACCATTCTAAGATTAAAGGCTTCTAAATCCACTATTTGATTCCTGTGCAAGAGATTTTTCATGAAAACTTCAAGTGTGACACTATGTTGACAGACTGACTCACAGGGCTGAAGCCAAACTGGTTAAAAATTTCTTCCTCATACAAGATTTCAATAGAAACTGTATTTAGCTGAAGTTGTTTCCTTATTGTGTGGCTTGTGGACAGAAGTAAGGAATTAGTAACAAGTCACTAATCTGAATTTGTATGAACTTAAATTTAATCTATAAAATAGCTATAGGCTTTTCTAGTAAAAGGAGCTGATTTAAAGCTATTTTTCCCTACCTGCAAGCATAATATTTTGCTAGAAATAATGTAATTACTTTCTCTTTTGGGGGATACAGATTTAGCAAAGATGCTATCACTTTTTGATATGGCCATGAACTTTAGAGTGTTTCTGATCCCTTGAGGCTAATGGCAAATCTTCCATTGATTCATACACTGCAGTAAACCATCTTCTACACTGGTCAATATCAGATTAATATCACAGAGAAAAGTGCTAATGGAATTATTTTCCTCTGGAATAAATTTTTCCTGACCACTCTAGTTAGTGGATGGTTTATTTCCTTAAGATGGCATTTCCAAAGTCCTCTGATTTTTTTATTAAATTTTTAAATATTTACTATTAGAATTATGAATATTGCCCCATGTAAATGTTTTAATATTTCTGGGGAATTAGCCTCATAAAGCTTCAAACTGATCCTTCTGGAGTCCTGCAGGGCTTCTAACTTAACAGTTTACTGGCTGTTGTGGAGGACTTCGCTGGACAATAAGGGAATTTTTTGAGTGCACTCTGGCTAACAGAATTCAGTGATTTTTGTACAGAACTTTTCCCTACCACTCAGAGAAAGATTCTCTTTGAGCACAAATGCTTGAAAATATCAGAAAACACTGCTGTCCTTGTCTTCCAAATAATGAGATCTTATGTCACTTCAGATAGTATGGATTTTTTTTTTTATAATGTGCTTTTCTTCCCATAATGGAGGGAAGCATCAATTTTTTCTGCTTACTGAAAATTAACTTTCAGTTAAGTTTTACACATTGGGGGCAGACACAAGTTACTGAATAATGGTCCTACTGAAACTGATAAAGCTCCTATTGACTTAGTAGGACCAGGAGTATAATCTCAGCAAGATTAATCTGAGACTTTGTACCAGTGAGAAATCATATCCTCTCACCTGATGGAGTCATTCTTAATCAGAGCCCGCTGAAGACATGGGAACAAAAGCTTTGGTACCCAGAGATGAGAAGCAGGACACTTTTTGCCTCAGGGAGAAAACAGAGGGAAGAGAAAAGTCAGGACATAAACGGGAAGCAGGGGAGATGTCTGGAGGGTCAGGCTCACCGATTTTTCAGTTTTTAGGGGCAATGATAGATGCCAGAAAGGGTAAACCATCCCTTGGTTTGACACTTCAGGTCGCTGACATCAGCAGAACAATCAACAGAGCCATTGCCTCTTTGAATTTTCTAGCAGTCTTAATCTGAAGCTTGCTTTGGCTGTGTTTAAAACCATGCCTGTTCAGATGGGCTTATCAGAAGAGGAAAACAAAACGCTGTTCTAAAGTCAGTCCTGCTACTGTGGCTTACCCTAGCTGAATAGCTGGCCTCATATGTATATGGCTTTGGGCCTAATACGTGCTATGTTATTACATGACATACTATGGTACACTTGAAATGTAATATTATCTATGTAGGTGATAGCTCTGGCTCTTCTCTGGTAGAGCTGGCCCCATTAAAATCCAGACAAACACTGTTGTTTGGCTTTGCTGCAGAATTTCACGTCATGAGAGCGCTTGTAAAAGGCAGGCATTTACCCTATGACATGAAGACTGATTGTTTATTGGTACCTGCGGTAATGTGGTTATAGATTGGTGCTTGACCCTCAATGTATAAAGAAAAGTAACTTGTGTCAGTTGTAGAAAAAGACCTAAGACAGTACTGTGCTGGCGAAAGTGAAACACAGGCAGCTAATATGATTTCGTGCTTATTGTCAAAGTCAGTGGGTCTTTTCCTGCTGATGCTGTTAAGTAGCATTGGTCAGACCCTCGTGGAGATGCACAGAAACCAGCAAAAGTTTCTAAGTCCAAATGAGCCACAGTTCTTACAAGAAACAGGCATGTCTGGTCTCTCCTAGAAGTGTGTCTGCACCACCCACCACAACAAACAGCCAAGATTGTTTAAGCAATGCATCCAGCCACTGAAGTAAAATTCTTTCAAGTGTAGCTCATAAAGTGCCCTGTGGGTTAAGCGATAATGCACTTGGGGTCTAGCTTGGGGGAGAAATTGCATGCTTTTTCTGAAGGTACATAATTTATTCAACCTGTTGGCAGTACTAAGGCAGACTTAAAAGGCTTTCCCTTTACCTCATAATCTGTTTTCTGCTAACTCATCCAGAAGCCAGCCTGAGGTCATGTTATAAAAATAATTTCTTCATTATATATTTGGTCTTTGCAGAAATTCAGCTCTTCTTTGTGCTTCTCTTCATAGATGTGTCTGGGGAAGGTTCACAGATGAATATAGGGAGTTGTGCAACATGTCCGCTAATAAATTAGCTGTTTGTCTGTAAACAAAGGCAAAATTTTTAGAAAGAATTGAGTCTAATCTTATTTGGAAGGAAGGAGTCAGGGGCTATTCAAAAAAGACAGGAGAAAGAAGAAGGGAGGAAAGAGGAGGAACAGTATAGGGACAAATTTGGTAGGTCTCCACTTCTTTGAGAGAGGGGTCTAGTCTGCACTTTCCTGTCCCTTCCTGTCATTTTACCCTATCACTGAATAGAAGGCTGTGTCGTTACAGAAAAAAAATAATGCTAGAAAACTCTGGAGCCGATCATAATGTTTATATCTCTTTCTTGGTGCTGAAAAGCATTCTACACTAAAAATTTTTAGGACTAAAGGGAAAACACACATATGCATATCTTTCTCCTTTAAAAGTATATTAAAAGTACAGTGCAAACAGTTATAATACCCTTTATAGTGCTGAAGTAGCAAATATTATTCATTATAAAGAGCACTTCCTTCCCTTCAGTGTGAAAAAAATTATCTGGGCTGAAACCTACCAGATTTACTGTAGGCAAAGGCAAATATTTTAGATAAAATGACATAACATTTGTATAATACTTTTGCTCCTTTACACTAAAATATTGCTTTAAATTGGGAGCAGTATTGACTTTTGTCTAAATGTTTTTCGTGCTTTCTCAGAAAAATGGGCATTCGTCTTCCAAGCCTTGTCTTCCACCTCCCCATACAATACAATATTTCTACAAAGTTATATGGCAATTTCCAATGTGAACCAGTGTTATTCTGAAGTGTCAAGGAGAAATGCAAATATCCTGGAATGACATGGGAGTGTATTCTT
Source organism: Dromaius novaehollandiae (assembly GCF_036370855.1). Classification (NCBI taxonomy): domain Eukaryota; kingdom Metazoa; phylum Chordata; class Aves; order Casuariiformes; family Dromaiidae; genus Dromaius; species Dromaius novaehollandiae. Next base: position 16,320,805 of record NC_088132.1, on the reverse strand, counting down.
AGTAGTTCTCTCCGCACAGTGAGGCATCCCTTCTGCTCTGTTCTGAACACCATAATTTGCTCCTTTCAAGGGGATACTTTTGTCTTAATTTGAAATGGCTGTTTAAGCCATTATTTGGTTGTAAATGTTCCTTAGCCATTTTAGCTGACCATTCATGTACTTTTTAATAAAGTTGATAGAGATATGGATAGTAGCATTCAGTACTTGTATAACTTTGTCCATAGTCCTCCAATTATTTTTCAAGGGACAGGAGAAAAGCAGTATTTTTCCCATTTTTTAAGGAAGGATTTTTTTAAAAGGTTTTGTTTTCGCATTTCTAAGTATTGACTACATTTCCACCAGGAAATTTTTGAATTAGCATAAGAACAATATATATGCCAGAGATGTGCATTCTAGCTACTGAATTTGTTACAGTTTACAGGAATAGCTATTTCCAGCGTAAACATTAAGAGAGAGCCCCTGTTTAGAAAGGTTAGTGCTGGCGGGTTATAGGAAACACTATTCCTAACAGATACAGGTCCCCAAATGCCACCCACCCTTTGATTTGTTGTGATATGACAAAGAAAGATCTAGAATATACAAAGTACCTAATTCATAGTGTTCTGCTTTGTGAAGAAAACTTCTCATATTACTAGAAAACACGAAAGTGAAAAAGAACAATGGGAATAAAATAACATTAATGAAAAATGAGGATAACCTATTCACTGCTTAGGGTCACGTTGTCTTGCTAGTCTGCTTAACTTCCACTTCCTTTGAAGTATTTAGTTCTATATAAATGCACCATAAGGGAAATTATAATCCAAAAAGCAGAGGAAGAAGATACACAATTTAATTTTCCTGTCTTTTCTAATGCTGATTTCAAATGACAAAACCAGAAGAATCTCCGATGCGAAATACTGGCATTCACAGGACAGTGTAGTCAGTAACCTATAGGTTTGGAAGTACTCAGCTGAAGCTTTTATTCAGCAGTTGTTCCTGTTCTTCTGTTGCATGTTCAACGACTAACGTGTGGCTTTAGGTGAACTTTTTGTTGCTGCTAGGTTTTCTAGATGAATTATGAAGGTCACAGATTACCCTTTCTAATGCATCAGACAAACTGTGTCATCTGGGACACTGAAACATCAGCACTGTATAGAATGTCATGGAAGTCTGATCTTCTAAGTAACATGATCACAAAAAAATTAATTTTTTTAATTTAATAGTCTAATTAAAGCCACTTTAATTCTGTTTTGCTTTGTTATTTAATCTTACTGCTTTAATTATGTAGTCTTGATTACTGCTTTAATTATGTGGTCTTGATTAATCAGTACTTTTTGCTGTTCAGAAGGATATCTGCCTCTCCAAATAAAACTTAAATTAATATTGAGGAAGCACTAAGTTTGTGGTGTGTTAATTTGGGGATATTATGGAGACAACTGCTTACTTATAAGAACATCATTTCTCTATCAGAACTTAGTTTCCTTGCTTTTTACTCATGGTCCCAGTTTCATGCAAGGGCTGTAGCTATTCAACCATTTGCTGGACATAGTTAGAGAGGATCGAGATCAATTGATGTAAAAGCAAATCACCTTTTCACATCATTTAGAAACAAAGTCAGAGCTGTAAGTCCCTTTCTCTTCCCTTTCAGGAAGACCATAGAAGATGGATTCCAGGCGTTCTTTGTCCTACGCTGGGGTCCTCCTGCTGCAGGCAAGCATTTTTATTGCTCTGCTCTCACTCACCTAGGTGTTCAATACACCGAGGTGTCCAATATAATGTGCATCTAATCTTGCAAAACCATTAGTTCTTCAGGGCTTTATAATCACTTTTTTCTTGAAATCAGCTTTTTGATAAAGGTGCTGCAGAGGGTTGACATCCAGGATTCTGAGAAAAGTGTAAGTTAGTCTCTTTAGCAGAGGGAGGCCCCCCTCAGATGATGATTTACAAAGAATAAAAAGCAGACTTGCTGTTTCTTTATTTGTTTTAAAGGCTGGTAAGCAAGTTAATTTTCTTGCGAGGTTTGTAGTCTTTTTAACCTTTTCAGATAAAATATGACAAGCTGTCTGCATGGCACTTCTGGTTTGGAAGCACCTGTTTTTCATTTGGAAATGACATGAGAAGCTCTGATTCTGTGTTTAATTTCAAATGAAATCCGTGTGGCAGTAATGCAGACCAGCACTGCTCTGGTCCCGGTTACAATGAGCACCTCTAATTAAATTAACAAAAACACTCCCCTTTTCTCCCTCCTCTTCCAAATCCCTGAAGTTCAAAGTATTAGTATGTATAAAAAGTTGGCATGAGATGAGGACAAGGATCCCTTCCAAATAGCATTCTCCTAGCTAAAAAAAATTGTAGCTACAATTGATGCTACAATCCAGGTCAAGCAGGAATCAAATGCAGTACAGGAGAAGAAAAAGCAGGGCTATAGTAGAAAGGCATGTAAAGTGGGGAGGGTGCACCACACAGAAAGACCAGAAAAGGAAATGCTAAAAAGTTAAAAATGAGGGAATCTTCAGTTCCACGGATACATATGGTAGACTGGGTCATTCTAGAACATATACCAGCCTGTATACCGGTTTCCTTCCAACGTATCTGCGTGCTTGGTGTGTTATCATAGCATCTATGTAGTTGTTGGTGTTACCTCTGTGTATTCTAGCACGACTGAAAAAATAGACACAATTCTGCTGTCTGATCTGTCAAAACCGGATTGCGCACAGCTCTGGAAACATGCTGTCAGGAGGCTTATTGAGACAGCTTAGCTGGTCTCTTCCATCTTTCAATTTCTGTGATCCATTAAAAGCCCCTTGACTTTTAATAACTAACCTCTTACATTATATAATTTGCAGCCATTATTAGCTTTTAGCCAGAAGATAGAAGTATCAAATGATTTTTTCGTGTCAAGCCTAGCTGAAGCAATCAGGAAAAAACTGCATGCCATACGAACTGCAGGTCTTTTACATTTGCAGTTTTGATCAGTATGAAATGAAAGTTCTCTCTTCTCATGAGGTTTTCTCTTCCTTTCTGACTCTCTTCATTTACTCATCTTCCTGGGATTACAATGATCGCTGCTGTTTAGCATATTCAACAGTTCCAGGCTGGCTGCGCTCTTGCAACTTTCTCTGAGATTACAGGGCTTCTTGGAAGGCAAATCAGTTAGTGAATGAACTGGAGAGCTCCCTTTCTTTCTTGTTTCAGGGAACAAAGCATTTCCATTCAGGTATTCCTGATTTTTTGGCATCAAACAAAGCATGAAACTGGGAGATTGTTAGCTTTTTTAACAAAAAATATCTAAACCTTAATTTTTCAGGTATTTCTAGGCTTTACATCATCTGCTTTTGGGGGGCAGGAAATGAGATTCTGATATATGCAAAAACCTGCTAATAGCTGGGCACAGAAATTTCCATTCTAATTAATCTGTCAGAGGAAAGTAGCTTAAATTCTTCAGATGTGATTTGGTTCTATAATATAATCAAGTTCTTAAATTTATTATTGATCTCCTGGCAGATGGATGTGTATGAGGTGCATTTGAACAAATGTTATCTGCTTAGAAGCCTTGAAAATTTGCTTGCAAACTCTAAATCCCAGCTGCACATGCAAGTGAGATTTTAGTATATGGAAATACAATAAAGCTCTGCACACACATAAGCCCTCTCTTCAAGTGTTGGATCTTGGTGTCAGAGGCCTTCTGAGGAAAACCAGCTTTCTGAAAGGAAAGAGGTGAGCTACTCTTCAGCAGAACTGTGGTTTCAGAGACATTCCCAAAGTCACACACTGAGAACTGATTTGCTTTTCTGGAAGTAACTTAGTTATTTTCCTTTCATGCTAAGAAGTTTAAGATCTCTGCAATGACATGCTTTTTCTTTCCCTGACCCCCATTTCTGATTGCATATGAAACATTGTCTAAACTCTTTACAGAGCCACAAACAATTTGTTCCTAGTTCTAAGTCCCTTTACTTTCCTTCCTTTGACATCAGACAACCTGATCTACCCTCCAGCCCAAGGCTGAATACTGCAACGAACGCTGTGTGAGTGGAGCTGCAAACCTTCAGGCAGACCCCCTGCAAGGTGTACAAGATGAGTGGATTACTTACTACATGAGCAAACTTTCAGACTGCCAGAGACAGCTCCTTCCAGGACTCTCCAATGCTGCTGCTCCTGAACAAAGACATGCAAAGATGCCCAAGGGCAAGATAGATGACTTGCACCCCATCCAAGACTCACAGATGCACACACACAAACAGCTGCCAGTGAAACCTCTTCCTCCAAGGGCTTCAGCTACTGATGCAAGTAAATGCTGATGTCTGTGTAACAGCAAAGGATGATCTACTGAGTGTGTCTGCAGAAACATCACAAACATCATGCATGCGAATACAGATGTATAACGACAGTCATTCAAATAGGGCAAGCTGTTGGATTGCAGGTTCCATACATTTGTACTTATTTATAATTGGCTGTTTTTAAAACAATCCTATTTTGGGGAGTCCTCTTCTTGCCTTGCCTCCTTTGTGAATCAGTTCTTTTTTTTTTTTTTTTTTTTTTTTTTAGTATACCCGAAAATTGGTTCTGTGTACAAATTGGGTAGTGATCTGCGATATTTCTTTTTACCTTTAGCACCATCTACTTCCTAACCTACCTGTTCTGGCTGTCCCCAGTTTGCTCCAGCTCCTTTCCTCCACAACCAGGGTTGCCATTACGGTTAGGTATCCAAAAAAGGAAAAAAGAAAAGAGGAAAAGAAATCTCTCTAAAAATGAAATAGATTGTGACAGTGCTGATATAGGTATGTTTGCAAGCTCTAAACACCACAGAAATGCCAACACAAGGTAGGTGCTCTAGTTTTTAACTTGGTCTTTATTTTTTTTAGTTTTCACTAAAAAGTCTTATATTGTGATTGTGATGCAGAGTCTGTCAAAGTTGTCTTCTTATGCCCTCCAAGTCCTGGTAAAGATGGGAGTATCTATAGCATTCATTAGGTATTGCCAAAGTGAAAGCTGGAGATATCCATACAACCCATGTCATGGCTACATCCCATCATCCTGTAAACTGGTGGCATTGCTGTAAGTCTCAGTAGTATCACTCTTGTTAGAGGTCTGCTTTCCGTCATTGGTCCAGAGTTTCCTTAAAACATCCAAAGATGTTTCAAGTGCGCAGTTTCCCATCCTTTTGCAGGAAGGGCTCTGAACTCATTTCTGGGTCACTGTACCAATTGATCTGATCTTCAGCAGTGATTCAGTGTATGGATTTGGTGACTCCACCTGAACCTGTGACTTTACAGGTAAATGAGAAATCTGAAAAAGAGAACAGTAGGTTTGATATGTGAAATAGTGGTATAAAGGCAGCGTTCTTGGCTCACCAAGTCCTGGCTCACCAAGAACCCCATTTAGCTTGGGGACAGTCAGAAGAGACATTTCAGCCTCTGCATGCCAATGTACTTAGCAGAGTAAGTCAAAGAAGGCATGTAAGCAACTTACTATCTAAATGCAACTTCTTGGAAAGCAGAGCAATCTGAGCAAAGCTGGCTGGGCTCCACCATGCAACACACAATGCTGCCAGTGTGTTCTTCCTGGAAAGCTGGAAACTAGCTCTCAGCATGCTGCTGTTTGCCTGCAATTCTCTCCGTGACACCAAGCTAACACTTAGAGTGTTACATGGCCATGAACTTGGCACTGGTGTGCTTTTTGGGTGAGATATTGTGGGAAATTTGGGGGCTGGGGGAAGGGAAGAAAGAAAAAAGGGCATTAAGAGTTCCTGGCCCTGTTTACCCATTTCATGGTGGCAAGGGAAATTTTCACCCTAGGTATAATGAGTTGCAGGCTGGCTCCTTCACTGTAGAGTGCTTAGTTAAAGTCTTTCTTCCTTTCTCTTTTTAAATTGAGGATTAGACTCCACAAAGCCTGGGGGGTGGCTAGGGTAGACTGGGATGGAGCCTTTGAACAGAGGAAGGAGAGACACAGCATCCCAAGAAGGTCTGACCTCTTTGTCATATTTCTTCCTCTAGTCTAAGAAGTTATTTTCTAATGACCTGTACAAAAACACCCTCTGCATGAGCTCAGCTTCCCAGGAACCAATAAATTATTCTCTTCCCAGTCACCTGCTCAGAGAAAAAAGTGCCTCATAGGTACCCAGATTCAATACTAGAGGGTAGTCAAATAAACTGGAGAAGCTGTAATTCAGGTCACATCTATCACTAAGTAGTCCAAGCACAAACTTTGTGGTATGTAAAATAGTGCCTTAGTCTAGGAAAACAGAGCAGAATACAGCTCAGTGTTATTCATTTGCACAAGTTTAGTTGAGGGGTGAGGCACTACTCACCGCAGTGGTAGGCTCACAAGTAAATATTTTTCTTGCTTTGATATACTATTTTTTTTTTTAGCACATGGAAATGTTGGGACTGGCAGAGGAGGTACTCCAGTTTCATGACTCTCTCTCCTTGAAGAGGTGACTTTGAGTAAGCTGTGTACTCTTCAGGCACCGATTCACAGATGTTTGTGTGGCACCTGGATCATGTTGGTCTTGGGGTACACGCAGTGGTTCAGTGTCTTACTCTTTAAAGATTTACACTTGTGCTAATTTTTGAACACTTCTTGGATGCTTTCTAAAATTTGACAATGAACCTATGTAGAAGAAAAAAATCTGTAAAAATACTTGTGAAGATATTTCCTATTTTGAACTATTCTAATAATTATTAAACCAGAGTGCATTCATAGATGGGTTTTGAAAGTTAATTAATGTAAATGGGGTGGAAGCTCCTTCAGAAATATAAAGTATTGTTTGACTGATATCAGACTAATATATACAATTATTATTGATTTGTAAACTGGTCATGAAAGAATTAAAAGAAACAGTTTCATTTAGTCTCCAGACCAGAGAGATGCTTTCGTATGTGATTAGTTACCAGTGATTATGTTGCTTGAAGCTTTTCTTTCAAAATGTGGCTCAATGGAAAATCATGGTTTCGATAAAATAGAATTCATCAGTGCCCTATGAGGAAATCTTCTATTGTTTTTGTTTTTTGTTTTTGTGTTATTGTTGTCGTTGTTTTTGAGGAATCCAGATGTCCCCAAGCCAAAATACTTTGCATTAAAAAATGTCGTTGTGGTGCTTCATCAGTCCTGTATTTCTGAACCTCATTTTTCCCAGATGCTATTGCTCGTATCTAGGTAGCCCTGCACTGAACTATCTCTATCTGAAAGGAACAATAATCTGTCAACAAAATTCTCAGTCCATCCCTTTGTTCAGTCCGTATACTCTTCTGTGAAGTGTTAAAGTTAAACTTATTCTGGTTATTTTGACATGACTATTTTGCTTTCTGATGATCACAGGCTGTCAGTCCTTGAGTGTATGGGTATGCTTATTTCAGTGGTTTGAGTTACACTTTAAATGCTAACCATGACCTGTAGAAATTACAGAATTTTTAACCAGTAACAGTATGGAACCTCAAAGCAATAAAAAACTCTTTTTCCTTTTATCTCAAGCAGTGTATACCTATAATGCCCATATAATTCAGCTGAGCGTGTAGGGGTCTATCATTAAGTGAAACAGTGGACATTCAGTGATTGTTTTGCTGATACCGTGTTGGTACGTCATGGTAGGCACTATCTTGTTGCTCTTTTCCATATCTGTGAAGATTTGCCAGTCAACTTCTTAACTTATTATATGAAATTCCCCCTTGCTGGCCCTCTGGTTCATGTTGCCATCCAAGCAAATCATGTAGTAATCTCCCTGCAATGCAATAGTGATTGTTTTTCTTCCCCTCCTCAAAACTTTCATGCTAGAGTAAACTTCAAAGGAAGTTTCCCGTCAGCAGGGAGAAGTGAAGAACAGCTTCTAAATAACGCAGGCTAATCTTATTCTTCATCTCACACAGTTTCAGAGGGTATTTGTCCCTGACAGCAGTGTGTTCCTCCCACAGCTAAGTCCCAAAAGTTACATGACGTGCCAAAACATCTTCTAAATTAAGAAGTTTGTAATTACAAGGATTAGCATTTCTTGTTGTATTATTGGTATAGGATCATAGAAATTATTCAGACCAGTGGACCATTCAGTCTAGTACCCTGTCCTTGGTAGTGGCAGATGCGTAGAACGGAAGTTTAAGAAATCCACAGGGTATAGTTCAGAATAGTTTTGAATTATGACTGTAGTGTGATACAGTAACATTGATAATTAATAATTTTAAATAATAGAATTTCCTTCTTCCAAGTTTTTGTTCTTTTTTTTTTGAGAATTTGATTCATATGCTCTCCAAGTTTGCTTCAATTTGTATTTATAAATTTTTGAATATGCTGCCAGAGTTCACGAAAAGCTGAGCAAATATGCCCAAATTCCTCCTGTATAATTTAAAATCTGTCTACAAAGTAGATAAGTTGGATAAGTTAAACCAGTATCATTTTTATCCTCGTTTGCCTTTTTTGCATCTGGAAAAGCTCCTACAAAATGTTATACCTTTGTATTCCTCAGAAAAGATAGAGGAGGACAAATAATTCCTTGAGAACTTACTAGAAATAGTTCTTTGCTTTGTTTTCTTCAAATAAACATTTGCTTGTAAGTGAAGGTTTTGGAAAAAGTTCTTGCCCCATAGCATACTAGCCTATGCAGAACAGCATGGACTTAATTATGCAAAACACTTTTTCTGAGGGTTTGGTGGTTGCTTTTGCTTTCTCCACTAGATAAATAAAGTATGTATATCTATCTGTGCATGGCTGTTTTATTTCTTTTTATCTGAATACACATGGAAAGTAAGATTTTTCAGACAGCTATTAAACATGTATCATAGATTAGAATATGCAAACAAATGATATCACAAGCATAATGAGTCCAAAGAAATAGAAAATAATGTAGCTGGGGAGCCACAGGAATGCTTTGTTTATTTTTTTTTTCTGTTAGCTCATGCTGTTCAGGCTAGAAGGTATGCTTGGATGTTTTCTGCAACTTGCTTGTGTCTGATTTAGGACTAATGCTGTTAACAGTGAAATTATTTCTCATGGCAGTTATCTTCACCAGGACACCTGCTTTTGAAGTTAAACCTAATTTTTTCCTTTTGTACCTCATAAAGTATGATGATACTATGACCCATCTTTTCCTCCCCACTCACCCAGTCCTTGACTTAGATGTTTTTGCTGAAATAATTATAATTTATTTGTTAAATTGACCCTTACTCTTCATATCTCAGCCTATCATCCAGATTTGATATAGATTCAAAATCAGAGGTTAAACCATTGTAGTTCCAGTGAGAGAACAGTAACAACTGCGTGTCAAAGATGGCTGGAATACAGAAAAGCAGATATCTGGATATTTTCTGTACATGTTTATTATGAAGACTGTTCTAAGCCAGATGGTTTTGTTTCCTCAAAGTCATCATTTCTCTATTTTTTTTTAACATCCTCCACCAAAAATGTCCTGTACTGATTACAACTATAAACTTGTGGGGAAGAAATAGGAAAGAACAGAAAGGGAACCAGAACGAGTTCTAGGTGTCTGCAACTTAATTAAGCCACTTTTTGTCATGCCTGTAAACCTTGAATGGATCGGTGCTGGTCACTTGAAATGTTGTTCATTGTATTTAGCTGATAGGTGAGAGTGCCTAAAAATAAACACTCCTAACAAAAACCTTTCTTCTCCAAAAGCCAAGTGAGGGGGAAATGAGGAAAAGCCTGAAGCAACTGTACGCAAGGTTGGAAGTGTCGGTAATTGGCCCCTTAATGACGAAATCATTTAATGTACCAGACTGTACATGTGGTCAATGGCACACGCTCTCTTCTGTTAGCATTGCTCTTGAGGTGGTACACTGGCTTCTGTAGGTAACAGGGCAGCTGTGAGGTGGCTACTGCAGTGTAGAAGGAATTGTATGGGGACCTGGCATCAGACTACATCTCCCTACAACCAGCGTAAGGGAGCTGAGTGAAGTAGGATTTCCTGGGAAGACTCTTGTATGTGTTACTGAGCTGCCCCAAGAAAGACTAGAAAAGTGATAGGCCACTCTTTCGTCCCTCCTTAGCTAGTCTAGCGAGAGCACTCTTGGCTGTAGTCAAGTTCCAGGAGGAGAAAGTGTCACCCCAAGAGATAGGCTTCCTTCCTCTCATCTCTAGAGTTACCTGCCAACAAATTAGCAAGGAGGAGAAAGGCAAAAATTCATTTAGCCTGAGTTCTTTCAGCCAAGCTGAGCAGGAAGGAAGCCCTCTTCCAAAACCCCCTGTTAGGCTTGGGCTCCTCGCTGGGAGGGTTGATCTCACACTGGGAAACAAACCAAGAGATAATGTCAGTCACAAGCCAGATGTAGTCATTCTGCATATACAATGATAGATTTATAATGATCTGAACTTCAAGAAGTGAAAGAAATCTCAGATGTCTAGAGCTTCCGTGCAAGTTGTTGAACAAAACAAGTGCCATCTGACAAAACCTTGGAATTTATTTCTTCTCTTGGCATGAATTTATATACTTACATTCCCCAAAACATATCATGCAATTCATCCACTACTCTTTTTTGCATGTTTACTATGGTAGTCATCTACTAGAGGCATACATTTGTCCGTGGGCCATCATTTAAAGCTGTACCAGCATTAGGCTTCCTAGGAGTGGAAAGTGTAGGTGAAGTGGAAGTGGAGTCCATTTTTAAACGATGCTTGAAGGTTGCCAACACTTGTAGTGCTTGATAGCCACCATGAAAGATCTCCAGCTTCCCAGACCAGGAGGAGGTTACAAGAATTGGTCAAGGGAGGGCTGCAACTGCCTGACATCTTTAGTCCATGTGGATGTTCTGTGCTGCAGCTGTGTCTATAGTACTGGGCACTCTCAACAGAAGCCTGACAGAGGCATTGCCACAGCATAGGTGTATGTCTGATCGGACACAGGTGTTTTGTGAGCTTTGCTACTGCTGCTGCTGATACTAAGTGTCTCAGGCCAGGCACCTGGTTGGTCTAGTTCATTTGCTTGGGCTTTAAGCCACTTACGATCCGGAGAAAAGTATTCCACAAAGTCAAAATGGCAGGGATAGTTGTGGGGGGGAGGGATTTTGAAGGTAGGGTATAATTGCCTTCCTTTGCAAAGTGGACCACAGCTCAGTTTTAGGCATATTCACCTAATTAATTCTCTTTTCCTGCAGGATTCCAAGGTTTTGCTTCTACTCCTGTCCTCTTATGTATTACTGTCTCCTGGCTATTTTGGGAGTATGTCGTTTGTGACTTGCTAGTATGAAGAGAGTGTGGGGAACTTCTCCTGTGACTCCTTCTGGAAGGAACACCTGGCACACAGTTCCTATTTGGCTGCATGAAATGAAACTTATTCAAGCAGGCAACTCCTTTCACTCTTGCATTTCTACACTACTATCTATGTCTGCCTTTAGAAAGTTCCTGCTAATGTGTGCTCTGAAATTCTTTTGAAACTCCTTTTAAACCTTTTACAGTTTTAGAGAATGGTTTATTTCTCGTTTTAATGAAACTGGAGAGCGTGTGATGGTGGCTCTGCCCACAAGTTCTGCGACTGCAGACAGCTCATCCTGGGGCTGGAGCCTGTGGGAGAGAGAAACAGCTTCAGAGAAGTGCAAATTCTATTCCAGAGGCCTGTAAAATACTCAGCGAGCATGAATTCACATTATTGTCCAGTCTGGTTAGGAGCTCTATTCATAACAGCAAGTGTTTGGATGATTTCTTCTTTGTCTTTGAAATAGACTTAATTGGGTTTCATAATTGTTCAACAGAACAGTTATTCATCATGCTAGCTTTATGAGGATTATAACTGAGGTGCTGTGGTATAGCACTGAGTCAGAAAGAAAAACCCTAAACCTGGCCTAGGGGAAGGACTTTCTCTGAAATAAGGGAAACTCGTTTAATCCCTGCCCTTTTTAACTGCTAATTTGTTATTGTATATGAGTAGGCTCCCAGCTAGGTCCAGCGTGTAATGTTCCTTCAATCCACCAGGTTTACATTTCCTCCTGTGAAAATATAGTTGGTCAGTAGCGTGTTCCTTGTGGCCTTGAGATACCCTTCCTGTACGGCAGTGATGTGGTGAGGGTCCAGCACAAGTGAGCTATTGTCCTTGCTTGCTGGATGAGCTCTTCCTGTTAGAGCATGGTGCTGTGATTTGCTAAGTGCCAGAATTCCCCCTCCCCCTATACTTTCCCCCTGTTTAAAAATAAAAAGCATAAGTATTTAGTATTTTCATAACTTCTGAGGCCTTTTGCCTGGAGAGGGGCGGGGAGGAGGGGGAAGGCAGAGCAGTTAAAACAAGCTGGTATGTGCCTCTCCATTAGTTCCCTGGAGTTTCTTTTACTGGGTATACCTTGACAAGCTAGCAATTCCATTCAAGGTTGGGTTTTTTTTTTTTTTTTTTCCTTATAGGACAGGTGTATCCTCTGCTGTATATGGCAGACACGAAAGTGATGGCCGCCAGGGTGAGTGAGGGAGGTTGCCAGAAATAATTCTGGGGTCACAGACTGTCTGGGAAGCAAGAATCAGGTCTGGTGTTCGCATTAGGTTTCTGTGTTCAAAAACCCAAAGCCCAGAGGATCCCAAACTCTGTCCTTTGAACTTGTGAACAGTGGGGTGCAAACCACTATAGAAGGTGCTGAGGATACTGGGTGAAATCTTGACTCCTCTCTGATTTCAGTGGGGTCAGAGCTTTTATTTGCTAGGGGTGAGTAAAAATAAGGAAATAGTTCTGTTTTGTGTCTATTCCATCCTTGGTTTAGAATACTTTCTAAATTTATAGAAGTATGTCAGCAGAACCATTACTCTGAGGTCCTAGGCCAACCAGCTCACATCAGCCTGAGGTGATCCACACCTATCGTTAACGAATGGTATGCACCTGCCCTAGTGGATTGCCATTTCTTTTCTCATGCTGCACACTCAGAGCTTCACTTCTCTGTATTATTTACAAGCCCAAGCACACATTCCTTTTGCAACGCCGTAATAAGGACATGTTCAACCTAATTTTTCCACTACACATATGGAAATCCAGCATATTTAGAATAACTAGTAGTGTTACAAGAACACATGACAAGTAGTTATAGAACATTTTTAAAATCTTTGTATGTGGACAAATATTAATAGACTTTTATCAGACCACCAAAAATGCTCTTGTGAGCTGTAGTTTGTTCCTCTAAATTTCAGCTTGTCTTTCGCTGAAATGTTGCATATGTTCAAGAAATATATCACACAAATATGCTGCTTTTTGTAATAAATACAGAAACTGCACTCAGTATTTTTTTCTTCTTTTTGTCCTTTTCAGAATGATGAAAACAGCTTTAACTGCTTCAGAGAAGAGATTATGGTTCTGTTTTGTTCCAAGATGGTATAATTGGTGTCTTTTTGAGTGAGATGAAGGATTTCTTCATTTCTGCACTTCGTGTTGAAATATGAATAGGTATTTTCTAAAAACCATAGGTATTTTGGGGAAAACATTTTTCGCACATGAATTACAGGATGGTTACCTAATCTGGCTATGATACTGAAGACATCTTTACCATATCAGAGCTTTCATGTGGTTCCTTGCTAAAGATAAAGGCCCAGTATTTTGTCTCTTCCCGGAAAAGAATAAATGAATGCTTTGTCAAAGTTGCCTTGATGTTGAAGCAGTGTTATAGGAAGGAATTTACACCACTATAATTTGAGAGCAAGTTTGGAGCCATTAGTGGTTTTGGTTGTTCATTTGTTCCACAGGAACTACTTTGCATAAATAAACAAATAAATGAAATAATGATATCTTTAGGAAACCCTGAGATTATTGGTTATATACCTAACTCCTTCTAAAACCATTATAGAAAAAAATAATTAAATGAAACTTACATGCTTCATTTTGCTTACATGGTTCATTATGAGACTTGCACTTCTAATTTGGGTCCTTCTTTATTGAAGGTAAAATCTATGAAACATGTCAGTGCAGGCTTGTATATCATAGTCTCTGATTTCGAAAGAAACATAGCCTAGTGTGACTACTGGTTGCCTAATGCAAAAAGTATTAGCATATGAGAATGCATTTAATTAGCACATGGAGTTATCCAGATTGTAAGAAACCAACAACCTCATATAAAAGAATTAGCTGTATAAGTAGTCCATCTGTAGCGCACTAATTAGCCTTTCGTAAAATGTGAGCTGTATTTTTATTCTCATGATTTATCCATTTCTCCCACATCAGTGCTGGACAGTGCCCTTCATTTAGTGTGGTCCCAAGAAAAAGGAAACAGCTTCTTTTGAGAAAGTTCCGCTTCTTCCCCTTACACTGTTGAAAATATAAAATGTAGTTATATGGCTGAAGCAAAAATAGCAACCTACCAAGTGCCATGAATACGATCATTCTCTGTGAATGAATGTAACCATGTTTTCTTTAGGGTACAAAGCAAATGAGCAGTGTTTAGCTAGCTATGGCTATAATGGATATATTTATTCCCTGTGCTGCAGGCTGTGTTACATCAGGTGTTTGTAGGGGAAAAAATCTTCTTTTCTGAAAAAGAAAAAAAAGGAAACTGAAAATAAAAGTGGAAAGCGTTGGCATAATGAAGAAAAAAAAAGACAACTTTCTGCTATGGTATTTCACAGCTCAGCAAGGAGCATTTTGCAGTTTTGGTCAGCAGCCAGAATTGTAACTTAATGACTAAAAATCAGTGAATCTTGTCCTTGGTCTTCTCAGTGTAAATCCAGAATGATCAATTATTGTCAGTGGATCCACTGTGGCATTTACACTAAAATAAATAATCTTTAGCCACCAAAATACTGGTAGATATATTTAATTTCAAGCAATCCAAGCAGTTCCACTGGGTTCACAGGTGGATCAAGACAAAGGGTGTGCCTGTCATTGTTTTTTTGAGCAGGACTTGGGACTTTTTCCTTTCCTCATGTCACTGGTAATTAGGACTATAAGGAAAAGTGGCAGGCAGAGTGTCAGTGCCAGATGAGCACAGTCAGATGAGGCTGTGTGGTCCTCAGGTCCCAACAGTGGACTCTATCTTCAAGGGTATTTTGAGGTTTGATTGTGCCCACGTCCTTCTGGGACTGCTTCCTTAAATACTCAGACACCCTTCTGCAACTGATTCTGAGCAAAGCTGATACGTAGTGATCACTGTTAAGTAAGCAGAAATAGAGAATGAGGCAAGGCTTTGGGTCATTGTATTGGAGGGGCTGTTGAGTCCAATGTTGCCTGTGACATTCAGTTTGAAAGTCTTGCCAGCAAGTCAGACAGTATGACCTCAGCCATCGCCTTCAGGAAATCTTCATAGCTTAGTCAGCCTACAGGATCATGCAGATGTGCTAGTCTCTGGATTTCTAGGATAACTAGTTGCCCCATTATGCCAGAGGATTGAATCTCTTGCCAAGGAGCTTTCCTGGAAGAAGGCAACTACTCCACTTTCAACTCTGTCACACACAGCTCTAGGTGTGCGGTGGAATGAGAGGACTTTCAGACTGTCTGTCTAACACAACAGCAAACTGTAAATCCTTTTCTACACTGTAGCTTAGTACCTTCTACTGTTTCAAGACAAGGTTTTACACTCACAGGCCATGCAGTCCTTATACCACAACTCGACAAACAGAACCATAACCTTTTCCACGTTGTCAGTAAGGCAGTTGCAATGAAATGGTCTGCTCTGTGCATCTTATTAAAATATGAAAGATGGAAACATTGTGAACAAGGCAGAAAATGCAGGTGAAAGTAATTATGACTACATCATGCAGCCTTGCAGCATGTTCTCACCAAGACCCTACATCTTCATGTATTAACAGTTAGTGGTTTATTTCTGAAGATAACAATCTATTCCCTGTGAGGAGACAAAAAAGAAAGAACTCCTTTGGTCAGAGGGAGAGGAAATGGGATGTTATAGAGGAAGAAGAAAAAATGAACATGGGAGAGTAGGTTATTCCAGTGTCTTATTTAAATAATGTCATAATGTGCAGTCAATTACACTGAAGGGTAGAAAAAACAAGAAAATAAACTGAATTAATAGTTTGAAACAGCATCACCAAGTTAGCCTTTGGAACTCACGGCCACCAGCATCACTACATCTACAAGCCTGACAGATTTGAAAAGGGTCTGATGCTATCACCTACCATCATCATGTGAAATGGGATAAAAACTCTATGATAGCGTTCTTTATGCTTGAGAGTGCAAATTCACAGTATGCTCTGGGTTAAGAAAAAACACCCCTGTGGGCAAGGTACCCCACAGCCTTACAAGAATTGTATCTCCCTTGGGAACATCTGGTAGAGTCCATGCCACAGGCAAGGTCCCAGACCAGACTGGTCTGATAAGGCCTCTGATGTTCCTATGCTTAGTAAGAACATTCCTGTATTTCCCCCAAAGGCCTGATTTTGATGCTTGCCCAAATTTACAGACTCCTGAAACAGTCTGTATGAGCTAGACTTGTTCTGTTGTCAGCCTTGCCTCCTTGGCTCCTCCGGGGTCTTGAGAGCTAATTCCTGCAGCTACATATCTGTTTTTGCCGGGCAGGATCTCACCTTAATGCAGGCTTTTACTCTGTCCTAAAATTCTAGGCTCTGACTGTGTTCATCAGTTAAGTCAGCTATGGCAGGTTTGATTCACTGTTGTTGTGACAGCATGGCATGTATCCCTACTGAACATCACATTCAAGCCTGAGATGAAGCCCACAGATTTTAGATTTTTTTCCTCCCTTGTTTGAAGACTTCCAGCTGCTCGACTTCTGCATCAAAGAAAAAAACTAAGTGCATTCGCCAACATTTTAGTAGGTCTGGTTGACCTATCCAATCTGAAGGTGCTGGGATGTGGGAAAAAAAACCCAGAAAATAGCACTGAAGAGCCTAATTTCCAGTCCTTTAGTCCTCTGTGCATGTTCCACATTTGCCTATTCCATCTCTGCCTCCTCTTTTCCCTCCCCACCACTGACTCACATCTGTCCACCCTCTGGCTCGCCTCACCAGCTCACCTCCCTTTGAAGGGGAGAGGAGAAGTGGTGAGCTCATTTGGAGCACAGCAGTTAGTGTGCTGCATAGGCTCTGCTCTGCTCCCAGGTCTTCGGTGTCCGTGGTTTATGTTCCTACAAAGCTTAAAAAGCCAACTTTCTTCCCTGTGTTCTGTTTTTTTAATAAAGACTTACTCTCTCTGGTCACTCCTATCACAAAGAGAGTTACTCTTATCCTGAAGAATAAACGAATGCAGTTAAAATGGAATCTGACCAGCAGAAGTCAGTAATAACTCATGCATTTCTATGCAGGAAGTCAGCTTCCACGGTGGAAGTGATCTTGTCTGATGTTCAGGCATTATAGCTGACTATTCCCTCCAATTTTTGTTTTGCTAAATTATGTATGAAACCATGCAGGCAGAAAAGGTCTGTGTATGTTGCTTTGCCTTTATGGAAATTACTTTCCCCTTCTACTCTTCAACACAAAGTATAGAAGTCTGTTCAAGCTTTTCACAGATTAATGCAGCAGAGACCACAGCATCCTCCCACGTTCTGACCCATGACAGACTGGTGGGTTCCTTCCTATTTGAGGGTACAGGTCATATATCAAAATATTATTTTGTGTGTGTGGGGGGGGGTTCCGTAGTAACCAAAGAACAGAGCAATTTGGCTTGCTTTTGTGAGCAAGTAGAATTAGAATCCAAACACACAGCAATAAGATATCTAGGGTTAGCCTGAGGGTTAGTATTATGGGTACTATTTGTTTGTGTCAGAGTTGATGAATTTTCTGCTGGTTGTCTGCCTATGGATGAATCCTACCCCTGCTGCTTTATCAATATTGCCGTTTAGAGACCATTCTTCCCTCTGCTAAAACAAGACTCTGTGTTTCACAGTGTGCGTTGTGGTCACCTCTGGCCCCAAATTTTTTGAAGTATGGAAGCTGAGAGCTGATTTTACATCAGTAAAATCTACAGATTTTTTTCTAAGATGTAGTTGAGATTGTATATTTCTAAAGGGAATACATTCCTAGAAACAGAGCTTTCTAGTATAAGTGCTGCAGCTGCTTCATTCTGGCTTTGCTGCACAAACTTGTCATTGGACAGATATATGCCTAAATATAGTTATGATACCTTGACTTTTTTTTCTTGGCTCACAGCAGTGGAATAAAAATGGTGCAAGAATGAGAAACAAGCATGAGACCATGATGAAGACACAATCACTGACTCACTTTTTCTGGTTTTCTAATTTGGGTTCTTATCTTTCTGGATTTTTTTTCCATAGTCAGCTGACGGCTCTGATCAGGTGTTTCCAGACAGGCAGCCTTTGGGGTGATCCTGTCAATCCACTGGGCCAAACCTTGGGTAGTGTGAATTGCTGTGTAATGGCACCAGAGAGCCAGCTGGCACTGCTCAGAGCCCCGACCGTCCCGAAGGCAGATCCTTTGGGAGTCATGCTGCAATACAGGCCTGATTTCCTGCGGTGCTGAGCTCTCCTTGGCTGCAGAGGGGTTATGGACGTTCCACCACTTCTGTAAACCTGGTTGCTAATGGCAGGCAGCGGTACCTTCTCAAGGTGCTAGCTGAGGCGGGAGCCCTGCGACGGTCAGTCCCTCTTCTGAGCAGCTGATACTGGACAGGAACATTTGATGTTTCAGGGACTGAAATAGACAGACTGCAGCCCAAAACCTCTGTGCATTTATATGACCCTGCCAATGCAGAGCTCAGTGCATTATCACGACCTGGGAAGGCAGGAAGAAAACTTCAGAGTCTCCTAAATTCTGGTCCAGTGACACCTTTTCCATATGATTATGCCAAATTTAATAGAAACCAGACCTTCTCTTCCCTCTTTAGCCCACACCCCGGCAACCCCACATCCCTAAAAGCCTAGCCTCTGAGTTTCTTAAAACTACATGCTGACTTTTTAAAGTGGCATATTTTCTCTGAAAGCTACTTTCCTCTCTGTGTGATATGGTGAGGTAAAAGGAGAAGGAATGATTAGAAACTGCTGTTTTCCCCACAGCAGTTTTGCTGTGCTGTTTTCATTTTGTGTTTTTCAATAAAGAATCAGAAAACAAAGAAATTGATAAGCCTGTGCAGAAATAAAGATTTCATCTTTGTATGGAAATTACTGCAATGCAATGGAATTTCAACAGTCTTAGGAAACCAGCTATTAGCCAGTCTAAAGAATTCCCTGTAATAGCTTTTTATTAAATTAGCCTGTAGGATTCTGTCAGTGTTTTCATCCTTTCATAATGTCATAGGATTTCCTGATAGGGGGCTGGATTTGCTTTTGCTTTATTTTTCCTAGTAGTGTCTACAACCCTAGTGAATAAAATCTAAAGCATTGCAATACTTTCTTTCCCTGTAGTTTTTCTTAGAAATCATCTTTTGCTTGATGGCAGAGCTTCTTTTTTTTTCAGTGGCTGAAAACTTTCTGGAACAAACCTTCTGTGAAAGAAAACAAAAAAGTCTGATCAAAACATTTCAAAGGGAGTATTTTAGCTCAGCCTGGGAGTGGTGATTGTGAAGGTCACCTCGATCTTTTGACCAGCCGATGTTTTGCCTCCTCTGTGTTAGTCTTACAGGACTTGGCTTTCCTGCTCAACAGCTGGGTTCTCTGTGCCGGAGCCTGCCTCCGTGGAAGGGAGCTCTCTGCTGCATCTGTGCTATGATCAGCCCGGTCTCTTTTTCCTCCTCACATCGTAAGTGAACTGTGAACTTCTATGAAGCATTTAATGCTTTCATTGCTCAAGAGGTCTTTCACTCGTGCCCTGTGTGTCCTACCACAGGCTGCCCGTAACAGCAGGCATTCAGCCACATCCTGTAAATACAAGAAGGTCAAGGGATGCTAATGTGACATTTAACAGCGCACATTACTGACAAGTGACATTTTATTGGTAGAAGTCTCATACAGAAGGCAGTTTAATGAGAACCAGGAAGCAAAGATACGGTTATGATTTAAAAAATGACTGTACTTCCATTTTGCAGTATTTTTCAGTGAATCATTTTTGCAGAGACTTCAGTACTTATTAATTTGTGACAGCTAGATACATAAAGGGAAAAGGAAGCAAAAATTCTCCAGCTTTTGTTGAAGACCACTGCAGTTCTGAAACTTAGGACTAGTTTCATCTGGCAAGACAAATATTTTATCTTCAGCTTTCACCTATACCTAGTATTAGTTTAGTTAATAAGAGGGAAAATGGTCAGGAATTGCTGTTACTTTAACCTTTAACCAGGAGACTGCTAGACATCATTGATATATTTGTTTTTAGGACTAAAAATATTACAGCACTGCTCCAGACCTCAAGACCATTATCCCAGGTTCAAATCTGATTTGAGTAATTGCTCAATTGACTTGAAAATCTCCTTGTAGCCATGTCCATTTTATTTTGTTGTTTACTTATTCAGAGATATAAATGAAAGACTTATATGAATAAATATGTTAATTCATATTTCACTTTCTAGTCAAAATGAGCCATGTAAGGAGAAAAAAAAAAAAAAAAAACCAGATTGTTTTATTAAGTTTCTGTGTAAACAGGCTGATGTTCCTGCCTCTGCCATGAAGTGCCTCACTGAAGAAGGGTGATTTGCTGAAGTGTTTTTGAAGCATGGCATTCATCAAACCACACCATCCCAGCTGGCAGAGCAGCTATACTCCAAGTGAACATGGTGTTGGGAGGAAAGTTCATTGTCCAGGGAGAAATCATTTGTCCCGCCCTCAATTCCTTAAAAAGACCTTATACATGAAAAGACAAAACCACAGGCAAAAACATCAAGAAGATGCCAGTTAAAAACACTGGATCCAATTTATTCAGCAGGAACATGTTTTCAGGAAGGGTTAGGAGGGAAAAAGCAGAGAGGAAATGAGAAACACCCTTGACAAGGTCAGATGTAAAGCAGAAGGGCTTTGCTTGTTTCGTATCAGAGCACAGGGAAGGATGGCAGGCCCTAGAAAATGATAACACTTTCTAATCATGTTCCTGGCCCCCCATACTAGAGCCCACAATCAGGGAGGGAAAGTAGCTGTCAAACAAATCTGTCTCATTCAAAAGCCAGTGTGTGACTGCAAGACACCCACTGACGGTAGGTTTTGATTTGTGTTTGCTTTTTATTATTATTATTATTATTTTTTAATTTGGCAGCTGTGGGCACCTTTCAGCAGGTGACAGGAAATGTATTCTGCCTGTTCAATAAAACACACCATTTTCACTTGGCTCATATGCTGCCACGCTAAAAAGTCCACTTCATCATCTGTGCTCCAGTGCCGAAATGAAGTGTGATGGAAATTACCTTCTGCATTCAGTGTTCCCATTAGCACAACCATTACCATTTGACAGTTCATCCTGTACATGCCCAAAAAGCACAGATCCATGTCTACTTCCTCATTAATTTCAATCAGATGCTGAGAGCTCGTTAGAGGAAACTGAGAGCTACATGAACTTAGAAAAGCTGGTTGTTGTAGGGGCCCTTCCTACTAACAAATGATGCATATTCAAGGAATAGGGAAACATTCAGTAAAGTCAGTGGAGACATTTGAAGGCTGGGGAAGAAGAAGACAGGGAACTTTCTGTTTTCACAGAAAATATAAGAGAAAAAAGGAGAAAGAAACTTCCTGCTGATCATACAAGCGGTTTAAGGAGAAACCCCTTCTGGGCAGAGCAGCTGGAGTAGACTTGGCTCTGATGGTGCTGATGGACACATGGCAGAGTGGAGGCCTTCAGAAAGTCAGGAGCTGTTTGCAGCTGCAAGTGAGAGTCTCTCTGTCCAACTCCTATCCTCTGTGAAACGGCTAACTACCCACTGGCTGGTGTTAGTAGGTACCACTTAAGTGTAGCTTCAACCATGCCTCTGAGCGTAACTGGGATTTAGTGATTCCTAGGTCTTCCACGAGCATTTCTGAACTGAGTGAACTTCATGGTCTATGAGCAAAAGGGATTTCATTATGGGACTTGGTGCTAGCATATACTTAGTGAATTGGTGCTAGTATGTAAATAATTGGGAGAGGGAAAGGTTAACTTTGTTAGCAGTGTTTTTCACAACAAATAATGGATGCATCGTTAGGGAGCAAGTGGAGAAGGGCTGGGAAATGTATGAATTTTACAGTACTGGAAAGCTATATCGATGTGCATAGCAGCAAAAGAAAACCTTTAGAACCACTGGAAGTTTAATAACCCATGTCTCAGTGTAGTGATAAATTTAAAAAAATGGGGGAAGATATATCCACCTAATATATGAAGGTGAACCCACTTGATGAGCATCTCAGGTGGGCAGTGTGCAATGGTAAAGATTCTTATTATCTATATTATCTTATTATCTATGTTAGAAGTGGGTAAATGTTGTTTCTTTCATTTACCCTCAATTACACTGCTGCCTTTTTTGTAGTTCAGGCAGCCCCAGCATGATTCAGGCCCTATGCAAATTGAGACTGGCTTAAAATCGTAAGGCTTATAATAATAATAATATTTTCTGAATGTTTTTATTTTCTTTCTGAGACATTAGGCTGCAGATGGGTCATGTTTTCCAGCTCTTCCCTGAGAGCTTGTAAGATAGAAGACACAAATGCGCACGTGCGCGCGCGCGCGCACACACACACACACACACACTTTGCATTCACGCATAAAAGTAGGAGGTTGAGGCTCTTTTGTTATTGCTCTAGTCCGCTTGCTCAGGCTCTGTAGAAATATACTAAGCATTCATAATAAATTGTGGAAATAACAGCCCTATATTTGGTGTAAGACTAACACCAAATAAGACTGTAGACAGTATTGTTATATTGGGAATTGTTCAATGTCTAGTGTGACTGTATCCAAACACTCAGTCCCATTTCCTGGTGTGGAGACAATACTGGCTATTTGCTGTTGCTTTCTTGGAGGAATAATAAGTGATGCAGAGATTGGTAACCCCAAATATTTACCCTTCCTTTGATTTCTGAAGATATTTTCTTTTTTTCCTGCCTAAATCCTTAGCTGTGAAATCTATTTCAAATATTGCAAGTCCCAAAGACATTGTAGGAATTTATATGCCAGCCACTTTGCTACTCATTCCAAGTAATGTGAAATAATCCCATCTAATCTAAATTTGAGGACTTTCTTCTTTCTTTTTTTTTTTTTTAGGTGCGAGGTCTAAAAAGAGTTATGAGGTTTCAAAAATGGTAGTTTCCAAAAGTAAAAGTTAAAGATCCTTTTTTTTACAATACTTCTATAAAGTTTTCCTCAATTATTTTTTAAATGCTAACTAAACAACTCCCCCAGTTTACAGGAAGAAAATACAGTTGTCCTTAACTAGTGTTAAATCCCTTTCAATAAAATACAACCCACATAAAAGGCACATAGAAAAGTTAAAGGAATGAAACATAACAAATAGAAAAATTAAGAATGGATAATCTTCAAATATCAATATCAGAAGCTGTTTGAATATTTTTTCCACTGTGTCCTGCTTTTTGCTTAAGTGGATATATACTAGCCCTGGTTTTATAAAGGGTTTGTTAGAACATTTCTGTGGGAACTGTACATGCAGATTATGAGACTGATACTACAAGTCACTACTTAGCATCCTAACATGGCAATTAATGACAAGCATGCTAACAGCCCTTTGATGGACCGTATCTCCAGCCCAAAAGCTTATGGAGAAATGTAATGGCTCCATTATACGGACTGTATTTCCTGCTTGTTTAACCCAACCGAAAGCCAAGACCTTCATTCCCAGCACAGTGAACTGGTAAGAGATGTCTGGAAGAACTGGAGAAGGCAGGACAAGCTAGGAAGAGCAGTGTTGTCTCTTTCTTGCCTTGTTTTTAAGTAGTGTGGAGGACTTAGCTGATCTCACCACTGGTTACTCCTACCACTCTGAGTTAATATCCACTGTCAAAAATGATCGTTTCAAAAGTAGTACTTTCTGTTGTCATCAGCTGGTGCAGTCCTGCTGCAACATGGATTTTAAGAAAATTAATATAAAGCATTTTCTAGACCACATTTCACTGCCCAGGCTATATGCCTCAGGGAAAAAACACAATCTAAACACAGTAAAATCTACTGGTCTGTCACTTCGCTTATATTTTGACTTAGACAGGAAAAAATTCTGGAAACTAAGTTGACACTCTTTTATGATTTGATCTCTTACAGCTTGCCCTCCATATGGAAAAGCTTTAGAATTTATTTGGAAAGTTTAACCCTTTTTTAAATCCATATAAAAAAATTAACAGAAAACTTGCCTTGGTCTGTATTTTTACATGGAAAATTTTAAAAACAAGGAAAAGATATGTTGCTAAATTCTGATATTAAGATCTTTAGTTATTTTAAATAGAATAGCTACATTGAAATCATTGCAGCTGTCTGGATTTACACCATGTAAGAATATGACCTTAAAAGATTTGAAAGGGGCTAATACATCACTATAGGATTCTACTAGTTTCATCTGTGTCAAATGCTAATAGGTTTTTACCAAATGCTGGCTTGCTTATTTCGCCTTATGGTTCTGTATCTGTAAACCTCTCATTGTACAGAGCTTCTTTTTTAGTTTTGTTTCCAAATGAAATGAGATTTATGAATTGCACTGTCTGTCTATTTTGAAAAGAGGATGAAATGGGAAAGGCAGACAAACAACATTTGAGCTTGGAGGTTGATTTCTGCCAAATGTGAGAGAGGCGGTCAAGGCATGCAACTTTAGAAAAAGTGGCAGCTGACTGAAGAGATGGCCCAGCAAGGGCAAGATGGGCTGGTAAGTGAAAAGTATTTGGCAGCAGCTGTGATTGGCACCAAGCATATGCGCAGAAAACTGCCACTCAGTATGTTCAGTGCGACAGTTCAGGCAAAGTGCAGGCTGTCCTTTGTGCTACAAGGAAGGTCATAAGGGAAGTCAGCAGGGAAAGGACTTTAGAGGAGAAAAAATGGAAAGCTGTAGGAAATCACAATTTCTTGGTTTCTGCTGCCAGTGAAGCACCTTACTGCTTTTTATAAAGTAGAATTAAGTATTTCTGGTAAGTAGTGAATAGGGTTTGCTCCTGTCCTACATGGATGCCGGATCCTCTTCCTGTTTCTTTCTAAAACCAAGGCAGCACCAAGGTAAACAGAAATTATTCAAACCTGTTTGATCTCCTATTCTTAAACCTACTATCCACAGCATTCTTACTTCATTCTGCCTTAAAACAAATAGAAAAAAATTGGAACAAGAACAATTCCTTTGGCTGTCTTTCAGATCAGGATGAAATCCCTGACCGAATGATTTCTGAGCCTCTCCAGCATTTCTTAGTTTACACTGATCTGTTTTGAATGCTATGTTGTCTTCAATATTTTCAAACCACTATATCATTATTTATTTGCACTTTACTCCAGACACTCTTAAATCTCTTCCAATCAAGCCAAGTATATATGTCCAAAGCAAACACATTTTTAAGACTGAATATGGCAATGATCCTATTTAGATACATACCTAAGGCTTCACACAAAAGCAGTCCCACTGATCTTGAGACTTTTACAAAATTAAGTGTCTTACATAACTGTTTGCACAGTTAGGGCCAAGAAAAGAGGGACCTCTGGGATGACAGCTCTGACCTGCACTCTATATGTAGCTTTCAGCAGGTCACTTCACTTCTGCCATCTTCAGTTTCCAAACTTTAAAATACCAACTACATTTTTTGAGGTTATCATGCCTGATATTAGCAACATGGCAATTGTTCGTGTTATTCTAATCCTTTTAAACGGGGCAGTCGAAACTGCAGTGTGTAAAGGTTACAAGTGCATAGGCATGTTGAGAATGAGAAAGCATGAGGAAAGAGGAGAGACTGAAGTGAAAGAATATGGAGAATAGAAAACTGAGTGGAAGAGGTTGAAAAGAACAGAGTGAGAGCTGTTAAATGTGTTAAAAAAGGGGGAAAATACAAAGAAAATGGAAGAGTAGTGGAAAGTTAGTTTATCTTTTGAGGTAGATTTTTGAAGATTAATCAGAGTGACTTCACATGAGGATATGACCCTTTATTTACTTTCAAATGTAAATGTAAATGTTACTGATCTGATAATATTTATTAGTCATGTATGATGATCTCAATTCTGCTCGCTGCATGAGAGCAGAAGTGTTGTTTGTCTCAAACATTTGTCTTTTAGTTTAATTCAGAAAAAGTTGACAGATTTTGGGAGAGCTGCAATGTAATTTCTTATTTTATTTGAATACCAACCAAGTCCAGTGACACTCATGTTCTGGGGAATGACTGGTGCATAAATTAAATTAAGGGAAAAGCACTGAAGCAGAAAATGGTAGTATATGGAATAACTGTCCCAGGCTTTTACTGACTGCATCACTATACATCTCCAGTGGACACTTCCATTCAGCTTTAGGGTTTATTTTATTATTTTCTCTTCTCTAGAGTCTCTTCAGATAGTGCAGTCCTGCTCCCATCTTCCCCTCTAAATAAAGCTGGATACCTAATCATTTAGAGTCCTGGGGTACAAGCTGTGGAACATCTATTCTAATCTCACTTGTTATTTTCCATTGCAACCTGACCCCTTCCTTTTTTTCCTTTTCAGAGTTAGGAACACTGTCTAGGCTGCAGGTTATATTATTTCAGCACTATTATTGGGATGTCTGGACACTAGGGGTAACACCTCCTGATTGGTTTAAGCATAAAAAAATCAAAACGGTTAGTTCTGGTGCCAAAGATGGTATAAAAGGCTTTTTGGTGTCTTTTGTGGTATAGATAAACTCATCTTTCGCTACACTTTTGCCTTACTGCTGTTCTTGGTATCAGCTTACACCTCCAAAAAGCTCAGTCATTTTTCTTTCTTTTTTTTAGACAATATTCCTCTTTAAGGGTCACTACTTTGACAATCTAAATTGTCAGTTCTCTTAGGAGCACTTTCTATTTAGTCTTTGTAGAAAAAAAAAACAAACCAACCTCTAACTATGTATATGTATAAGCATTGACCTGTTTGGAGGGATAACACTCATTCCACAGTTAAAGTTTTAGGCCAGTTTACAGATATGTTCAAACTTTCTATAGCAACAGGAGGTCAATCCTGTATGATACATCACAACAGATGAGAGATGGAGAAGAAAGAGGAAAACAAAGATCTTCCTTGCTAATATTTCCTTGGGACCATCCAGACCAATCTTCATGATTACTCACCAGAAGCACAAACTTGGGGTTATTTCCCTTACAATTTGAAGATTTCACAGGCATAAGATAACTGAAGTGCCAGTTTCCTTTCATAGTAATGCAGACTAACTTACAAGGAGAAAGGTAATACCAGTCTGCTAACCTGCTCTTTCATCGGAGTGTAGAGAGAGAGTCCATGCTGGTGTAGCATGCACCAAGAGACAAGGAATAAAGGTAAACATTAAGAAAGGTTTAAACTAGTGCAAGCATTGCTGCAACCATCCTTCCACACCCACATATCTTTTCATCCAGCTTTCTGTTAGATTCTGGTGAATGAATTAAAGCACTTAAGACTTTCTAGTTTTATTGGGTCAAAGCCAATCTGCTGTGTATGAGAATTTAGGTTATGCTGATAAGGAGTTGTTTATGTGATTAACCCCAGGAAATGGATTTCCCTTTTCTGATGAGTCCTAGCAGTTTCAGTAACGTGCAATGTAAAGTAGGACGGAGGTCAGCAAAGGAAAGAGAGGTATTGCAAGCTATCCTGTGTTTGAAGTCTAGACTGTGCCAAAAATATGACCTCTCCATCACTGGGGTAAAGTCAGTGGAGCTACAAAAGTGCTACTGCTGTGCTTGCGTGCAGGCATTCAGCTGTAAAATATTCAGTGCTGGCCTTTTGGGCCTATTAAGAGAGAAAGAGCTCTTTAAAAATAAGGATTTAGATTTCTGATTCTGTGGACTTCATGATGCTGGAGAACCAGTGTGAATGGGACTAACATGCAGCAAGGACTAAGTTTCTTCAGAGCTTCATTACAGGAAATAATTTGCTGGGTTATAAGGGATGTCTTTCTTATTTTGTCATGATGCCTGTTGCATGAAACACAACACTTCTTGACACTCTCCAGACGTAGACTCTGGAGAGCTGTGTGATATTACAGGCACATCCAAAAGTTCTGATTCTTAGGAAGAAGCTGAAGTAGAGAGGAATAGAAATGAGTCATCCATGCTAAATGAGTAACACTCTCAAAATGTATGTTGTGTGTTTATGGGAAGGGGGGAGCCTAGTGATCAGACTCTGTTTTGTTAGGAAGACATATTAAAAATCTTCATCTCTTAGTGAAATTGCTACCTTCTAAAATATTTTCCTGTGTAGTGCCATATTATGCTTTTAAAGGTATGATACCACAGTATCTTGAAACTCTTTCTAGGCTAAATTCACATTTGCAGGTGAGTCTATAAATCCTTTGCAAAGTAGCTGGATACTGGCTATATGCTATTTAAACATTACCTATTTTTTAGGTTTAAACTGAATGTAAACAGTTTATGTGTCTTGTGCTGAATCTCTTTGCATTACATTTTAGTCTACACACAAAAATTGTAGCACACTTTAAAAATAGGGCTCTGTGATCTAGTGCCTGTACAATGTATTAATAACCCAGATTTCAGATTTATGAAAACTGGTCCAGAAATTGATTTCCCTGCTATGGAAAATAATGACAGCTATATTAATTTTCCAATACACACCATGAGCAAAATGGGTGATGGTAAAGCTCTCACACATGGTCCTAAAAAACTCAGCATTTTTCTCTGTATTTATATGTATATAAATGTTGTACATTTAAACAGTGGCAAGAAATAAAAGCGTAAATCTTTTCAGTCAACATAGAAGAAAAAGGGTTTTTAAAAAGGCTGGTATCTGACATGACAATGCAGAGGTAACTGAAAACAGTGTTTCCTGCTCTTCAAATAAAAAATGTTGCAAAACAGCTGCCGAAAATTCCAGATGTTCCATTCCCTCCCTCACCAGATTTAGTGAAATGAGACATGTAAACAATGCAACACACTCTCTACAGAAATAAAATAGATGAGTAATGTCCAAGTGTGTGGCTGAAGAGTTTTGTCAGAGCATGAGAGGGATGGATAGGAATAGCCCAGCCAAAGAATCCATTTTTTCCCCCTTTTCTCCCTTTTCTTAAGCCAATTTGTATTTCATAACATGATGAGTTACAGAAGGCTGTGAACCAGCACAGCATGGCCTTACCTCATATCCCTGTGTGAAGGCTGAATGCAAAGGCTGTATGTCTAATTCCCTAAGTACAGCGTGGGTCATAACCTGTTATTGTTGTTTGGTTGTAGTGCTGCCAGAACAGACATTTTTCTTGTCCGGATTCCAGTAATATATCTCACAGCTTGCTTTTTTTTCCTCATTACTTGGCTGGTGTGTCTTCTCAGCTTACATTTTCCCCAGTACCGTCCGTCGTTCCATTGGCTACTAGACCATTGAAATCTGTTGCAGTCATTCCCCCCATGATGATGTGGGAGAATATAACCCCGTGGCTGGGGAATTACTGTATGTGAACAGGAGAGGGAAAGAATGACACACGCTTTGTGAGAAGCTGGGCATTGGCTCATTCACTGTTGTTATTTCTCCAGAACTTTCCCCTTCCTCTCCCTGCACCCTCCTGGAAGAAGAAGAAGAAAAAAAGAGACTGAGTTTTCCAGGATTCGTTCCTGGTGAAATTGCTGTGACTCTAAATGGAAAGTGGGAGGGTGGGAGAGCAACTCCATGTGTGGACTGATCAGATGTGAAGGCTCATCCCCACTTTATTGCTACTGCAGACCTAGACACATTCTGCTTCTCACAGTCTGGATTTGCTTTGAGTCATGGATGGAGAAGCTAAAAAAGGGCAAATGACCATACATTTTTCCAGTGTGATTACCACTGAACACATCCATTAACAGATCTTGTGTGATATTAAGTGCATATTACTAGGAAGAGATGCAGTGAAATGATATGAAACGATGCAAGAAAACAGACCTCTTGTGCATGAATAACAATAGTTTGTTGCTTTTAACATTTAGCTATTTCTCTGTTTTTGAGCTATGTTAGGACCACTAGGTTTTCTTTGTATATGATGCCAAATAACATTAATGTGGGAGAAAATAAGGAAGGACTGAGGCACTGCTCTCTGCAGACATAAACTGAACCCCAATTGTAGATATGGCATACTTATAATATGTGTAGGTATGGCACACTTATAATGGATTATCTGGATAATGTCTCACCAGTGAGACAAAAGTGAAGTCCTGACTACCTTAGGTACAAGAGGACATTGACTCCATTGCTCCAAGGTCAAAATAGAATACCTTCGTCTTATCTTACCTGCACAGTTGCTGGAAGAGTCTAGAAAAGGATGTTGATCACTTGGAAACAGTTTAGAGGATGTCAATGAGAACAAACTGGAAAATGTGACTGACGACAGGTAGTTGCAAAAATGGGAGTTATTTAGCCTGTGAGATGGATGGTAAGGGATGAACAGGGCAATCTTCTAGTATATAAGAGCCTGTTACAAAGAGGAGGGGAATTATCTGTGGTCTACTATAGACGTTGAGAAGTAGTAGTAAGCAAAGAAGACTCAGGCTCAACATTAGAAAGGATGATCTTATCTCTCTGTCCTTTGGGATTAACTGAACACTGCTTAGACTGGCAAGAATGACATGGGAATAATTGGTCTTGCCATTAGGTAGATGGATAGATTAGCTGACCCCTTCAGTTCCTTTCTCTCTCTTATTCAATGTACTGAAACCCCTAATAAGCTTGTTGAATTTTAAACATGGTAATGGATTATTATTATGTACTTGTGCATACATAATATTATGTATGAGGTATAAACAGAAGAGAGAGTGAACCCTTTTAGTGACAGTTTGGCAAATGAAGAGATGTTCTCAGCTGGCACCATCTTCCTTTTCTGACTTCTTTGGAAGTCAAAAAAACTTTTGACTTTTGACTTCTGTGGAAGTCACTTGGTATGACACCTCATTTGTATTTACAGGGGAGGAAAGAGGGTGAAAGAGAGGGCAGCATTTTCCTAGACACAGAGGCAGGGGTTACCTTGTGCAGAACTAACAGGGGCATGCCATGTGTCTCCCTAGCTTCTGCTCCCAGAGAGATGATGGGCCTGGGACTGCCATGCAGCACTTCAAAATTTCCTTACAGTATAGGGTATTTTCATGCTTGATATCAGTGTATCTTCCAGTTGGCTAATCCTTTTTTTTCATCTATAGGATGACAGTGGCCAGTGTTTCCTCTCATATTCCTCTTTCCACTGCTGCTTTTTTCCCCCCTCAAAGGCATTCTGTAACTTCTGTTTTAATTCTACTTGTATATTTGTTTGCCAACAGCTCGGTCCTGCTGTTTCAATTGGCTGTCAGTGGCCATTCATAATAATCAATACTAATCAATGTGCCTGGATTATCTCTTTTGATCCTGGACCACTTCATCCTTTATGGGCAGGCTTTCTTCTCCACAGTGAAGGACAGGAATTGCAAGACGTTTTCTGCTTTTCCTGGAAGGGAGAATCAGAGGGACAAAAACAGCCTTCTAATAATTTCAGCAGAGAGTTCAAATACTCTTTATTTCCTCATTTCTGCAGCTATGGAACAGCCTTTAAAAAGATAAAGGGATAGAGATAAAACTCCTCAAGCCTCATAGGACTGAAGGCATGTGGCTTCATATCAGTTCCCATGCCTTCTGTCATCAAAGGGGAGGGGCAAGGGAAAAATCTAAAGGCTAACAGCAATGACATTTTCAAAGCATCGCAGACATTAGGGACAGCCACTGAATTGAGAGGGTCAAACAGGGGTAAACAACATGTTGTGAGAGCTTCTGTCACATTACTGAAAAACAAATATTATTTAATCTTCAGCTGTAGAAAAAACTCATTAAAAGAGCTTCACTTTTCCTTGTGGACAGCTATGCAAGTGTCCCTTTCTCTGCTGACTTCAGAAGAGTTACCCTGACTTAAGCTTGTAAAAATTTTTGCCCACAAATTTTAGGAAAGAACAAACTGATAATAGCAAGCCCACTGTACTCCTAGCATCCGTAGATCATAAGATTGCACCCAGAAGTCCAGACATCGAAGACTTAATGATGAAGAAGGCATTCCAGTGTGTAGATGAAGTGAACTCAATCTTCACAGCAAGGTATTGTACTGAGTAGGGGGCATGTTACTGCAGGTGTCTAGAACAAAGAACAAATCAGAAAAGTTTGCACTACATGTTGTGTGGACTAAAGCTTGTGAAATATTACACCATTAGAGAGAGATTTTTCTGCTTTAATTCACTAATTTCCCTGTAAGGCGCTTCATTTCCCCTCCCAATCATCTGTCAGTTATTTTTTTGCTGCAGCACCCTGTGAAGTGTGGAAGTGCTTCAGCTCCAGGTCTGGCTCTTGCCCTCTTCTCTCCCCTGTCTGCGACCTTCGAACTTCAACACTATTTTCTTTCCTGAGTCAGGAAGAAGGGTGCCACTGGCTAGGACCTTGCACTCATCACTGTTTTTCCACCTACAATATGTTTGCTTTTCTTTTCCAGCTGCAGTTTTATCTTGCCTCCTTCAGTCACTCATTCTTTAGCATGTATATTGTGGGCTCAGTTCTCATCTTACTTAACATTTGGACAACATTGTTGGCTTCAGAGGGGTGTATGGTTTTAATGGAGCAGACAGCTTGATTCAGTTCTTTTGCTGCAGGCACACGTTTCATGAAGCTCAGTGTGAGTGAGTTGCCACAGGTCATGAAAATCTTCTAGAAATGTAAGAAGTTTGCTGATGTCATCTAAAAATTATTAAAAAAAGGATAGACTGGACAAATCTGTCAGCATTGCTGCTGGAAGGGAGAAGGGAGGGGGTGAACAGCTGCAGTCACTTTCCTTTCCATCCTAAGCAGACAGTGACAGTATAATTCTTTTATAACTTTTTTTACTGTAGATTTTTTCCTTAACTTCCTGAAGCCAGATTTAGATTCTTTGCTGGCAAGATGGCAATTAGACCAGATCAAATCTAGATGTCATACATGGATAACACTGAGGCTTTCTGCAATAAAAAAGAAGCTCCTGCTATGTGTTGAACTGAATTTCTTTACTGGGTACTCTGGTTCAAAGGCAGGTGAACAGGACACTTCCATTCATCAACTTCTGTCTGCAGATAGTTGCAATTTTGCTAATTTAGAAGAATTTCTTCATCAAACAGAACATAAAAAGATATCTTAAGACATCTGGGAATATACTTCAGCTAGGCCTCCATCATGGGCTGCTGTTTTCAGACACAAGTACTTAAATTTCGGTAGGACTCCATCCTGCAAGTTGCTACGCACTCTGACCCTCGTCCAGTAAAGCACTTAAACACATGCTTAACTCAGACCTGTTGATCTTTCTGCATTTCCTTGCATGCTTAATATGAAGCACATGCTTAATAGCTTTGCTGGAGCAGGCTCAGGATGCTTTGCAGCTTGCACAATGGGACCCGTCATTCACACAGATAATCATAAGGGTTTGAAAGCCTTCATAAATTAGCAAGTAATGATTTACTATAGCAGCTAATAGCTATTGTTATTTCTCTTGAAACCAAAGAAAAGAAATCTACTTTTGAACAGAGCCCTCTTTGTAAGGTCACTTTTTGGCTCCAGTTTGTAAAAGCATTCACTGTTAGCCTCTGTCTAAAAGAGATAACTTTTATCAGAAGTATAGCAGGGCCATGGAATAGACTTCTGCATGGGCAGCAAACAGGGTCATTTTTCCTATGGGTTGTGTAGGTTGCCTTGTCTGTTTTTAATCTACTTTTGGCCTTGTCCAGAAGCTGCCTTGTGGTTTAGAATTCAATATGCAAACGCAAGGCCTAGATATTTAAAAGTTATTATTAAAAAAAAAAAAAAAGTTAGTGAGAAACTACAGAGGAACCTCACTGGTTCTAATCTAGCTGTCTACCAAAACCTGTGGCTGTCTTGCACATGCCTGCCAGCATACACACATGCATGCACACATGCACACAAACACACACACACACACACATATTTAGGCATCTAATTACATGAGATTATTTTTTATTTAATAACCTAACAGGGGGTGTATGTGTCTAATTTGAATCAACAGGCCTGAATACTTTGGCATTTTGGCCTGTGTTCTGTGATAGCATATGATGCTATAGGGTAAAATCAGTGTTAAGTGTTGTTCAGCAATATTGAACCGGAGCCCTGACTTCCATCTCCTCCTACACTATCATTTTTCCATATAGTCTAAACGATCTAACTCTGTATTTTGTAACTCATGCCCATGTGTGGCTTTTCTGATACAGGCCTTGCCATGTTTTTTCTCTCTTTGAGCCGTGCCTGCCATCAGACTGTACCTGCTTACTGCTCTTACTGTGCCTGGACTTTTCCCAACCTTACATGGGTCTTTCTTAATCCACCCTCAAATGTTCTTGGCTTATCCCCAGAAAACTGCACTTGTTAGATGTGATTAATTAAAAAGAAATTGTGGATGGCCACAGTAGCTGGAACAAGGTGTTGCCCCTCACTTTTCGCTAAACTAGTGAGTGGCCAGTATGCTCCGCTGTTCAGTGCAAGGAGTAATATAAGACTGTCTCCCCACCTGCCTGCCCACACCAAGAACCACCACGTCTTTTTTTGTGCACAGATATCCAAGAACCCAAGGCAAATGGAGCTCGAACCAGTTAATAGATCAGAAATCACCATGCAGACTAATCCTTACCTAGCAGCGATTGCCATGACTGAGCTGGGGTTTTCATTCTGGGGATGCTGGCAGCAAGACACCAGTGAAAAGCCATTACAAGTAGATACTCTAAGGGGAAGTGGAGAGACAGAACTTCTTGAGCAAAGAGCTAATTAAATAGGACACTAGAAGATTTATGAAGAAAGAGGCTTCCTGCAGGGAACTGTATACTCACTTTATTGCTGCCTGCAGTTGTGTGTGTGGACATACATTACCTGAAAAGTAGTGGGTCTATCACAAAGAAACACCAAATTCATCACACCTGTTTCTCTTTTGAAAAGGAAATAATCCTGCAAAGTCCTGAATACTGTGTGGACAAAATGAAAATAGGAAAGTGTGAATATGTGCAAAAATAAGATAAGAAAGTCTAATGTTCCCCAAATAATTACCAAATTATTCCATTATTTTAAAATTTTTACTAATGTTTTTCTATTTTTTCCAAAATCTTGTAAAATTAAGACTAAACTTTACATGGCAACTGTTGGACTCTATTTAAAATGCAAAGTTTTCTGGAACGAGGTGGGTCTGCTCACTCCATGGTAATGACATATCTATCAAAACAGGTTTCTGTTGTCAGCTAAGGGATCCAGCCCTCACCATGACAAAACGATATAAATAATAATTGTATGTGTTGTTCTCATGTTGACCATTTAGGGTGGCAAATAAAAAAATGTTCTTCCTCTCATTTTATCATGTCAGTTCATGGCAAACAGGAGGAAGGGACAGAACTCTGTCTGTCAGCACTGGGGAGAAGTGGTGCTACTGACGTACATGTGTAGTGGCTTGTTGATTTCTATAGCACTAAATCAGTGTACCAGAGACCTATCCCAATCTACTCAGGTTATGCTTACCTTTGTGATTTAGTAAATTAGAGGGATTCTTCTTGTTGTTGTGAATTTGACTGGTGTCTGTCCTTGGAGTCCTGCAGTCTCTGAAAGCAGACCTCTCCCTGGGAGAACTGAGTTGAAATCATGCACTGGCCTCTGCCTAGTGTGTCCTGCTTGCAATGTCCGGATCCCCCAGCAGTTAACACTCTGCATGAGTGATAGGTGCCCAATGTTGTCAAGTGGTGCAAAATTCATTGCCAGGAAAGCTGTGATGTAGACATGCAGTCCTGGATCCTCCACGGATTGCAGCAAAGCAAATCCCAGTCCTTCTCTCCTTGAGCCTCGCCAGTCAGTAACAAAGGAGAATCTTCAGGCTGCCAGATTTTGAACTAATCTATGGTGTTACCATAGAGATTGACCAAATAAGAACAATGGGACACAGATTTTTTGCCCATTGTCTGGTGATCACATAAAACAGAACTGCTGACATAAAATATTTGCCTGCCATATGTATGTTTACAATACTTTCCATATACATATTTAAGTATGTGAATTTACAAATAAAAATTTACAGAGAATAAATAGAAGTTATTCTGGATCAGTAAGCCTAGAACTGGAAAACAATAATGGCAAACTCTTATTCCTATGCTTAAAATTCATTTTTAAAACAGGGTTTGAATGCTTTTTACCGCTGTGCCTGTATCTATGCAAGAACCTACTGTTTTATATTTATATTATTTTCCCCCTCGTTAGCTACCATTAGAAAGGCTCTCTGTACTCATCAGCTCTTTGTAACCTCACCTGAAAGCAAGCTTCAAGCCCCCATCCACAGGCATGGCTACAAGGTCTGAAGATTCATTCTGACCTTCAAATCTTACTGCATAAAGACCAGACTTGTACTCGATTACCTTCGTACTGAACCCTAACTTCTGTTTGACTAAGCTTGCTCACCTTCCACAAAGGGTGTTAGTCTTGACTGAAGACTTTGAGAGACAAGTAACCTGCCACTTCTCTTAAAAAAATTGTGTGATCAGATAAACCTTCTTACTGGAAAAACTGTTTGCCTCTGTTCTAACGTGAGCTGTTTGGTTTGAGCCCGTAACTGTAGTTTTGTGTTATGTTTAAGGATCATGGTTGGTGGGTTGTTTCTCAGCCTCCACGGAGGTTATTGTACTTAAAGTAGTACTTCTAATTTCTGGCAGTATAACTAACAAGTATGATGAAGAAACTGAAAGAAGTAGCTAATTCAGTTGAGCATACTAACAGATAGAGCATGCTAAATAATATCATGAAACAAATGTCAGACATTTAGAAGTCAGTGACAGGGGTCTCTCGTCCTTATTGCATTACGTGCAACGTTGTTTTGTTTTGCCAGCTCTGCTGCATGAGGCCTTCCATGCCCAGAGCAGCATGGGGAAAAGGCAGACTATCTGTTTGCCCCCAGTCAATTAGAGAGAATAGAGGTGGCCCAAACGAAAGACAGCACATTGTTACTGTGTTTGCCTCTGGTGCCACGGAGCTTCTGTGTACTGCTGCGTCGATCGGCAGCATGCACAAGGAGAGCGGGAGGGTGGAGGAGAGGGAGTAAGTCCTTCCACGCCAAGAGCATTTTCCTGGCCATGGGGCTGAGAAACATGAGGGACATACCCAGCCTGTGATTCTCCTGCAGCAGATGCTGAAAGGTGGACTGTCTTGGGGCAGAAACTCTGATTGCATCCAGGAGCATGAGGCCCAGAAGAGTCCTGACTTTGATCTGAATATAGCTTACCTCTTACTGCATCAGCTGGCAGGCAGCGGAGAAAAGGCGGAAGGATACCCCGCTCCAAACCTTTAGGGAGTGGAAGAGCACTCCCATGAGGTCACATACCACCATAAGTATCAGCTCTGATGTAGGGCCCTCTTCCCCACTGCCGTCCATTGCCCTGGCAGAAAAACTCTGTAAGTAAGATGATATTTGAGGCACAGAAGCAATGATGCTGCCTAGCTTACCTGACGGGAAGGCCTCTAAGCAATCTGCATGGCACCTAACGGATGATCGCTGTGTATGAGGATGTTCAGCCATTAGCACAGAGATGCTTTCCCTAAGCATGAGAAATGCACCTGGCCTTTGGATGTCAGAAGAGCTATTTAGAAATCCTATTAAGTTAAAACTTATTTTGTAAAGCATTCCTCCCCTCCCTCCCCCACACACTGGTCTAACTTAACCTGTAATTTTAAAAAACCTCTATCATCAAAGAAAAGAAGCAGTGGGAGCAAAATGTTGAGGTAAAATTTTATGTTTTTAATTTTCTCCACATAAGTAACACTGTTTTAAAGCCTTTCTTTCTGTGTGGGATAAGTACAGCTGATGGTTAATACAACTTTCTGGAAACATTTTATGTTTTTGAACACACAAGAGGCAACTATTGTTTGGTTTTCTTTTATTAATCTGTTTTGGCCTGGCTCAGGGAAGAGGCTGGAAAACTTTCAAAGATTCGTAGAAGGTATTTGACCTACAGTGCTGTCATTTACTCTTTTAAATTGTCCTAGCTGGTGGAAATAACTCACATTACCTCATCACCATTTGTTTGGTGCACAAGGCAGTTTATTAACACTGTAGTAATGCAGTGATTCATTCAGAGCTGTGAGGTTTTTCTAGTGTTTTGTGCTTATGCACACGGGGAGTGTAAACACTGCACAGCTCCGAAGGACATGCAGCGCTCTTACCAAGCCGATTGGAAAGGCCAGTGCTACCCCAGCTGAAGGGGAAATGCTGGTTCCAGACACCTAATCAGTGGAAACACAGTGGTTCTCATGAGCTGGTAATTTACCACGTTAAGCAAAGAGGTGTGGAGGGATTTCTGCCAGGAACGGAGCAGTTTCTGGAGGGTTTGACTGAGGAGATGGTGGGTGGATGCATTCGGCAGAGTGTGTAATTACATCTGCTCAGCCCTTGGAACAGGACAGGAAGCTATTGACAAGGCACTGGGAGCCTGCATCTGGAAACAACATGTTTCAAAGGGTTTATAAATCTTGCACTCAGCAACAAAAAAAAAGGGGGGGGGGATGGGAGGGAGTCACTGCAGGGGGCTGAAGGGGGAGGGTAACACAAAAGAAGACAAGAGGTACTTTGTCTGCAGGATGCTGTGCAGGCCCTTGTTTGTGCTGAAGAAGAAAACTTTACGATTCTGGGGCACTTAATTGATAGCAATTGTCAAAGCATGTTTATCCAGGCCAATGGAAATGAGGAGACTGGCAGCCTCCTGCCTCTGTTTTCCCTTTCCCCCTCGGGCTGGCATGGGCCCCCGCGCTGGCTATGCCAGGTTTGAAGGCAGGCCAACGCTTTGTTCTTGTCCACTGAGCCAGAGGCTCTTTTTTAAGAGGTATATGCTTAAGGTATATGCTGTACCATATACCTTAACACAAACTGAATTTATCATGAGGAAGCAACTCCTCATCGGGCTCTAGATCTGTGCTTTTCGGAAATGTGGAAGTCAAAACTGTCGGAAATGTGGAAGCTTAGGCCCATGCCAGTCCCAGCCCCAGGGTGTCGGTAATCGCCGCTGCACACAGGAAGTCTCCTCTGAGGGCTTGGTGCCGTCCCTCATCCCTCTGTCTCCCTTTTCATCTCCGTTGATGACCACCAGCCGTTTGCTGAGTTGAGCATGCCCCAGCAGAGGTGACCATGAGATGGTTCTGTCTGTGCAAATGCATCTCTGTTTCCTAATTAGGAGCCATTTCTAATGAGAATGGTTTCGAAGGACCACTTAACAGCATTGATATTCAACACATTCCAAAATAATGTGCAAAGAGAAGAAAGGGCTCACACACATTTTGTATCTTTGTATTTTATGGAGGCTTGTTCCTTAACTTTGGGGATGCAGGTTATGCCTCAGTTAGAAGGCTTCTGTGTTGACAAGACATTTAGGAAATCATAGTCTCACAAGATCTTGGGAGAGCAAAAGCTGGACTATTTGGAGAGGAAGCAAGTTTTCACAAAATGTTTAATAGCTTGACAAATTAACATTCTGGAAGAAGGGGCTTTCTGTTGGGAATGAACCCCTCCCAAGACTTCTCTCTTTTACTATTGCTGATGTAACTAGGGACACAGCAGTGAAATTCCTGATAGTTCAGAGAGAAAAAAGCACCAAAAAAAACAAGTAAGATTTTAGTGGGCTTGCACTACTACCAGGAAGTCAGTGTGGTGCTTTCATCTCACTCACCTTCGTAGATTTGGAAATCCTGTATAGCTGCCACACAGCCAACAAGGATCTTTGACCTCCATTCAACATCTAAGGCTGCCACAGTTGTTAGCAGCATGCTTTCCTGTTTGACTGATACATTTGCCTTATCCGTTTGAAGCTTATGATGTAGACACTTCTGCCTCAAATGCAAGAGACTTTACATTCATACTCTGTTCATGACCCATGACTGGGAGTTGTTACATAAGCAAATGGATGATGGTGATGCACCAAGTCTTTTCCTGAGCTGAATAATCCAGTGAAGTTACCCAGCACCTTATGGCGATGTTGAATTTATACACCCAAATGGAAAGTCACCATTAAATTTACATTGCTGATGGGAAGCACTTGCGTTCTGTTTCTGATTAAGATATACATTATCTGCAAGTGAGCTTTAATATGAATTCACTTCCCTAGAGATTTTTCTTATTACATAGTTGCTCTGTTCTTTAGTACCCTCTTTAACAATATGTTTTCAGTGAAATACTAGAGCAGCTAAAAGAAAAGAAGAGAGAATTCCTATACTTGCCATATTAATTATTCTCTTTCATGCAAGAATAGCAGACTCCTGGTGTCTCAAACAGCCATTGTAGCTTTACAGACACTAAGAGGAGAGAGACGTGACCAATTGCATGTCCCATTTTTGTCCTATGGAAAAGCCTCCTATTAAGTAGTGACTGAACATGGATCATCACTTGTATCTGGATATAGCTGTTTAGTAGTGACTGTAAATAAAAATAGACATATACTTATGATTGAAAATAGTGAGATTTTGACATCATTTATACTAATGAATTGAGTGACTCTCTCAACTTATTTCAGTGTCATTCCAGTATCAATGTGGCATAATATCTTCTGAAAATATTATCCCTTATTAAGAAAAACATCACTATTTTTTCTGTTATATTTATATTTATTTGTATTTTGCTTCACTAATTAAAAAAATATTAAAAAATCATTAAACACTAGAACTGGCCTGACTCCAAATACCACGTATGAACTTCTTTATTGAGGCTTATAAGGAAGCTGGTATCCAGGCTGAGATCTGAAATCTAGCTCAGGTTTAGTTTTACAATATCATTTTTTCCCCTCTGAAATCACAGGTGTGATTTCCACTATTTCAAAGAAAACCTTTATAAGGAAAAATTTATCTTTTAAAAAATGACAGCTTCTCTTTCTGTGTGTTTAGTAACATGGATTCCTATTTACATTATGATTATCTTAAACCACTGGATAAATAAGACACTTGTTTGTTTTACCAGTTTGTTTAACAGTTTGGTTCTTTCCAACTGATGGATTGAGATATTATTTAGTGGAGTCTTGGACTAAAAGATGATTCTTTAAGAAAGATTCTCCTGTCTTTTAGCCTTCTGAAAATTCTTTTTTTTCTCCTCTTTTAAGAAAGAGTCTCCTTTTTCAGCCAAAGAAAGGAAATTCTTTAAAAAATTTTCATTCTCAATTTTCTCCTCTATGCAACACTAGATATCCCATTTCATGTTTATTACTGGCTATCAGAGAAAATAGGAATAGATACAGTGTAAACTAGAGACTAAACTGTAGTCAGTTTTATGGAACTTCTTCATCCACTGCAACATAACCATGTACTGGAGGTATACTCGTGCATCTTATGCATATTGCATTAATACTAACATGTCCAGTTGTCATGTCATTCATTCATTTATCTTTACCTCATAGGATTTTCTTGTTGTAACGGCCTGATTTTGTATTTATCCTACAGAGCTGAAATAAAATATCAAATAATAAAGCCTAGCACTGGAAAATTATGGCAGTAATATTTAAGAGATCCTAAAGGGTGCATGTAGTTTTAAAGTTCCTTGGTTTATTATGAAGCACAGCACTTCTGGAAACTTTCCTGGCTCCAGCTCCAAAACATCATGGTCTACAACTGAAAACATTAACATTTGCTTCTCATTTTCATAGGCTTTTGTCACTTATCACTTCATTAAAACCAGTCTCCTGAACTTTCAAGCATATCACCTGTAAAAATGAAAACTCTTAAGTGAAACCAGAAGTTTCCTAAACATGCTTTCCTCCCAGGTGTGCTCCCTTCCCTCAATCAGAAGTAACACTTCTAGTGTTCATGTGTGTCTGTTTGATTTTCCAGCAATGGAGAACTGCAGCACTCTTGAACTGTCAGCAGTGCATTTTCTGTTTTAGGTTTCAATCCGATGGCATTTTGAGACTTTGGACCTATCACCTTTCCATATGACTTTGGAAATAGGTCTTAATGTCTTAGCTCACAGGCTGTAAACCTGTGGACTGCATATCATCCAATTCATTGCTCATGCTTTGTCTCTATCTCGTTTAGTTTGAAAGTTTGACACAGCACAAACTTTTCCAATTCAGAGCTATATCAGAGAGTTCTGCATACAATAATGCTCTTGCAGTGGTAGCTGTCTCTCTCTCTTGTCCCACATACTTTTTTCCTGGATCCCCACTTCTGTGACCATTAAACAGGACAAATGGAAATGCTGATCTCACCTCTGTCCCCTTCATCCACTGTGCTCAACACTGCTTCTCCTCCATTGCCATCTGTGTGTGTGGAATGAAAGACAGATTTGATGATTTGAGAATGAAATCCACTGTCATTTTTCGTCATTCATACTCCCATGGATGCTCTCTGAAGAGATTCTTAGTCTTCACAGATCTTCTAATTCTCTTCTCCATCACAGGAACAATGAACCATTTCCTCAGCCGTGTTGCCTACTACTGAGAAGAGGACAATCCTTCCACCTCCCCCTAACACACACGCTATCTTCACCTACCTGCTTATCTCAAGGTCCTGGGGATTAACACTCCTCATCTTTTTCCTACTGTTCATTTAAAATTGTGGAAATAAACAGCAAATGTCCCCTCTTCCTCACACACATCCTCATTTCAGCTATGCACTGCTTGGAGCTGGGCAGAGACATGTCCCTTCTTTCTCTGAGCTCTCCTCCCTGCAGATTGGAGAAGGGGTGTGCTGTTTTTCCTGCTAATCTTGGGAAATGAACAATCAAGAATCATCAGAAAACGGAAACTATACACACTCCAGAATGTAGTACTTAGAAATGAAGGAGGACTTGTGGCAGTAGCTAGCCTTGCAGTAGCTTAAGTCAGCAGGTTAGTTTACCTAAACATTCCCTGGAGTATTTCTGTGCACATCTCTACATTCCCCTATCATGAATGAATGGAGCAGTCTCCACCCTGATGTATTGCTTCCTGCAGGATTCATCTCCCTGTGGGAGCTCAAGGCAGGATCTTTACACAGAAGAATAAGCCAGGATGGATTTCTAAATTTCAAGAACTGACCAAAGGAAAATACATGTGGCAGGGATGTCCCTCTTCACTATATCAAAAAGGGTTTGGGAAAAGCAGCGGTAATCCCAGTTCACCTAAAACTGAGCAAATAGGGAGAGCGACCTTGCAGATCTAAGGGGGCATATGATTACTTACCTCTTCCTAAGCAGCAGGAAAGTATAATCCATCTGTGATTATGCTTGTCCTCTAGGCTATTTTCCCATAGTCCACCCTGTGTCCATTTACATTAACAGTGTCCAAAATGGTCTTCTATAAATGTACATCTTTCCTGTACAATTATTTATCCTGTCTTCTAGTGCAGACTCCTGGGACCTCTGTATGCTATAGTTGTAGCCCAGGTTTGGGAGTGCTTCTGTCCTGGCCAGAACATCTCAACCCAAGGAAAGGACATTGAGCTATTCCCTGCAACACCCACAAGCAAATATGGAATTACTGAAGACCATATTTTCCATTATGACTTCATTTGGTTTGGTTTTATTTTGCTCAAGGGTGTATCTAACATATATTCTAAGTCTAAGAGTTTGGGACTCTCTTTTTAGAGATTTCTATGACCACAGTGAACTTATCCCACCAGCATCTAAAGCACCTAATCTTTTTCCTAAACTACCCTTCTAATACCACACAGCTACAAGCACACAGCTCTTTCTTGATGCCTGTTGCTATAGCAGCCTAACACTGTCTTAAAGTTGTGCAACTTTACTGTCAAGATAAGCCTCTTAAATTTACACCAATGAATCAAAATGCAACTTGTGGTATGCTTTTGCAAGCAGTTAAAACCTAGGCTCTTTCTGCAGCTCTTGAAAAATGACTGGCAGCTCCAGGAGCAATTTAAACCTTGGGTGAACTAATCCACCCCCTGGAGATGCCTGGCTCTCTCTACAGACTATATAGGGAACAAGGCAAGACTCAGGTGCTCAGTTAGGTGACTACAATGGGAGGGGTTAAATCTAAGCTTTAGTCCATCATAGAGGTGAAATAAGCCAGTTTGCTTAAAGCTTTTTCACTGATGTATGGAGATTGTCCTGCTCCTGTAGCAAGAGCATGTTTCTGAGCCCTTTATGAAGACAAATTGCTTAATGAGGGTTCTTTGCAGTTTGACTCTTTAAAGAATTATACATAGGTGCATCCAGGTAAGGCAATACCCTTAAATACACAGTGTCATTTAGTCAGCTAGTTATACATCAGTGAAAATGGCATATTCTGTTTTCTGTGGGTCTCTAACTTGGAAAGTTAAAGAAACATCTCCAATAAGGAGATGCTTCTCATCCTCTGAGTATTTTTAAAGGCAAATTTTAGCCTAGCAGATATCATATCCCTGGGTTTCCTCCACTAAATGAGGATACAGTTTGCTTCTGAGAATTATTCTGGGTGACTTATTTTCAGCCTAGGCTCTGAATACTCCTCTGGAAGGACTGTGTCTCCCCAGTGATCAGAGAGAAAAGGCCAGTGTTAGCTTTGCTGAACACCTCTACTGTACTATGAGGAAACAAATACAATCCACAATGCCCGAACCTCTTTGGGACACAGAATTCATTACCTCACCTGTATCTCCCTCATTTGAAAACACACTGTGTCGGTAGATTTGTTACAGCACATTAGCAAGTACACAATAGGCAGAATACAGAATAATGTCAAAGAAATACTTCTACCAAAACACAAAAATCTTATTTCAGCCTCAGTCCCAG
This sequence comes from Dromaius novaehollandiae, assembly GCF_036370855.1. Lineage (NCBI taxonomy): Eukaryota > Metazoa > Chordata > Aves > Casuariiformes > Dromaiidae > Dromaius > Dromaius novaehollandiae. The sequence continues at coordinate 16,276,263 of NC_088132.1, read as the reverse complement.
CTGGGGTGTGCTTAGGATTTACAGCTCTATTTAGAGGGTGAATAAGTTTGAAGTTAACACTTGCATACAGAAGTCTATGTCCCAGTAAATTGTTCTCAGAGCAACCTTACTTAGGAAAAACCTACCCATGCTTTTTCAAAAGCAAACTCATCACAGAAGATTTTGCTCACCTGTCATCCAAATACGACTGAATCTTTTTTATGAAGTCATTACCAAATAACTGCAAAACAACTTAGTTTGGTCCTATAAACTTTTCAAAAAGTCTTATTACCTTTAAATAATTTAATTTTTAAAAATACTCCTGGGTTTGAGTTTATTTTGCAGTCTTAGGTATATGTAAATAAGTGCCATAAGAGCAATGGTGAGACAAAGTAAAGCCATGCCACCGACACACCTGCCGGACTTCCCGGCGAATGCAGTGTCACTTCTGGGGATGTGTGCGAGCAGGAGCCTGCTGAGAAGGCATTTTGGAGAGAGCTATCCCATGTAAATTTCTGAGCTATCGTTTAGAAGGGGTGTGGAAACAAGAAGCTAAAATTTAAAATTTGTAATAGCTGCAGCATTTCTTTAAAGCCAAGGCGGGCTTTAAAGCCAAAATGGAGCACCACAGAAATGGTGTCTTGAAATGCCAAATTTATCATATTTCTTTGACTCCATATGACATCTGCTTCATTTATCACTGAAAAATCTCTTCCATCCCATCTCTCTTCCATCTCTCTAAATTCATTCTAGGCACAGAGTAAAGCTGATTTATTTCTGTCTGTCTTTCTCTTCCATTGGTAGCAGAAGTGTGGAGTCAAAAGATTTGGCTTTGATGTGGCGTGTCTTTCCTAAACCTGTACAACCCTTTACGTTTCAAAGAATGGAGAGAAAACAGGAATAGAGAAAAAGAGACTTGAAGAAGGAGATATGAGAATATAGAAGAGAAGCAAAAGAGAAATGAGACAGCGTGGACTCTTATTTGGGTTCGGGGTTTTTTGGTTTTGGTTGGTTTGGGGTTTTTTTTTTTTGTTTGTTTGTTTGTTTGTTTTTTGAAGTAAAGAGATAGAAAGATAAAATAAAAAATGTGGAAATCTTGCCACTGCTGGAGAAAGAGGTAAAGAAATAAGGGGGAGGACCAGCACTTAAGGAAGTGTAATAGAAAAGAACAAGCTAACTTTGCTAAAAGGAATGAGAAGATGTAGAAGAGAAAAATCATCCATTTTGAACCTTTTTAACTGAACACAGAAAAGTGCTTCTCAGGCATGTCACTATGGCAAATGCTTTTCTCCATCATCACCAGGTGGTGCACCCAGCTGGGACTATTTATTTTTATGTAGTCGTGATACCTATGCGGCCCTGAGCATCTAAATGCTTATGGCATACTGAAAACTATGACTAACAGCAATAGTCTCTCTTTTCCCTTTCTGAGGCTTATGACACAAGTAAGTTGATTCATGACATGGAGAGATATGATTTCTTAAATTCTGTTGTTCCTGTGAGTTCTCTTTTATGGTATAAGAATCCTTAGTATGTCAGGATGATATAATCATACATCTTCTTATCACACCTTTAGCACTCCTTGTCAAGGCTTTGTTGATCTATGTTCCTTCATCTTTTCTTTTGCAGATCAAGGCTTCACTATATGTGGAGTCTACTGATACTGCAAGTTCTTCAACCAAAGCAGTCACATGTTCTTTCCGCCATGCATTGCTATTAGATTTATCTTCAGATGTCAAACGCTCTCTCTGTTCAGCAACATGTGAAATAATTATTTGCTTAAATCCCTGCTTATGTATATGCTGTGTTTTTCATGTAGAACTGGTCAAAAAATAAGGCAGAATGTCCTGTCTGCAGTAGCCTTTTCAGTCTATCTTTTGCAAAACAAAGGATTCCAGGGAAAATATAATATCAAAAAGCCACTTTTTTTCCTAAACCTCATACATTGAAAGTTCTGTATCCACTTTGCCAAGGAGGACAGTCAACATGGAAGATTCTTCTTTGACATCATTTCAGTGGGACTCACGTCAATTCAGTGATTGTTTTTCAGTACTGGTCAGGGAACTCAAAATGTGATTAAAAGATTTGCAAGACGGAAGCAGAAGATATCAGGAGAGGCAGAGGCTGTTTTTTATTCCCGGTCCCGTACTGCAGACTCCTGTGGAACCTGTTCATGACAGTCATTGCCACTGGGACGTCTCCACCAGTTTGCAAATGCCAGCTCTAAGATGATGGTGATGACTGGGTCTACTGGCATGTGCCTATCTCTGTGTGCATATTTTTATTTAAAAATAATTTTTTGTGTAAACAAAAACCTATTCAGTTTTATTCTTTTGCTAGTCTTGAAAGTAAGATATGTGCAAGAAGGGAAAGGGAAATCTAGTCACTGGGTGAGAGAACAAAACGAAACTTGTTCTGAACTCATTTGTCACCATTTCTTGATATGTTAAGGATTAAGATTTTTATGGAGCCAAAAAGCTTTTCAAGACAAGACAATGACATGAACCCTTCCCACCCTTTCCAAACATAAAGTTACTCCTGAGTACCCAGGCACAATGGTATCAAAGATTAAAAGCAAAGCCATTACCCAATATAAGAATGAGTGATTATATACTTCCCACTTGAAAGACTTTTGAAGAGGCCTACACATTCCATAGAAATGGCCTTGAATAGTGCATTTTCCATTTGGGTAGTGTCACAAGTGTAATGCAACAGTTAGCCATGTTGCTTTGATTCATATTCATAAGAAATTAATACAGTGGGCAGAAAAACAAAACTAATCTGGTGGCTGTCGCCTTGATAGTCTGGTATCATCCTGAATGCTTAAAGTTGCAAAAGATAGAACATGGTCTGTAGAAATGTGGAACTAGGTAGAAATATAGAACTTTTAAAAATGTTAAATTATCTTTGGAATACAAAATGAAAAAGCTGAAAAAAAAATCAGGCTCTTGCCTGAAACCTCCACTCTGCTAACAGAGCTGATTTACTCTGAGATAGCTATGGTAGTTCCTGCTCCACCTGTCCAGCCATATACCCCATGCCACTGCTGTGGCAGCTCAGCTGCTTATGTGGCAGCTGCGCTAGACATGACAGCACAGAGTTTTAAAGCAAGTGGAAATCAGTGCTTATCTACCTTAATATGCTGGCCTGTAAATCCTGGCAGAATAGCAACTGCTTCATAAACAGCTGTGTTTTCTCTGCGGTGACTGGATTTTTTCTGTACAGAGTGACAGAAGCTGTCCTAGCCCTCCTCACGCATAAGTCACAGCCTGAAGTTAAAAACCACCAAAAGTATTTGACGCTTCACCTTTTTGGGTCTTAGTCTTTGGAAGTCAGAAACTTACATTAAGTAATGTAAGTTACTGCAAAAGCATTGAAATTTAAGCTTGTATGGCTGCCTATGATAAAAGCTTTACAAGTACCTAAATTATTTTGAAAACCATTTGGATGGAGACATAAAAGTACTTATGCTGTTTTTGAAAATAGGACTCTGGTTCCTGAATTTTTACTATACTTTGACAGATCATGGATTTAACTGTGATATGTTGAATGTAACTAACAATTGGCTTTAATTTTCTCTGAAGATAGATAGTGTTTGGCAAACTGAAGTTGTACTCACACTAATATACAGTTCCATTTTTTATATCATTGTTTTATTCCTGGATTTAAAACAAAAATGTAGATTCAGATATTTCTTTCAACTGTTTGTCTTCTTCTATATATCATAAAGAATCTGAATATCTGACTTTTTTATTTTTGCAAAAAATGTTTTTGAGAATATTTGCAAACAGTATCTGCTGCAGGAGAGAGTGGTCCTTACAAAAACTTTTAATTTGCAGGTAGACATCAACTTAACTTTGACTAGCAAGAAGTTAATATGCAAGTTTGTCCAAATAAATTTCTGCTCTGATCTATTAAAAAGCAGAGCTAGTCTCTGTCCATGAATATGAAAAAAATCATTTTGGTTTATGATAGTGTAAGAGAATAACACCCAAGTTAGTAAAACAATGCTATTAAAAACTACTTGAAACTTTAAATTCAGTAGTAAATTACCATTTTGCTCTGAGTTTTATTTTGGTACTGTGATTCACAGAGTTAGCTCTGCCACATAAAAGTACCCTTCAAAATGTCAGGCATCTAAGAACAACTGGTGTCAGGCTTCCCTGCTACTATCCTTTGTGAAAAAATTGAGCTGAGGTTTAAAAATCACTCTCTGGAATAAATGGTGCAGTTTCCCCTCTGCTGATTTCAACATTTATACCTTCTTTATTATTACATATGTTGCTTATTATTTTTTCTTCAAAAATCCTTTCAGAAGTGATAAATTATTTTCTTTGTGTATGTGATTTTGGGGAGTCATCTCCAAACGGGTACCAGTGACTCAAAAGCTCAAGACCGATTTTCAAAATGGATGCAGTTATTTAGCAGCAAGTACTCCATGCACTCTCAGAGAAACTTGAGTTTGTTTCCAGAATCTTCTAAAATCATGTTGGCATTTTTTAATATCATACTCAATATTTCTGTTCTTCTATACATTTATTGATAACCAAACATTTTGAACATATAATGGAAAGCAAAATGCCACCACCTGAAGAAAAAGAAATCAAAAAAGAGAAGAGGCAAGTGTGAGAACTGAAGGCACTAGAAGTAAGATCAGAGGAACATTGGGGCAGAAGTTTGAGAAGTCACAACTCTCAATCATCATCTCCCTTCCTCTGCTGGGAGTTACTGCATTTAGAGTTAAGTCAGCAAAAAAGAATGCATTTCTCAGCCAATTCAATATAAAATCCAATGTCTTATTTTAAAAGGCCAAAAAACATGGATTTTCACTATTATGCCAGACTTGGTTCTAATGAGGCTGAGATACGACTTAAATTTTCTTCTGCTGGCATGGTGGGATGGGGCAGGAGGAGAAAGGATTGTGAGCTCTACTGAAAGGGCAAAGGACATCAACAGAAGCAATAACCTCTTAAACACTGAAGCACAGTTTGTCAGCCCTCATCTCTCAAGACATTCTGCTGTCCTCTAAGCAGTCTCTTGCTAATGCTGTAGGTGTCTCAGTAGCTTTTTTACCAAATGGCAGAATATGTTAACTTTCTTGTAGTTTCAGTGATCAGTTGTACGAATATGTTCACAGAAATGTACCCTATTTGCTGAAATTAGAAGAGATGAGTTGCAGTGCAGCTTCAGCAAGAGCAGTGTTACGGTTCATGGAGATACATACACAAGCACAGAAGGACATGGCGTTGTGCCCTGGCAGTGAAAGTACATCAGAAGTGGTAGAGCAGTGGCTATTATGAAAATTCAACCTGCAGGCATCCTTCTTTCTGAACAATAGTTCAGCCACCCATGGTAATGACTCAAGGAAATCATGCATCTGGAAAGGACCAACAGCCATGCACTGCAACCACCTGGATAGCCTCCAAATTTTATTATTGATGCCTAGGAAGGGAATTTCCACTGCCATTTGCTAACAGAAAAAGAAAAAAGGCTCTCTCCCTCTTCCCCTATCCCCCACAAATCCCTTTGAGCTTTAAAAGACAGTGTATCTGATGTAAGCACGAATGACTTTTCTGTTGGTATAGACCAGCAGCTAATAGGCTGCAGCAAGGCAACTCCATTTCTCTCTGGCAGGTGTTTTGGCCGGGGGCTGAGATTACAGAAGACACAGGGTGTCAGGGATCGCACGTCCAGCTGGCATTGCTTTCCTTCTTTTACACTGGACTATGTTTAGAGTTCCCTGGATTCTGTTTATCTTGATGCCTGGGCCATTTACGTCTACAGCTGCAGTAATTAACCTTGCACAGGTGCAGGTAAGCCCTAGTTTTTGGACAAACATCAGGTGCTACTGACCTTTTTCAGTCACGCTTATGTTATGTAAGCTTGCCAAGGTTTATAACAGCACTGAAGAAGATGATTAAAAACACACATCAGTAATCCCACATAAAGAAGAGGGCCAGCTATAACCTTTGCCTTCAAATTAAGGGGACAGTTCTAATCTTCTTTAAAATTGGAAATTAGTCAATAAAATAAATCCTTAGGAATTTTACTCCTTCCCTTCTTAATTCCCCTCTCTAGATTTGCTGAATGACAGGTTAATAATTCACTGCCTCCTCACTCATTGCTCTTTCCCTGTTTAACACCCAGAATTGAAGTCTTTATGATCTCTAGACTCTCCTTCCCCCAGCATCCTTGTTAATTTTCATATCAGCTAAAGTAACTAAATCTTTCTCACCATGTATTCTGGTCAAAAAGAACAGTCAAGCCTGTGGTGGTTTACTGATCTCTCTGCAAAACTAGCTTCCTTTGAACTAGCTATTCTCTTGCATGGTCTACAAGGTTCAGTTTTCAGAAGAGTAAATTTACATGGGTCAGCTTTCTCAGTTGTGGCCTCATGTTTGGGATGTCATGGCATTATGAAGACACAGGTTAAGATTCTCAGGATGAAAGATGAATGCACAATGAGTAAACCTGCTTTTCAAGACTGCTCTAGCAGTCTTAGCTTGTCTCTTGAACAAGAAGACATTGGCTGTGAACCCTGGAGAGATGAGAGATACTCACTGAGACCAGAATGTTTTTGTTCCTGGAAGGTATTTTTGTGTCAGGAAAATGTACTTTGCCAATGCTTCTACTGAAGCTATGAAAAGGAAAATGGTATCAAAATTCTGGCAAAGTACAGATTTCTTTTATGTGTTATGCAGCTGACATTTAACAATCATCGAGCAGATTTTTCCCCATCTATTTATAAAAAATCTATAGCAAAGAAGTTATTTTAAATCTATTCATTATCAATAGTTGTTCATCATGTAACTTTTTTTGCACAAGTTATATTTTGCAGGTCATATCAGAAGTGTCATGAACTACCATGAGGATTCTTTATATGTACTACTGCCTACCTAAACGAAGCAATTGAGTCAGTTTCCTGAATGATTGATAAACTTTTTACATAAGAGAAAGAAAAATAGGCAATAATGAATAATGGCAACTTGTTTGCTTACAAGTGTGAGTTTTGGACATTCAAAAATTAAAAATATCTGTGTAGAAAGCAAAATATCTATATATGTGTAAAAGAAAGAAAAATGGCTGCATTGTGTCATGATCTGGATTTTATGAATGTATTTTTACATACAGTTGTCAAGATGAAGGAATAGGCAAAGATTAAGGCAATAGCCTGTTTTGCGAGCAAAGTTGGTATAATTCCTGCTATCCCACTAGCTTTCTTTAAAGAACTCATTAACTTTTCCTCCAGTCAAAAACTTTTTAACCTCATCAGATCCAGGATTCTACTGTCCCTCCTACACCAATGTCATCCCTGATGAATAAAATGGAGACAATAGTGGGTCATCAGCCTCACAGAAAGTTTGGGAGGCAAAAAGGCTTCAGAAAATCGACATGTTGTTATAAGCGCTTAACTTAGATTATTCAACCAACTCTACTCAGTATGATAAAATAAGAAATATTTGTGGAGCCTTTGATTACCTATGGGTACAAAGCGGTTTGAATAGATGTTTTGGCCACAGTTACCATGGAATAACTCCTCTCATTTTGCAGTACATATAAGTTTACTTAGTCTTTCTTCAGTCAGGGATAAGATACTTTAAGTTTTCTCATGCTCACTGAAGGTTAAGAGCATTCTTATAGATGGTTACCATGAAGCCACAGATACGGCATAAGTTTGCCTGTCTTATTTTACAGTAATAGTCTGTAAATCCATGTCCTTGCATGTTCCCTACTGGGTGAGTAGGTTTCAAGATCTTAAATAGAAGAGGTCCACGGACTTTGAAACTTGCATAGGCATGGCCAGCTTCTACTGCCTCCTCCTCCACTGTTCATTTCTGCTGTTTGACTTCTGGAGATCCAGGCTAAGATGAAAGTCACTGATAAAACATTACTTAATGATCTCAGTGTGACATCTGTACGTCTGACATTAAAAAAAAAAATTCTCAGGAATTTGGCATATACAGGACAGTCCCTGTTCAGAAGGAAAAGAGTAATAGCAAGAAGTTAGACTGGGTAGAAATCCTGCATAGAGAGGTTGACATAGCACAGCCCACATTACTCATAAGCTCTGTGAGTGCTACCTGTATTTGGGGGTGGTGAGGTTGTTATCACTACAACTCTTTGAAAGAAGAAAGCAAGCACTGTTCAAGCCAACAGCTATAATGCTGCATTTGTTGCCTGGGCATGCATTATAAATCATATAAAGACAGAGGTGGAAGAATAGCCATGTCACCTGGATATTTCAATGTCACAGCACTTTCTTTTCTCTGTCTCTTTCACTTGCTTTGCCCTGCCTTCCACGCTCCTTTAGCCTGGTTTGTTTGATTTATTGCAGAGTCACTGGGGAAGCTCAAGTTACAGCTTTGAAGTACGCAGTGACTTCAGGGTCCTTGGCATGCACAAACTTCCCCTGCCTAAGCCACATCAGGCATTGCCCACTCTAAAAAAGAGGCCTTTCTTCTGGTTAAGGAAATAGACTTCAGTAGCTTGATCTTTACAAATGATCAGTTACAATGTAGGCCATACATCAGGCTTTAATTGTTCTTGTGTTTCTTTGTTTGTTTTTATGCATGGCATGCATAGCTTTATTAGTTTACTTCAAAGTTTGCAAATTACCAGTGAGAAAAGTAAGCAATTCATATAAATTAGAGCTACAATAGGTGAGTTGTACATATCTACACAAAGTTATCTAATTAATATCCTAACAAATAATAAAATACATATCTTATATAAAGCAGCTAATAAGGCCCTGTTTTAGCAGCTTTGCTTCTGTGCTTTATTGGTGTTTTATTGGATTCTGCTCTCTGAAAACAAGATGAAAGAACTACATTTTACTCCACAACTCATAGAGTATTTAGATTAACAAAACATGACAGTAACATTACAAGAGAATTGAATGACACTGCACAGCAAGCATAGAGTTACCATCTTAACACATTTTTCCTGCTATGAGGGTTTTGGTGAGTATTTTTTTTTCTTCTATTTACATGCATAGGCAAACTTTTAATTAACTGTGGCCAAATCTTAATATATGTACTCACAATTAGTCATGCACAAGATTTTTTTGTGGACACTATTTTGAGACATATGAATATCTACATCTTTTATTTACACATGTGAATTCTATCCTACCCTGAGAAAAGGTGTTGTTTTAGGGATCCATTTTCTTTGTTTTTAGGAGATTAAGATAGAAGAAGATTAACAGGAAAAAAGTCACATAAGACAAAACACCTAGAAATATAAAATTGCTTTGTATCCTTTCCAGTTCTTTGGAAATGAACCTGACATCATTCTCTTGTGGAGCCATGCCGAAACCTAATGGAGATTTTTGAACTCTCTGTTATAGCAATCAGGATGTTTTAGAAAACAAAATTATCTCTGCTGATACTCTTCCCCAAAGCAGAAGCATGATTAGTACCACTCTGTTCCAGTTAAAAGCGAGGCATCATGTGATACCCAAGTCAGCTGTTAGTTTGTGTTATAACAAACTTGCAAGTTGCATCTGATTTTGTGCTGGAGAGAGAAGGAAAGAGTGGAAATGCATCAGGATGTAAGAAACCTACTATGCTTTAGTAGCAAGTATAGATCTGTAATCTTAGCATAGTTTCATTTAATAACATCTCTTCGACAAAATCAGCAATACTACTAATTTGCCGGCCTTTTTATAGGCTTGGATATGCAAATTTTAAGGTCTCTGCTGAAAAATTGGAAAATGCTTACAAATGAATAGCCTAAACTTTGTCACTTTTTAACCAAATCATCTATGCTTCCTTGAGTACTTTTGTTTCTTGGGTGTAGAAACTGCATAAGGTATGCCAGAAATAGCAGCACCTGGTGCAAAGGCATGAAAATGCAGATGCAGAAGGATGCTTACATACCAACTCAGAGTGCCGAAACAGATTCTGAAGCTTTAGAAAACTCCGCTGAAGTCACCAAGCAATTTGTCCTAAATGCGTCTTGACAGTCATGTTTGGCAGGAACTAGCCCACTGTCTAGATTGCGTCATAAATCTGCTGCATCTAGAGGATACCTTACCTAGAATGCACTTTACAAATGCTCAACTTCTTAAATTTTTTTTGGCTCTTTCAATCTGTTAAGAAATACTTAGTGGTTAGGAGAATGGTGCTGGAAAAAGTCCTTCTAAAAGCGCCTGACATGGTGCTAGAGCAAGTATTTTTCTATGAAGAGTGTGATGCCCCCTTTACGTTAACTTTAGTCAAATAGTGATAAACTGGTGTGGAAAAGTCTGGAGTAGCTTGGGATTCAGAACAAAGTGCGTGTATTTTGTTCCAGATCCTCTCTTTTTTGAAAATAGACATGAAAATGCAAGGACAAATGTAGCATAGATTTCAGGGGAACTTTTCTAACAGAAACCTGCTGAGAATCTGGCCTCTGGGAGGACCCATAAGAGGAAAAATGAGCTGACACAGTCTTACCCTCATGCCCACTGCACTCTGGTGTGTAAAGCTATCGCTTTCAGAGACAAACAGCCGATGCCTTTGGGAATCAGTTTCTGAGCCAGTAAAGGTTAATCATGCCCTGCTCCTTTAATTATTGAAATACAGCCCAGCTGTGTGTCTGCAGGACCCGTTCCAAACTACTGCAGGAAATGAGGAAATGGGCCATCTAGCTCCTCTGTACAGCAGTTTGAGTGCCCCTGATAATTTCAGTGCCTGTATAGCCTCCTGTATTTTTTCTGCTTTCTGGGATCTGCACAGGCACTGGTGAACTACATATGGAGACTAGCTCCTATGGCAAGTGAAAAGGTAATAAACTTAGAAATAAAGCATTTAGTTACTGTGCTGTAATGAAGCAGTGAATAATGGAGACTGGTGTGTTACCTGATGTCTGTCTTCAAGAAAGGTTTATTCCTGGAAAATATGTTTTTCTCAAAACAAGCAGTTGGTCTTTATTGTTAGAATTACTTCATGAAGCTCTACAACTGGAATTTCGTAGAAAGTCAGCAAAGAAGACCTTATGGTCCCATTTAGGCTTTAAAATCTATGAGTTTATGAACTGTCTTTTATAGCAAGTGATTCTACTGCTGAAACAATTCTAATTATTAATAATTACCCTCTCAGGTGAGCTATATTGGGTTTTATGTGAACCCACATAACAAAACTATCTGTTGATCTGTCCAACCTGTTGTCCCTCTGTCTGTGCCTTTCAGGGTCGCTATGGATGGCAGACAGAAGGAAACCTCTGAGTTGTTCTTACTGCTGCTGCCCAGCTTGGATCCCTGTGCCAAAAGACTTGTAGAACAGAAGCTTTTTTACTGGGAAAAAGCACATGATATTAATGAGATAAGCAGTAATGCATTTTCAGTTCCGAAGCTATCCCAAAGGGAGGTGCTTGAAGGATTAATGGAAAGAAGAACAGTGATTATCTTGTTAAAATTTCATTTACAATACTTCTTAGCAGAACTTAAACTTACTTATCTTTCCATCATATGTGATATCCCATTCTGTGAGGTGGTGATACATGTAAAATATGCCTACTAAAGTAAAAGACAAAGGCTAACAAAGGGAAGAAAACCTCTCGACTTTACAGTTGACAGTTCATCTTCATGGACAGGGTTTAGAAGAGGCAAGAGGATAGTTCTTTGCCAATAGGTGAAAGGAAAACACTAGTTAGTTCATTTGGACAGTACACTAGGCTTAGTCCTGAGTTTCTTTAGTACTCCAAAACAGTCCTCAAGTTAGATGGGTCAGCTAGACGGAAAATAAAAGAACTGCACAATTCAACTGCCTCTAGTTTTCCCTACTGTTTTTATGGACAGCCTCAAATTCTTTGCAGTACCACGTAAGATAACATCTAGAAGTGTGCTCTGTAGCTTTAACATATCAGTAGAAGACTGTTTTCCATTGAACCTTGCTGTTGGCCTCAGGCTTCCGTATAGGGGAGGAAAGTATATAGATTTCTGCTCTGCTGGTAGGATACCTTCTTGTAACTAAAGACTTTATCAAGACTCTTCAACTTGACTCTGCTGCAAGATTCCTGCTAGAAGAGGAATGTAGGATGTTCTAAACACTCACCCGTCTTTTTTACATGGTGTCCAAAGGAGAAGCCTGTCAAAAATCAACATTTCCAGGCAGATGGAAACAGTTGTATTCTGCAAGAAGACACAGAGGCCCAGGGGCATTTTCAGTAACAGGAAAATTATTTGCAGTTGGTCAGACAAGCTGTCTGACTCAGGTAATCTACAGTTCATCGGGTCATTTGGTTGAAACTGAAGTCCAAGACGAGATATTATGTTCAAGTCTAATAAATTCTAATGATTTTGTGTACATGAGTATGTGTGTGTGAGAGAATTTGCAATTATTTACTGCATGTATGTTAAGGTGTCTGCAAAGCCTTTGGACAGCAGCAAAGTAAACTCAAAAACAAAGCAGACATGTCATTCATCAGTTTTTGTAAGGGAGGGGAGAAACTATTTCAGGAAAGAAGACACAGATGTTCTGTATTAAAAACCAAGGGAATTGGGAGAAATATTCCTTTACCAGATGGACCAGTGTCAAAATACCTAGCACACTGGTATCCAAATACCTGCTGGCAAAGAAAGTTGCAAAATACCTCTCCTAAAAGAGAACGAGAGATGTGTTTGACATTCTCATTGACGGAAAAGAGTGGCTGTCCAAAAGTTTCTTCATTAGCAGGTCTGAGAGAGGAAGAAGTCATCTTGCCTTTGCTCAACGCCAGAGGCGAAAGGAGAAGAAATTTTAAAAATGATTATTTACACTGTGGGTGTAAACTGCAGTCCCCCGGTAGAAACTCAAGCCTTGGTGGGTTAAGCTGTATGCCAGCACAAGGTGGAAGATGATCTCTGTCCAGAGATTTTACTTCTAAACCATAATTGAAAGCAAAGAAAGGGAAAGGTCTTTATCACAATTGCTATGTGATGACTAAGCTCTGTGTGTTCATCCTAAAAAGGCTTGAGGACCAGACTAACGACTCCCCAAGGCTGTCAGAAACTACTCTGACAAGGTGCTCTGAAACTCTGGGACTGCTTTGCAAGGCTGTCATACAGTGACCAGTGCAGCAGCAAAACATTTGTCCTTCTCTCAGAAGTGCCCAGCTGGAAATCATAGATGTGCTGGTGTTTGGGTTTTCTGCTGCCCAGGTAGCAAACTGTGCTACATTGCTCTATGTCGAAAGAGATTAGTCCTTAAGCAACAGGGAGGCTGCGCTGTTTTTCTCATTGTTCTGCTCTAGTCAGACAGTTTCCCAACATTGTTGCCTACAGAAAGGTTCAGCACATCTGTAGTTAATGCCTACATGTGCTTCTGATTATGCCTTCCTCCTCCTCCCCTCTCTACAGCAAATTGTGGCTTACGTGCAGTTTGATTAGAGCAGTATGAGGAAGTAAAGTACTGTTTTAGCTAGCTGTTGATTTTCTCCTGTTGGCCCTGACTGTAACCACTAAACAATTCTTCCAAGTATATAACTTGCATACACCTTTACTGGACATTTCTTCCTGGATTGGAAATCAGCAATAAAAAGAGAAAAAGTATGGGCATAGCAACATTAGCCTTTCTTTAATCACCTCCTTGCATCCCTTAGTCAGTGAGCAGCAAGAGTTTAAACCCCTGCTTGCAGACCACTGCCATGTGTTTGGTTTCAGAGGTCAGCTCTGAGCCCAAGCATGAGTCCTCTTCTCACTCAGAGAACAGGGATTTCATTTCACCGCAGCTTTAGAATAAGAACCTTTCCTCCTGTCTTCAGAAATTAATATCTCTTGGGTTTTGTTTATTTTCTTGTGTGTATCTGTGAAATCCCCACTTGACAGTGTGCCAAAGATGGCATGTTGTCTATTAAATGTTTTCAGGTGTCACTGCTATGCAAGAAGGCCTGCACAACACCTAAGTTCCAAATAACAAAAACCTATTTTAAAGACAGAAGTGGCACTGAAGTGATACATCAACTTCATGCTAGCTTGGAAACCAAATCCCCTTTGGAAAGGGGTTCCTTCTCCCCAAGAGGGTTGAAAGCATCTTTCAGAGTGGAAACAAGATTCACCTACAAAACATGGATGATGTGAAATTATTCTGTACTTAAAACAATTATTTTAAGAGCTAGAACAAGAATCAGAAGAATTGCAGTCACATGTTCATATGCCCTGTATTTTAAATTGCAAAACTGACCAAAAATAGGTTAAATGTCACAGATGCCAAAATATAATTTCCAGTCTTCCTCTTCTGCGATGTTGGGACCATGAGACTGTGAAATCAGTAGCAGGTCAGCATGTTGCAGAACCAGGATCTAAGAACATCCATGAAGGCTAATGTAATCCCATCTAATCGGATGGGAATTGTTTAGTGATAGCCTTCAATTGAAGCAACACATCTCATTCCAGCTGGATGGAAACTTTCATATAGCTGAAAAGCTCTCATTTGTATTATAGCAGCACTTTATAAAAAGTTACAGACACATTTGGAGTCTCAGCTGACATAAAAGGCTCGCCATATTGTTTGCATGAGTGGGAAGAGACTACCCTTTGTGTTTAAACTCTGCATACAAACAAAAGAAAATGCATTGGTTAGAGATCAACAGCCCATTTCATAATACGCTGATAGCAAAAATTCTGTCTGATGTTTTGGGCAGAATTATAAGCAATGATATCAATAAGGATTCCTAATCCACATCATTAATTTTATGAATAGTATCATCCACCAATACCACAAGCTAACTGGAATCTTCTGATAATCTTTCTTGAGAGAAAACAGCTGTTCAACAAAATGGAATACATTCTGTTTTCATTTCTGAAATATGGCTGAAAGCTTGTTGTAAAACTAAAAAACCCAGATCAAAATTGCACTGGTTTAAACTGAAAATGAGGTTTATCAGGTTTCTTTTGCTTGTAATAGTGCTGGGGAAAGTCAGTGTACATGCCATTCACAAAAGTAAAAATAAAAATAAATTGACATTTTTTTCTGGCTATATTCAGAAATATCCTTGAATTCATGTGTGTTAATTTTTAGAAAATGTCCATCCATAAATAATGCATTCATTTGTGGTGCTTACTACCTGTCTGCAGGGAAGAGATGGGGTGAATAGGAGTGAAACAGTATCAGACGTATCCTCCTCTTCTGCCATTTGCTCCTGCGTTTGTACTTCTACCATGCAGTGTTCTCCGCAGCTTTATTCAAACCTTGCCTCTCCAGCTAGCAGAGCAGAGCACAGCTTCCAGACGGCCTCACAAAGGGTTCATCACAGCGTGTCTGCCATCTGTTGTCGATTACTGCACAAGAAGTGCCAGGCTCATGTTGTGAGGGGCCAGCACCCCAGTGCTTCTTTTGCTCAACAATAATACAGGCAGATCTCAAAAGCTGGCAGGCATCCAGCCTGCAGAGTGCTCAGGGGAGTGTTTTGACTTTGAAGATACTGCAGGTCCGATGGTGGGTCCTTGAGAATGGCATGGGAAATCTTACTGTTTTTAACTTGGAGTCATTATGGGGTGGCAGGTCCTAGGTATTTAGGATCCAAATCATGTCACACCATTAGAGCTATGAAATTAAAAGGGGAGTTGGCCCAAATACCTGCAGTCTACCTACAGTTTGGTAATGTATTTTTAAAAGCCCACATAAACCATGTCCAAGTCATTTACCCTCAGCTGGAATTATTTGGCAGCAAGGAATGGAAGGAAGAGGAAAAGGGATATTTCCAGCTTTTGGAAAAATTAGCTCTAATTATCTGTTTTTTGAGCTGCGTGATCAAGGGTAGGAAATATTAATACGAGGGAAAAATTCAGAAAGTTGCTTAAACCATTACATTTATTTGATGGGGACTGGCAGTCACTCAAGATGTGAGAAAATACATAGTGGGAGCTGATTTTCTTATCAGTTCAGTGAGAATCTGTAGCATGACTGTTAATGGACTCAACCCTTCTCATTTAAACCACAGTACGTCTTGTATGGGACACTGACCTGCCAGTGCCTCTCAGCCCTGTTATTGCAGTTGATGAATTGCAAACAATGGCTGGCTTTGCATAAAGCAACTGGAAATTGCACTGAGCCAGATACAAGCAGATTACATCGACTTTGCTCCTTGAATTCCAGGCTCCCCATGGTGACCACGGTAGCTCTTGTCAGCAACACAGTTCTGAGGTTCTCTGTAACTCCACAGAGCTGAGAGAAAATTAATACTGGAGAGGTCAGGTTACAATAACAAATGAACATTCAAATTCTGTTAAATAGAAAAGGCCAGATCATTAAGGAAGGCAGACTACTGTATTTAGTCTGAGGATGACATATTTCATCTGCTAAACACTGACTTCATTCATATTTCTGCTACAATTTTTTCTTCTGCTGTAGGTAATATAGTTTGGGCAGTGCTACTGTTGGCAGAGGCATGTCAAATATAAATGCAAAAGCCTCTGGTCATCCTGATTAACCATACCCTCTGTCTGGGGAAATATTATAGCTGCCACAATCCAGTTGTTTATACCTCACAAAGAAAGATGGGGACATCTCAAATACAAACCTTCAGTGGTGATTGGGTCCTTGGAACCTGGAGTAGAGTTTCATGTTTTTTACTATAACGGTAGAGGATTGCCTAGAAAGAGTAGTTTTAACACTTTAAAACTCCTAAGGGTTGGAGAAGAAGCAGCGCAGAATCTGCATTCTGTGGTAACTAAACACTGGAGCTACTCTCCAGTAATCTCCCTTTCTGTAGATTTCTGTCTTACAGATGTTGACTTTTTACCTGAACTCTATGAGAATCACCATTCAGCTCAGCCCTTCTGAAATGTCAGCATCTGCATGGGAGAGAGGTGTTTTGAACTGCTTACCCGCAGGAAAGCCTAAATCTAAACTTAAGCCTTATTAGACATGTGAGAATCCACATGACACAGACCTCCTCACAAATAAAACATGACCTCTGCTTAGTTTTTCTGTGCCTGTGGGGTACTCAGAATGGCTGTTTTCTGATAACTCTCCTCAGTCCAAGAAGGGGGGCAAACTGGGTTGCATTTTTCCCATTAGTGAGGGAACCAGTGAAGTTTTTTTGCTTCTACCTGATACCTCTTTTCATCAAACCTGTGGGAATGAAGAGACATTCTCTGTAGCTGAAGATAGAGGACAGGTTTAAAGTCATGGTGGGGGCGGGGGGGGGGGGGAGAAAGAGTCATCTAGCTGCATGCACAGAGGGAAAGTGTATAACTGCATACCCTGAAATAAATAAATAAATAGCAGGATACTGGTTGTTGAGAATGCCTTTTGGTCTTCTGGTTTTGCCAGGCAAAATGATTTGGGCTGAAATGTTGGAGGATGGAGTTGGTGTTATCTCTACCAGTAACACCTGTACACTACGGAAATAGTATTGTCCCTGCATGCTTTTTGATGGAAATTAAGTGCATATAGGGGAAACGGTTCTTATGATGCATTGTGGTATGATATTTAGTTCTTGGCCTTGGTTATTCATGCCTGACACTGTGGTTTTAGACAGCAATAAACTGAGCACACAGCATAACAAAGGTTCCTCAAGCATTCAAATTTTAAAACATGAACTTTGACTGTCTCCAGCTCCCCATTGTGTTTGTAAATATTTTAAGCCCAGATTTGGCAAAACACTTAAGAACAGGACTAAAGCTATGAATATGTTTACTTCCTATTACCCTCAGTATTTTTTAAACCTATCATGTTTAAAATTAAGTATATCCATGAACACTGCCATGAATCAGAGGCTAAGAAATTGTTCCAAAGCCTTGTGGAGTCAACAGAAAGAGCTACATTTACTTAGCTGGTTTCAGACCAGACCCTTAATGAGCAAGCATTACTACCTCATTTTGGGTATGTGCCAGAAGGAGACTTCAAACTGCATAACAAGCAAATTGCAAATGTCAAACAAATATTTTAGTGTGAGTGATTTGCCTGGGCCCAATCAGGGGTAAGTTCTGTGAGCATGGTGGACCAGATCCTCATCTGTTTTTTATCAGAAGTACTTCACGAACTTGAGTGGAGATATGTACAGCCAGCATAGCCATAGAACTGGCCTACTATGTGTAATATTTCTACTAGAATGAATTATACTCCTGAGTGTCCTTAGCTGAGTAATTAGTCGGCAACTGTCTCTTTGTGTGTAAATATGGACAGCTATCTACATCTAATCAGTCTCCAGCGCACATCCCAGGAAGCTAAAACAACAGAAATCCCTGACCTTCTCTGGTGGGGGGGAAGCAGGGTGTGTGCGGTAACGCTGTCGAAAGCACTTGGTGTCTGCTAAACTTGACTGTCCTCACAGTCATCAAGAGGTGGAGCTAGACCAGAGTTGAGCATTTCTGGAAATCCAGTCCCTGTACCCCGCAAATCAATAAATAGATTACACTTCCTATAGAGACAATCCACTAGAGTGCAGGCTTTGTCTGCATCTGAAAGAAAACAATTAATCAGGACTTCTGCTATTCTGTCCTAGGCAGAGCAGTCAGCAATTACCCGAACCACCCTACCTGCAGAGGAGAATGGGGAGGACAGAGCTGCAGTGTGCTGCAAGTTTCAGGGCGGTGCAGCGGCTGGCTGATTGTGTGGCTATACGTGTGGCTGCACGCCCAAGAAGCCAGACAATACACAACCCACAGAAGAACATCTCTTTTTCATGAAGGCCTCCCTGATTCAAACACAGCAGTAGGCAAATTATCGTTCTACATGTGCTTGTTGTGCAAAGGGGAGCAGGTTTTGCAAGAGGTCCATGTCTGGCTCCAAATCAGTAACAGTTCCCCTGCGCTTGTCCCACTTGCCAGGCTGTTAGCTATAGCTGTTGAAAGTTTGGATTAACTTTAAGGCTTGTCAATATTTTTTGTCCAGAAGCATCTTTTCTTTGAAAAACACAGCTTTGCTAAAAATCATCGCTTTATGAAAACACACGTAATTCAATAAAACATTCCATTTTCCCATTTTTTTAAAAAAGCAATCTTTAATTTCTTTCCACTTTTCAAAAAATGAGGAAAAAGAACTACCTTTCCTCTTGGTTCTTGTTTTTCTTTCCTTTTTAATACCTTTTTCTGATATATTCAGGCAAGTAAACTAAGAAACAAGAAGCAGAGCGGTAGTGGACGATGACAGAAAAAAAAATAGTTCTCTCTTTTACTTTTCTTTCCTCCTCATATTTTTCTGAGCTCTTTCCTCTCATGGAAAAGAGACACAGCCTAGTATATGTTTTTAATTTGAGTTTGCTTCAAAGAAGTTAATTCAGGGTCCTCTGGGTTTCCCCACCCAGTCGTGCAGGGGTGGGAAGCGCAGCTGTGCAGCAGGTCCCACCCAGGCTCCTCTGCCCGCACAGGGCAGGGACGAGGAGCGCAAGTACCTCTGGCGCTGGGCTCCTGGTGCTGCTCACAGTCACAGCAGATGTTGCTCTCCTGAACCGATCCTGAGCCACAGCTCACTTGCTGTCGCAAGGGGCCATTTGAAGTCTTTTTAATGAGAGTGGAGGAAAACTCCTGAACTAAACCCATCAGGTTTTTAATAATCCCATCAGGCTGCCTCTATGTAGGATAGCCTGCTTTTCCTCCTGCTACTGTTTAAAAAATAGTAAGTCTATCCCTCTTCACATAGGTGGTTTTAGATTATGTGCCCATGAGCGGGTCTTTCACCTCTGGGAGTGTGACTCTCCTGTCTGGCAATTAACACCTCCGCGAGGAATATAACATTCTGTGGAGCAAAATGCGGTATTTCACCTACAATGATTTCATTGCTTGGTAAAGTACAAGGAGACCAGGGAGTCCAATTTAATAGAACTCCCCAAGCTAATAGCAATGAAATCTAATTCTTTATGCAACAAAATGAATTCAGTATAAACAGCCTTGGCTGAAGTATTTAAATGGGGCACAGTGACCTGGCCAAACTTCGAAAAGTGCTATGCCTACTAAAGCAGTGGATAACAAAATACCATTAAGATCATTTTATGAGACTATGAAATTACTTATGACTTCATTTGATAACTTGTCTTCTGAGAGCACTAAGGAAATAGAAACAAAGGAGTATAAAGGAGTATGGTCATGAGATCTAATTGGCAAAGAAGCCGATTACCTGAGATTCTAGCCTAAAAAAGAGGTGGTGAGAATATATCCAGCTGCCTTTTTTTTTTTCTTTATTTCAGCGCATAAGAGGTACCGAAGTATTACCCAGCAGTCAATTTCTTTGATTTTCTGCATTCTGCTTTGTTCCCTTATTTCTCAACTTCTCACAAACCTTTTATTTTCTGCAAATACTCTTGGAGCTGTGGACTCAAGAGGCCAAACTGGTGAGAAAGTTTTTTAGAGGGAGACATGCAGTTGCATATACAGGATTAAAAAATTACTTGTGTCTAGCTTAGTTATATCATTAATTTCTCAGCTGTTTTGCTCCTACAACACTTTAGTGGATGCAGATGGTACCACTTACACATCCAGCCTGCTGGCCCACGTGAGTTTGTAGCTCGCTGAATGGTAGCACTCAGACACGTAACCGGCTGATTTGTGGGTGTGGAGCTGGCAGCTAGATGTAAAGTGCTACCATTTGGCAGTCACCTCATGGAAACCCCATTACTAACAAGCATGAGTGCACATCTGTTGCATTAGGAACCCTACTTAAAGCCTTTTGTTAATTTAACACGTTGATTGTTTGAAAAGATTGAGGCTGTAGCTACATTTTGAAAAGTGCAGTCTCTTGGTGGTTCCATTGCTTTGTTCAGTCTTGGTAGATTGATTTGAATCATTTCTGGGAAAAGTTACATTATTTTCAGTTTTGACAAAATCCTTTCCCCCACTAACATTCCTTGACCCACCTGTTTTATTTCTCAATTTCCTCCTAGTTTTCTGTCATCTGGTTTTCAGGACTGTAGCTTTATGTTTGACTCTTAATGATTCTTTTTTATTGTCCTTGTAGTTACTGGTCTTGCACAGCTTTTCTTTGCAGTAGAGACCTAAAATGAAAACAAAAGCATTTCTGTTAGGACTGAAGGCAGTGCTTGGCAGCACTTTTTTCTGAGGTCCAGTTTGTGCCTTACTTCTCTGCTCAAAAGTTCTTGCTTTGCAACTTTTTGGTACAAGGCAGGAAGAAAAGCTTCTGCTGGTGGAAAAATATATCGTAGGAGCAGACTTCAATTCAATTATTTTCTGGCTGTGTCAGGGATTTAAACTTCTAGGTACAAACAAACGTAACAGAGCTGTTCTATGTAACACTGCATCTGGTTCAGCCCTCAGGTACCCATAGCATTAGGAAGACAGTATATAGCAAACTGGAACACCACTAGCTGCACTCACTGGTGTGCTGGCACAGCTGGGAATCTGGAACTAATGTAATTTAAACTTTACCTCAGGCTGAAAGCCTGCTGTAAATGACAATAAGAGGGTATTTTTCCTGGCTCTCTCTAGGGAGGTTACCGTGGTCATAATACTCATAAAGATATTTCTTTGTAGATCTTTATTCTACATTTGGCCATGGAAAAAATAAAGTATAAAAAAGTAAGGGATATGAAGGCTGCATGTGACTTTTTTTTAAAAAATAAAATTGCATTTGTGAAGGCAAGCTGGATGGGTAACATGTGAAATGGATATTTTCCCTATATTCTGCAACAAGTATTCCATATAGCATTCAGCAGCTGTTTTTCAAATGTGGACTTTCAGTGCCATTTTCTGCACATCTGCTGCATACCTTTCCAATGGAGGCTCAGCAAAGCTAGCTATTTCACGTTCACAGCGAGCAGAAAGTAAACAGATGATTCACTGAACAGCCGTACCTGCGTGCTGGTGACTGAACGGAGGAAGCACCTCTGCTTACGGGTGCATCGGGTGACTTGCTGGCACCTTCCTGCCCTGGAGGTGTTGCTGTTTCCTTCGAGAAGCACAAGTTCAAGTGGCAAAGCCCATGCAAGGAAAACACACGTGAACTTGCTGCTGTGCACAGATGTGTTGCTACAGGAGAGTCTGGCCTGGAGCGAAGGGGCCGTTTGTCTCTCTCTGAACCCCCGGTATCTGGTGGCAGCACACACCAGTAGACTCCAGTAGCAGCGGCTGGAGCCTCCCATGTTCTGAGATCTTAGGTGCCAACGCTGAAACAGCGTCCGTGGTGGGCTCTCGGGCTTCGAAGAGTGCCAGCCCCAGCAGAGAGAAACCTGTGACCAAAAGGACAGGATTGCAGGGGGGAGGCTGGGCAGTGCAAGGGGCAGGGGAACAGAGCGAGAGCGTTCGGTGGGAAAGCAACTGGAGTCCTTTTTATTTTTTTGAATTGAGGATGTTTGTTCGGGGCTCACTCCTGCAGTGTAAGGGGGGCAGCTGAAGTGCTGAAAGGGAAGAGGGAGGTATAAATAGAAACGAGAAAGGGGTGTTTGAAAAAGAAAAGGCAGACCAGGAAGGGAAAACCTGGAACTGTTTCAAAGCAAACCAGCCTCTAACTATGAGGAGCTGGCCTGTGTGTTCGAGCATGCTCTGTAATTTGCTATAGCTCCTATCATCTAATTTAGCCACTAGATGTGTTTGTACAGAAATACAGAACTAAAAGCAATTCAGAGCATGTCAGGAAGTAAAACTGAGTATGCTTTTCTAGGGGGTCTTTCTCAAGTTGAAGTATACTTAACTACCTGTTTGGGAATATGGTTTGGCAAAAGACATAGCCAGGAAAAGGAAAGCATTATTTTTGCTTCAGAGTTCCTCAGTCAGTGAACTGTGCTGGAAGTGTTAATGTATTGTTATGTCAGAAGTTTGATCAGGAGCTGCCCCCATCATGCAGTGGTGGATCTGCTTCAAATGTCGGAAAACTGTTTTTCAATTTAGAAATACTCTAAGGAATAATGAAATATATTTGTAGGTGCAAAAGCTTTGTTCATTGTACGATTTGCATGCATTTGCCTGGCTTTCTTATTTTCTCCTAAGAGGTAATTCATTGACTTTCTTATAGTATTAGTATTTATTGTGGAGACAGCATGCAGAGAGCAGCAGGGTCAATGGACTGATTATTCTGGGTCTCATTCTGCAGTCAGGAGAGAAACCATTGCAGGAGGCGCATGCTGGGGTGAGAGCTGGGTGGCGATGGAGCATCCCTCATACTTCAGCTTCCACTTCCAGTCACTAGATACGGATTTTTCAGGCGCTGGCGTTGCAATCTAGAGAGATGTTAGTCTTCTATTGCTGTGACTGACTATTTGTACAATGCCAGTGCCCTGGAGTCTCGTTCATGGGCTAGATCTCTACTGTGCGTGATGCCAGATAAAGCACAAAGCAAAAAAACAGATCAAGAGATATAAATGGAGGTAAGAGGTAAGAAACACCAAATGGGCGCAAACATGGAAATCCTATGAAACAGTGAGACTGAATCAGCCAGGTTAATAAGAAGCTGGTTTGGACACCAACAGCCTGATTCCTTTACGGTCCCCAAGTTTTTCCCCTCTAGGTGTCATCTCCTTATGGGGTCAGTCTTTTTCTCCTAAGAGACCTCCTTCTCACAGAATTTCTTTGGTAGTTTTTACTGGTACCTTCCCAATGGAAGTGAACATTTGGGGGCTTTAAAATAACGCCACCCACACTAGGCCAGCAGAGGCCTGAATTTATCAGGCACAATCAGTGTGGTTAATGCTGTTCATTAGAATCTACACCCAGTTTAAAGTGTTTGTATCTGAATCAGATATAAGCTTTGAATTGGCTTATTATTTGGGGGAACAATTTATTTAGGAGTACTGTAGAAGTTTTTTATGTAAGTATGTATGCACATACACTTGGGAATTTTAATTAGTAATAAATGTGGCATTTTGTTTAGTTGTGTTTAGAGCTATGCTGTCATTTATCTTGTAATTTTCCTAATATTTGCATGGGGACAATATTTGCAAGGGGACAATATTAAAGTATGTAACTTGTGAGAGGTTTTTAAGAGTTTAAATCTAAAGTTTTTTCAGGGGTTATCTGTTCACTATATCAGCACAGACAGAAATGAATAGATAAATATTTATGTAATCTGCCATGGTTAAAGTATCTGTCAGTGCCACAAGAACATCTGCTATAATAAAACAATTTATATAATGCTTGTAAAAACTTGCATTTCCGTAATGGCTGGACTCATCAGTCATCTCTTGATCTGGAATCTGTACACCCAAATATACAAGCTTGTGAAATGTCTAAGAGGACAGGTGAGTTGAAAATTCAAGTGCTCCCTGAGGAATCCATTTCTGACTGTTGTTTCTAATTGTCAAAGTCTCTTAACATGCTGAAAGGCAATTAGCTGCCCTTGGGTATGTCCTAAAAACCTGTGATGACCTCCTGGTCATCAAAGCTACGACTTCATATTTAAGAGCGGAGGTCACTGCTGTGGTCACTTTGCTGGGCTTTTGATCAGGCGGGTGGGTAGAAAGAATATCACTGGAATATGACGAAGGAGCCAGTGCTCCTGCAGAAGGGCCCAGACATAGAAAATGCTATGGCCTATGAGCCGGGTCATTAAAATGCAAAAATATAAGAATTTCAATGCCAGAGACCAGAAACTAATAACAAAAATATGCAACCGTTAACCTTGTTTCTGGCTCTATGGATGTGGTGACACAAAAGGGAGAGAATAGCTTTATGCCCTGCCCCTTTTCAGTACATACCAAGTAGCATGATGCAGTCTGGTCCAGCAAAGTACTATCTTAAAGGTTGGCAGTAAGAGCAACAAACAGGAGCAGATCTGTCTATGTTAGCTTTACAAATCTCACTGACTAATGTGTGTTGTTCCTCTGCACATAAGGCATAATCAGCACTGGTGTGTCCAAACAAATAGAAGTAAACAGCATAATTACTGCTTTGTTTATCATCTCCACATTTCTAAACAAGCCATCAGAGGGTCCATTTGCTGAAGATCTTCTAATGAAAACCTGATATTGTCATAATAATAAGCAGATATGCCAGCCTAAACACACATGCCTGATGGGAAGCATGCTCTTCCATGCAGTATGTGTACAGTCACAAACTCAAAGGTATGAGCTCTACTTCTCTCCAATGTTTTCACGTTGAATTGAATTATCTATGAGATTTCCAGCCATCTTGAAATTTATGGCAGATGTCTATTTTTCCAGGCTGAGAGAGAATTGCATTGGCAAATGCCGGTATTGTTTAGCTATTTTATTCTATTGATTTCCTGAAAGTTGCTTTAGATTATTTGGAGCCAGGATGAAGTTGTAAGGGTGGTCTGAAACAAGATTTTCTGGAGGACTCCAGATCCCATGCTGTATTTTGTTTCCTTGAAATTAGGAGTTTTCATGTTCTGGCATGAAACAAAGCTCCCAAAAGGATCATACGTTTTCTCAATTTGGGTCTCATTCTAGTTAGAGGGAGTGTTCTGAATTCACTCACTTCTGGCTGAATTTGCCGTCTAACTTGTTAGCTTACAGAAAGTAGGATGGCATGAAATATTCATGAAGAAATTACTCCTGGCCAACACTGAACTAAGGTGGCTAGCCCATGCTGGATGTGCTTGGTGTTCATCTCCACCTCCCCTGTATGCAGTCTTTGGAGCAGTCTGTTTACACCCTTACTTCCCTGAAACTTCTCACACAGTCAGCACATTCTCCTCCTCGTGTTTCACATCCCATAGGAAATGGGACTCTGATTTGTTGCACAGTGGGTCAGCATGCCCAGTAGTTGTTTGCTGCAACTGTTAAACGTACTCCTGCTCTCTGGACAATTCTTCCATGAAATGCCTGCAGCCTGGGCCAGAACGTCCTTGTATTCATTTCAGCTCTTTCAGCTGTCACCATACTCTGGCTGTTAGAGATTATTTGGTAAAAGCTATAATTGTGCAAAGGCTTGGGTGAGGGTGAATTTTGGATCTATCAAAACCTGTGAAGAAGCTATCAACCTAGGCACCACTGTAATCCCAGGGAAGACCACCTCACCATGTGTAGGTGAGGGGATAATTTTTGGCAGGTGCTATCACAATCTGGATATACTCATGAGAACGTTTCACAAGAGCTGCTAAGCTGGGGCTAGAGTTAGGATTTGCAATTTTGTTGAGAGATGCAAGGTCCAATTCCCAAGCTAGAGTACATCAGTCTTCTCAACGCTCAGTTTTGATACCTCAACTTTTCTCCAGAGTTCTGGCTCAAATACTGAAAGCTAAATTTCACTGAGACGCTCTTACCCATGTAGCCATTCACATCCACCCATCCAGAGCAGCAGTGACCGGTTCTCTACACATCAATGTCTAGCAGCACTTCTTCCCAAACAGGCCTCTAAGGAACTTCACTCTGTTGGCATCTTCCCCACGTTTCCTGGGGTTGAAAGGGGACTTGATTTACATTAGGTTTCAAACTAAGCACATTGACATCAAAGCAACGGAAATCAGGCTCCAGTAAGTGGTTTATAAATGCAGCCAAAGTGTTTTGAATCAAAATAGTTCTTTCAGTAAACTTGGTGGGGTACCTCTGTCATCTTTATCATTGTTAGTTTCTGCCTTGAAAACACTGAGAAGTCGCTGATATTGAATCCACTCTGGGGATCATT
The DNA here is from genome assembly GCF_036370855.1 of Dromaius novaehollandiae. Classification (NCBI taxonomy): domain Eukaryota; kingdom Metazoa; phylum Chordata; class Aves; order Casuariiformes; family Dromaiidae; genus Dromaius; species Dromaius novaehollandiae. Next base: position 16,249,850 of record NC_088132.1, on the reverse strand, counting down.
AGAGAAAAGCTTCCATTCCTGAATGAAATCCTTTCCATAGGTTTTTCTCACTTTTTTTTTTTTTTTTTTTTTTTGGTATTATATTACTTGGAGAAGATAATAATCCAAACTAGAAAGATATGTATGGATAATCTCAAAGAAGTGTCCCCTGTGGGTTGTGTTATATGACATCAGCAAAAGGAACTTCATCTCCTGCGTAATTTTCTTATCCCAGATGGAGAAAAGGTTTGCTCTGCACGGTCTTTACAAACAGCCTTGAGAACGTTTCAGCCCACTGAACAAAGAGAGCTTATGTAGAGGCATCCAGTTAGGACCAGATGTCTGACTCATAAAGTACTTAACCAAAATGACAAAGATTTATTGGTCTGGTGTATATTTTTTTCAGAAAATGTGCTCGTATCTTTAAGCTAGTAATGACTAAATTTCCTTTCAAATCTGGAAGAACAGTGTCTTTTTGTAATACTGGGCATCTTTTGGCTGCATCAGATAGCGTAAAACAAACAATATTATAAGAAAGGAGAAAGAAAAATCTAATGGCTTTTGAAGTAAGCATTCTGGGTTACTGGGCATCTGAAACTTCTTGGAGTGCATGTGTATAAACACAGAACAAAAAGACAGAAATAGGCTTGAACTAAAACTTTAGATTTCAGTTCACCCAAACAACAGGATTAGTTTAAACCCACTCTTCTTACAGGTTTAAATTTTACAAAGAGATCTTGGGTATCTGATCAGCTGAACTAAAACCCCAGATGCCAGCCCTACTATAACTTAGGAACTGGTGCACTGAGATCTGCAAAAGGAAGTGCTTTGCCTCAGAGCAGTCTTACGTTCTATCTTAATCCATCTGAAATGGTTATGCACTTGTAGTGACATCATCCTGTTGATTTGACAACAGGCATAGTAGAAAATTTCCCAAAGGAAAAGCTTAGAGTTTGCAGACCAGGGTGAAGAACGAAGTCCAAAAACATGGAGGTACATCTGCCACTGTCTCCCGCTGAAATCCCCAGGAGCTGGACATCGATATTAACTTGATGGATATGAGTCTGCATGTGGGCAGTCATGCATGCTGAACTGACCTGGACTGTGCAGGGAGGATATGTGCTGAACAGCGCTTAACAGGGTGTTGCCTCTAGGGCAGCACAGAAACTCAACTGTCTATTTCACAGAAAGACATGTGAAACCAAAGGTCTTTATTTTTCAGTCTTATCCAATCTGGAGAAAGATTTTCCTATGCGGTATGTCAATAGCACAAGGCTCTTCAACTGCGGGATGTTATTTTCATTGCAAATAGAAAGTCAGGATCTACTCTTCCCAGGATTAACAAATAACCCAATGACCATTTTGTTTCACTATACCAAAGAAACCTATGTAGAGACTTGCAATAGAAAATTTTCAGTTCTGATCCAGGATGAAATTCCATGTGTAACAGTTCTCAAAACATTGTACACTTGGTAAATACTCCCTTTCAGTTTCAATTTACCATTTCAAAATGTAAAATTCAAAAATTCATCTCCTTGTTTCTTCAACTCAGTTTGCAAGAGAAAAGAATGAAAAAAACTCTGAATCATTCTCTCAGAAGATTCTAGTTTGAAAATCTTCCATCAATCCATTTTGCTAAAAGAAAATGTATTTTTTCAAACAGATGTATGCAATGCCACAACCTTTTTACAATTGCTAAATATGGTGGGTAAGCTGTACTTAAGTGATGAAGTAACTGAAACTGTATAAATTTCCTTCAAAATACTCTTCACAATGAGAAGTCTGTCCAAACAAAAGTTTATGTTATTGTCCAGACAATACAGGGAACTTTCTAGCATTGGTATTAGAGAAGACTTACTATATGGCCCAAATCCAAACATGAGCATGCTAAGTGTGGTAAATGCAAATAAACCATGGGTGCTTTCCTTTCATTAGACTTTCTCCCTGACCTCTGGATGACAAGGGCATAGGAAAAGGAAGCAATTTTTCTTCTGTCCTGGGGGAAGGAACATTTGAAAGAGATTTCCTGTGACTGGACTACATCATCTCTCTGGTGCCTGCTCTGAAAATCTGGAAGACCACCTTTTCTTAGCATCCAGAACAAATGCATATTTACTTTTTCCTCATGAAGCAGCTTGTGTCAGATTCACAAAAGGTTTAGGTGAGTAGCTCATGGAGCTGGAGAGGGTCAGCCGAAATATTTTAGCATTTCAGTGAAATTTAATGGCTCACTGGGACAACTGCTATAAAAGCAATCCTTCTGATCTTAAGTTTTAAACTATTTACTAACTTGCTCTTGCCAGGGGCTGTAAAGATCATTTAATGCAGTCCAATACCACATTCTTGTTCACTGTACATGCTGTTGAAAATCTGAAAACAGGGTGTCTTTTCTATCTGAATGTAACTTAAAAATACATTTAACACCTCAGTTTGTATCACAGAAATAGTATTTCCTGTGCACTTGCAATTCTTTTGAGTTGTGGCCTGTTTAATTATTTCAAGGTTATGTGTCAAACTCTTTGTTCTCAGAGTCACAGATTCTGGCTGCGCCCAGCAAGCCAAAAAGCAATACTGGACTCCTCTGGACCCCTCACTGGCAAAGGCTGGGAAGAAGCTATCAGCCGAGGCACCGCTGTAATCCTAGGGAAGACCGCCTCACCAGAGGTAGGTGAGAGGATAGTTTTTGGTAGGTGCTAACAAACCTAGGGCCAGCAATCCAAAAATCAATGCTGGACCTCTCTTGACCCCTCACTGTGGTATGGTGGTGTTCACCTGAGGGCAATTATGTTTCCGCCTTTCTTACCAGAAGGCCTTTCTGACATGTGGTAGAGTATTCCTAGTGGGAAAACGTTCTAGTGGGATGAATAGGATGTCTCAGCCTTCTGTCTTTGCCTTTTAACTTTGTGCAAACCCAGGTCTTGTGAGGGAATACCCACAAAGAATATTCAATGTGGGGCTAGTGTTAAGAATCTGGTTAATCTTCTTTCTCAGAGAAACAGGTAATTGGGTTAATGAAATGGAAAAAAAATCAATACAGGCTGCTATATTGTATTAAGAAGAAAAGCTGCAACAGCTTTTGTCTATGCTCTTTTTATATCTTATATTTATAGATGATGCTGGATTACAGCTAGTATCAGTATAGAATTTGGGATCATCACTAGGGCTTCAGGGAAGATAAATCAATGAAGAAATAAAAGGTAATATGTTCATTGGGGTGCTAATGTTTTTACTTGCACTAGTCAGGAGAGTTCAAAGGGTAAAGAGACTTAATATTAAGACGAAAGTTAGAACAGGAGTTCTGGTTCTGGTTAGGGACCAGTCTGGGAAACATGGGTGGGAAAAGAGAATGAAAGAGCCAAGAACAGGCTGCCAGAGTACATTTTGGGCCACTGCTGGATTGTGCCGTAAGAGTATATTAATATTTTGGTTTTCATTTTGTCATAACTCTTTGTGGATTCTTTTAGGGTTAGGAGTTAGGGAGATTCAGAAAAAACAGATCTGGGGAAATTAAGGAATTCAGAATGGATCAGCTACCTGTTCTGAGAGCTCACGTCAGTGTGGATCTGCATTTTCTTGGATTCAGAAAATCACCGGTGGTATAGGACTATGGCCAAACCTCTGGGAGGGATTTAGGCAGCTAGAAATAAATGATCACCTCTGATGGTGATGTTCAGAAGTAGTTTCCAAATGGAGCTGAAGGGGAATAGCCATCAGTTACATGGCTACTTTTAGATCTTCCACTTTTAGCACTCCATAAGCTAAATCTGGGGGTTATAGTTAGGATTCAGGCTTGGAGAAACTGAAGAAGTGAGATGACAAGAGAGTTTAGGCCAGTGAGAAAAGAATAATCCCTAGGGAATTTTTTTGTCTTTCATTTATATACTGGGTGTCCTGGGGACTGGTAGCAAATGTCCCACAGCAGCTTTTAGATCTGGGTTTCACAGGTGTTGCATGGCTTGGATTGAGAATAGAGATAGCTGTTGGCTCAGATAAATAACTGAGTAAAGGAACATATTCAAAGTAGGTCACCAGATATGTTGAAAGTTAGTATTGCCATTATTCCCAAGCTATTTTTAGATAAGGTGCTCATAGGTTTCAGTAGACTAGGGTTCAGCTTTAACATGACACAGCATGAAGGAAGAAACCAGGGAGGAATTGTCATGTTCTGCTTTAATGTCACTGAACTAGATTTCAGTTTCTAAAAATCCTCAGTGCTGGATGGTGTCGAGGTTTAGGTTCCACAGAGGTCACCAGACCAGATCTAAGACTGTGACTAAAACAAGGGCTGTTATTAACGTTAAAGTTTAGCCTGAGAGAAAAGAAAAAGAAAAAAAAAAAAAAAGGTTGAGAAAAGCCTGGAAGCCTAAGTTAGCTTGCGTGGGTTGCTGTGTATTTTTAGATTTTAAGTTCATGGAGTGGGTGAGGCTTGACCTAAGGCTAAGTCCTAGATGAATGGTGGTACTCTGTTAGGAAAAGAGAAGGGAGGAGAAAAGGGGGACAATATGCAAAATCAGAAAACACTATGAGAAAAATTTGAGCAGCCTGTGAACAGTGCTTGCACCAGGCCTGATCACTTCAGTGGTTTCTCCTGCTCTGAACCATAATCCTTACTACAGCTCTAGTCTAGCATGAACTCTGTGATTCTTCTGTGCTTCACTTCGCTCCTGGTCTTTATGGCCCAGAGAGCAATGATTCTTGGCTCTGCTGAGGAGCAGGGTTAGGCAGAGAGTGTAAGTGCATGGGAGTCCTGCTCAGCCTCAAAGGCTGGGGTCAGTACTGGCTGCAGCTTAAAGAACACCTTGGCCTTTGCTGTCCTAAGTTTGGGCTGGTGGCATGTTTTGCTTTCTATGGCTTCTCTAGCACTTTGTTTTTTCCCAATCCAAATTCTGGCAATATTTCTAATGCCAGTTTTAGTAGCTCTTCCTGACTGAAAAAAACTGTGGGTGGATGCTGGGACCAGCTGCATTCCTAGTCTAACAGTCTGTCCTCAATGTACTCCTTACTAGAACCGAACTAGCCCATTCCTCACAGTCTGGACCCTCATGCTACCCCTGGAGCTTAGCCATAACCTTATGATTGTCTGACCTAAAAGGAGTGAGTAAACCCATGTTAGAAGTTAACCTCAGTGTAGGATGGCTCCTGTGCTGGACCTGCTTATACATATGTTCCTTGCTGTCTCTTGGCCCTAATTGTAGGTGTTTTCTAACCCTTAGCTTAGCCCTGCCCGTCTGTGTGTGGATACTCTTGGGGAACCAGAGACCTGACTTTGCCTTTGTGTAGCTAGCAGCCTCCCATGGAAACCTTTTTGTGATCCTCTCCACTCTTTCCCCTAACCCTATGGCCTTACCCATAACCCAAACACTCTACGAGCCTCCTGGTCCCTAAATATTTGTGGACTGAAGATAGTAAGGGGACCAGCCCTTGCAGTACTCTCAGCTGATAGCTAACTGCAGCTCAACACTTTGTCCTCGCTTAATTTCTAACCCTAACTGTTAACTTAGCTAGCTCTGCTTTAATTTAAAGCTATTTAAAAAGACCCCCAAAACAAATGCTGAAGCAACCTTTAATGTATTTAAATAGTGTTTAGGTTTGCTACTGACTGCACTTGGGATTTTTGGTTCTCACAGTCTTAAACCAAATCACAGACCTCATACTAACCCTAGATACAGCTTTAGTCTAAAGGCAGCTGGAAACCTCAAGCCTAAAAATAAGACACAGTGCCATTTGGACATCAGCCCTCAAATTCCCATTGTAGACTACTTACTGTCTGTTCATTGCAGAGCTTTTAATAAGCAGAACAACATTCTGAATTCCAGACTTAATTTAATGGCAATTAAGAATTCAAAATCTAAAATGGGACTAAAACAAATACTGGGAGAAGCACCCAACTGTGTCTGGTGGCCCATTTCTCCTAGGCAGAAAGCTAGCTTTAAACTGAATTCTAATTATGGATCCCAGCTTTACCAGATGAATGCCAAATCTAAAACTGATACAGAGACCCATGTTAAGTTCAGTCACAAATTTCTCTCTTTAACTTTTCCAACTTTTCCTTAAGAAAGCATTAGCCCTTATCTTGGTCTCATAATATTAAAGATACTGAAACTTTAAAGTATTGCAGGCACTCTTGTAGGGAATGCCCCCAGGAAAGTATTAATATTTCTTTGCAGTGCAATGATTTCTAATAAACATAACCCTAATCTAACTCTCTTACTATTCCTTCCACAATTTAATGATATCTAGAAGCTTTGAAACCTGAAGCTTCGAAATGAATAAAGAAACCCTTGTTCCAAACAGCCCTCAATTTCTTTGTATGGCGGGTGTTGTGCTCTGCTTGTAATATAATTTGGGGATTTCTAATATGGAGAATCTACTCCTTATCCTAGGTTTTGTGGCATGAAATCTATGAACCTGAAGAACCTAAAAACAGTGCCAAAGCCCATGCATGTACAAGGTCATTGCCCCAGTTAACCCTTTTTATCCAAGCCTTTTCAGGGATACCATTCTTCATAGACTGAACTCTAATTCTGATAGGAATGTTAGCCCCTAATAGCACCAAGAGTCAAAAATCCAAAAAAAAAAAAAAAAGTCAGGGCCCTTACTGACACTAGTCTTAAATAGCCTCAGCCTACTGCATCCTAGGAACACCGGCCAATGCAGTAGGCCACCTGGTACAGTATAAACTACCAAATATCAGGAGACAATGTGCCTTTACTGTAGTCAAACAGCCATCACTCCTGCAGTCAGAAGCAGATGTTAAATGTCACCCTTACTCTTGTCCCGGCTGCTTGAGATGTCTAACACTGACACAGGCTGAAAGAATAGGAAGTAAGGCAAGTAAGACTCCTCTGGCCATGCCCGATTATGGCCTATTTCTGTGACAATAGTCACAAAGTTGTTGGACAACCAGAAAGACTCCAGGAAGACTGTACTAATGGGCAATGTCTATCAAGATACTGCAGAGTAGTTTTGAGGTATCCTTTGGTTATTCTCCTCCTGCAACACTGCATTCCTGTGTCCATCATGTCGGTTATTTAGTTTGGGGTTGTTTGCTCCATAAAAGAATCTTGCCTAAGTTCTCTTCAAAATGACAGGCTGGCTCTCAGGACCAAGCCTGTCCAAGTGTGTTGTGTTTGTATGGTCTCAGAAAGCAAGAGAGGCAAGGCTGGGATGTGGAGCCTGAGGCGGTGTTTCCACATGCAGATACACTGCAGAGACAGATTTTTTTTTTAACAAATGCTATAAAAGGAGGATAATGGCTGTTTGCTTTTGGCTATCTGAGACACAGAGTAGGTCAAATGGCAGCAGCCACTGCTGTTTCAGAGGGATGTTTGTAAGTCCTGTAGGGGGAAAAAAAAGAACTCAAAAAGCCAGGCGCACGATGTACTCCCACACAGGAGATGAGGGGAAGAGGCAGGCCCTAGCAGCAGGAGTCATTCAGTCACTCTGCTCCTTGCTCTCTTCCCATAGCAGCCCAACAAAACCAGTGCCTCCACCGCCAGGGCCAGTGTTGTGACCAGCATGTGGCCTTTGGCAGGGGAGTCCCACTCTGTGGGCTGTCTTTGCAGTTGATGCGTGCTACAACTAGTCACTCTTGGCATCCCTTTAACAAACCTCATTCTTGACTGGATTACTCCTACTCCACTGATTGCTATTTTTCTTCATGTGCACTCATTTGCAAGACCTTAAATAAGAAACACAAAGCAGTCTGTAAAATTAGGTCACGTGTGTTGCCCTGTTAAATGATTGGCTGGCCAAAACCAGGATTTTCCTGCCACCACGATGGAGTTTTTAAAGCTCCATCCATGGCAAAAGAAAAAAAAAAAAAAAAAAAGACCAACCATTCCCCCCCATGCCAAACATAGTAGTACCAGGTAATTAGGATGAAATTAGTACATATAAATCTATCCTATGACAGTTCTTTTGTGAAGTAGTAGCTATCCTCCTTCAACACAATCTTTTTTTTCCCAATATTTAATTTTCAGCATAAGCAGATGTTTCTCGCCACACTTACTCCCTTCTCTTCCAGCTAAGCTGCATCTAGAAAGGCAGCTTCATCTTAAACAGAATATTAGTTTTGTCCAGAGGCATCTCTCCCTTTCATCTTCTGGACTGAACATGTGCTTCACCCTAGGATCAGACAGCAGATAGGCATTGACTCAAAACAGATGCCAAGCTGGCCTGCTCTTAAAGTATACCCCAGGGCTTCAGATGCACCTCTGCCTCTGCACAAATTGCATGTCCTTCCGGACTGGCTCAGGACTGGGGCAGCCTTTTGAGAAAAATATTTGAGGCTCAACAGGGTGAAAAGGGGTATTGGTTGAGTTACTCCGTGAGGTGGGTTAATCTTAAAGTGAAACCACGGAAATATGATCTGGCACAGAGGATGTTTTTGGAATACTTCTGTCACAAGCAAAAATTTTATTTACACCGTGACTATGTCCTGATAACAAAGTCTGGTACGACAGTAACTGGGCAGAGGTCCCTCATGGCTCTAAGCCTCCCAGGTTGGCTGTGAGCACTGCTGCAAAAGCCGGGACATGGTACATTCGCCTGGAAGGGGGGGTGCGGAGTGAGCCTGAGGCCAGTCCGGAGTGACATCTGAGCGTTTACAGTTTGGGGTGCGGGAACAACTTCAAAACAGTGGCAGCCCATCCATCCTTGTGCTTTGATCCAGGTTTTGCTGTGCTCTGGTGGAAAGTGTTGGGGCAGGGTAGTCATATAGTCAAATATAAAAGATTCAGCTTTCCATTTTGTGTTGCTGGCATTGTGCCCCAGAAGTGTGGAGGGAGGCAGCACTGCGCCCAGGCAGCAGGACTGGCACAGTTTTCACTGCCTAAGCAAGGGTGGAGGCAGGCAGTAAACTCTTAGTCTCCCTTTTTTTGAACTGCTATGTACAGCTGCTGTGTTGACTGTGAATAACTCCACAAAATCACTTTTAAGAAAGGCAGTACAGTGCCTTTACGAAGTAAGCTCTGTTTCTGTTGCATTGCAGTGAAACTTCTTTTTGTTTGCTGTTTGACAGTACCATCTGAAAAGAAATACTAGCTTGAAAGCTTGCAACATTGCAAGTGATTTGTTCTTTCTTTTAGTGGCACAGTTTCCTAGTTGGTGGGACTACTGAATGAGTGTGCTGAGAAGGTCTTAACAGTGAGCATATTCTGGAGAGTCAGAGCTGACTTTTTCACATGAGCCTGGGCCAGATCACAACCACAAGCAGAATTCATTCAGAATTTGAGAGGAAATTTGCATAATTTTGATCAGAGATTTGTCTGCAGCAAAACTGAAGTTCCAGCTTGGACCCATAGTTTCTATGTGAAAACCCTCATTAACATTAACCAATAAACAGACAAAGCTCAGCACTGTCAGTTTTGTTTCATTCCTGTTGGAGGAGCGTGGGAAGGTGCTCTTTCCAGTGAAACGAAGCTGTTACTAAGCAGGCATTTCATCCTAAGCAGTGGGGTAGTGGTCTGGTTTGAATACAAGTTTAATTAATGTTTTTGGCCTTCACTCTGTCAGGAAGATTTACTTATTCTTATATATGGTAAAGACATTAGATCTAACTGTGAAACTCCTGTCTTCTAGTAATCTGTGTCCACCTTATTAGCTATGTCAGCTGGACATGATAAGTTAGTTTCAGCTTCCACAGCTCTGTCTCCTTTGGCTGTGGTAAAGTTACACCAGGAATGAGCTTGAGCCAGCATTTTTAATAACATCACTAACATTCTTGAATAATTTAGGTAGCTGGGGCTGGAAGGATAATGCTGGATGCTTCAGTTTCTCATTGATCACTTATTTCACTGCCTTTATATGCTAGGAAGAAACCTGGGGGAAAAAAGCCCTCAGTCAGGCTGGTTTAACCCCCTTCTTACTTTCCTGAGAGATTTTGGAGGGAGGAGCAAGCAGCTGATTGTTATCACTGCATGTCTTGAATATCACTGTTATCAGTCTGTTTTTTCAGGCAAACTCCTCCTCTGGCTCTGCCCCAGATTTGTGTGACCTTGAAAGAATTACACACTCTCTGCCTTTGTTACTTAATTCCTATTTTGTAAAACTGGGCCTAGGAGAGGGCTTTGGATATTGTCAGTGTTCATTTCTAAAAGTGCTTGATGATTCCTATTGTCGGACTAGCTGTCCCACAGCTATTCTTTCTCCCAAAAGAAGCTGCTGCTTCTCTCCAGTACCTATGGCAGGGGTCATCTTCCCCTGCCTCCAAATAACGGACAACAGTAACTTTTTTTCTAAGAATGGAGCCCAGAAGAGGTGCTTGTGTATTTCTTAGACATCTGATAATTGGATTAGCTTCTAAACAAGAAAATACATTTGACCTTAAATGGCTTTATGGCATAGCTCATGGATGTTAAGCACAACTGCTGACTCCATTATGTGTGCAGTCAAAGGGTTATATATGGCGCATAAGCTTTCATGTGAGCAGTTGTATAAGTTTCCCTGTGATTTGTATATTGCTCATTGAAAGTCTGGATGTGTAAGTAAAATATAGCCATAGATTTCTGGAGAAAAAACAGCATTATCTTATGTGAAACTAAAACACTCTGGTGAAATTAGATAAAATACCTAGGCAAGGTAGATGATCTGTGCCTAAACATCTTACCATCTTACACATCGTTTTTTGTTCAGAGCAAAAGCCTGTGTATATGCATGCACAAACATACATACACGCAAAAGTTTATTATTATTTCAGTTTGAAATAATGGCAAATATGTCATTGATGTCAATGGGAACATGATCAAACTTGTTGCTAGGAAGAAGAAACAGCTTCAAGTAGATAATGCTTCTCATAAATAATGCAGTTTTGTAAATAGTGAGATTAGCCTTTGAAATTTTTCTAGTTTTGAGAAAAGAAGTATGAAATACAATTAAAATGTACTTGTTGTTTGTTTCACTTCTCGTTTTGGTTACTCATGAATATGATGTCTGACGTAATGAACTCTGTGCCCCTGTAAAAGTGTCTCTCTCTCTTCTACTTACAGATGAATCTTATATGTCCAGGTACCCCTAGATGTATTTTAAGTGTGCACATTTCAGGGTCAGATTTTGCTGTCACAGGGAACAGTAGTGAAAATTCTTTTATTAAGAACAAGAGCAGGATCAGACAGCGATATCTTTCCATTTTGTGATTGACATTGTCCAGCGCTTGAAAGAAAATGAGTCTTCCTCAGTGCTGTGAATCTGGACAACAGACAGAGAAGGGAATCTGGAAACCAAAGACGTCCTCTCAGTGTTCAAACACTGACCAGGGACAGCCACACCAGAAACAATGCAACCTTTTCAGGAGAAGATTTGAGAAAAGTGATTAGGTCTGAAGTTTGTCCTTTGCTTCCCAAGGGATGATTCTGCGAATAGCTATAAGCTTAGGGTCTTCTTCCAAAACTGGTCTGGAAAAAGGTTGGTCATCTGTTGTTTGGATATGATAGCATTTGTCTGATATTGCATAAATTCTTGAGCAACTAACAAAATGCTAAGACTCAAAATAGAAATAAAATGATCTAACAAGATGGTTTGTTCCCTATTGCTTGTTTCACATGAGAGTCAGTGGTAACCATTGAGAAACCAATTCCTTGGACTGCGTGCCTCTGCTAGAGTCAATTTTTATCTGGGACTCTGGCCCATGTCTAGATTATGATTCTTTTAGTAGGGTGGTTTACTTCCAAAAACAGAAAAGAACTATCTTTGGGGAGATTCAGCATGACTTTCCAAGCCAGGTTTAATAAAATGGAGAGTAATAATGATTCATAAAATATGCCTGTCCTTTATTAAGCTCACACGTGAGCTCTGATCTCCCACTCAAGTCTTTTGTAAAGCAGAACTGGATGTGGATGTGTTTGCAGAGCTCAGATGCTTGGAACTGACTGCTCCTCCCCCTGGGAAGGCTCTTGGGAGGCTTCCAAGTCACCCAGAGCTTCCGTGACAGAAAAGATGAAGTTTCATAAAAACAGAAGACAGGATTGTTATTTATTAGTTATTCTTCAGCTTATCTCCCATCTTCTGATTTAGCAGGTAGAAAACTGCCTTTTCTCTTATTTTTCTTATCTCCCAAGTTCTCCTTTGTTACTCTTTCACTTTTAGACTTGGCATTTTTTACACCTGTTGGCAATTAAAAATAGTATGTATACTTTTGTTCTGATAATTTCCAGTTTTGAACATGAGAAACAATACATGAAAAATGAGTGTGCAGATATAAAATAGACATTAAAATTTTCCAATTTTGAAAACAATGCTTTTTAAGGGAGTGTTTTTTAATAATATGTTCAGTCCCAAAAAAGGATTCGCCCATCATCTGCTGACTCCCCCTTTTCAAAGACAAATTCAGATTAGCCATCCATAAAGTACATACTTTATGTCTGAAAGAACTTTGTTGTCATATGTGAGGCAAAAGAAAATGAATGTTCATAATTGAATGGTTTACTTCTGGTTGGTTAACACATTCCCATATGTATTAAAGATATATGTGGAATGTCTCCCTGCCTGTCTCTCTTTCTCAAAATTATGTCTTTGAATCTACTGATGTTAAGTGTATATTATCCCAGCATGACTTTGCTGATGATTAGCAGTGCAAGGTTTATAGGGAAAGGTAATATCTTTTGTTAGAAATACTGACACAGTAGTGGCCAAAACCAAGATCAGATTACAGGTACACAAGCCCATCTTTAATGCTGAAACAGGGACAGCACAATGGAAGCCAAATGCATGTTGAAATGTATTGAATTGTCTGATTTACATACTTAAAGGCATTTTGTGTCTGTAGCACAGAAAGATGTCAATAAGGCTGTAAAATTCTTAATCCTTGTGAGGGGACACAGAAGGAGAAAGAAGTAACTTTTGCCTACAGACAGCCATTGCTGAGGTGGTGAAAACTGTAATTTGTTGAATTTGCTGATACTTTTAATACAACTGTAGGAGGAAAAAAACATAACACACACCTTCTCATTGGGTCAGTCCAGTGTCTTCTGTGCTGTATAACACATTTATTTTAAAAGGGAAGCTAAAAGACATGTCAATCAGATGATGTGTCTGGATAGATCATACACATAGGAAATAGATCATTAGTCATCATTATTTGATGATCTTTGCGGAATACTCCATTCTCTTCTTCATGCAGACTTCAGATTCATATGGCCCATTGAAATCTGCACAAGGCAGAGAAACAGCATTCCTCCCGGCTAATCAATACCAGCTGTGTGCCTACAAGAAGGGATAGAAGGAAAAGGTCATGAAAGTGAGTTTTTTGCAGCTGGAGAGGATATTTCTTTAGAGATATAAATGATTTTGCCCACAATATTTACTTCCCATTTGTCATCAAAACTACTACATTAATTTGCTTCCTGAGCAGCCATAAATTCTAGTTGTCCTATTGCTATGAATGGGTTAACAAGGATTTGAAACTGGTTTGAGCGCTTTTTGGCAACCTGCAATGGTTTTTTCCTGTCCAAAAACAATCCCGTTAAACTGCACTGTAAGAAGCCTGATTTTATGCCAGCGTTTTTAGGAGAGTTTGAAGGTGGTGTTAATAGCGAGAGAGACAATATTTAAAATGAAGCAGGTTCAGTTTGGGAAAAATTCCCTCAAACTTCCTAGTTGGAGCTGATGAGGCCTTGGCAGGAATGTGCGTTGGCCTCTTCACTCTATGAAAGATGGACCTGAGTTTGACAATGTGCAGAGGACAATAAAAAGGCTGATAAGAGATTTAGAAAAACGTTATCTAGACTACACCTGTAAGCAACTAGGAGTGTTTAGTTTAGAACAGAGAAGATGCAAGGGCACATAAACTTTCAAATATGTTAAAAGCAATCCAATGATCAATTGTTTTTCACATTTAATATGGAAAGAGATGGGAGGAAATAATTTTCATATTCATCCAAAAATTTCTCTTCATGAGAAAAGAGGATAGATATTAGGGGGAGATTTTATCTAACTTTAAGGAGATAAAGTACTTGGGAGCAGGAAGGGGGATGCTGAGGCATAGGGTGGAATCAGTTTACTGAACCCTGGGTGAGCAGAGGAACCTGCCCAAGAGAAGAGATAGGTAAGGAAACCTGCCCTGAAATGGGGCACCAGGGAAACCTAGTGAAGCTGGCAGAAGGACTCTTAGAGGCTGCAGGGAGGAAGGAAACAGTGGTTTCTCTGCTTCTTAAGAAAGGAAGCTTCCTGAGGTGCTGCTGTGGTATTTTGCTGCAGTGACTTTCTGGGACTTGTGGAAGGTGGTGCAGAAGGGCAGGGGTTTGACCACCTTTTAGCACCTTGGGTGCTAAAAGAAAGCATAGTGGCTCACAGTGTCTTTAAAACCAGGCTAGGTCCCTATCTGCGGCCGGGGATCTGTAGACTGCCTCAGGGTGGGAGAGTGAATGCTCACCTGCATAAAAGAAACTCCATCAATTTATAATTAGGATCATTTCATAATGACTATAACTACACTATAAGCCGTGAGGTTTTCCAGAGCTGGGCTGTAACTGAGCTGCATCTTCTCAGGCACTCTGTGGAGATGTTTGGTAGCCTCGATCAGTAAGTCACTATGCTGGATTCTTTTTTTAACCTTTTACCTTGTATCCTTGCAAGCAATCAAGGTTTTAATGAAGCAGCATCACTAGTGTGCATATTTCTCAACAACTACAGTGATTATTGAAGTCCTTATGACACCTATTCAGAAAGCCCATGAAATTCCCAGGCGAAATTTTCAGAGATGGAATTGTAACTGAATTGAAGTCTGCTAATAGCTTGAAAAAACCTCTGTCCTTGGAATTTTCAGCAATTTGTAATCAGCCATTACTTCAGCCATATGGCTCCTATGTGGCCAGAGTTCCTATGAGCTTTACCCAGAATGCAGCTTTAGACCAGCTCAAAATCCCATAGAAAAGCTTAGCAAACAACAACATGCACCTATTTTTTTTATTTCAGCATTGCAAACAGTAGCTTGTGCTTTGAAGAGATGAACTATGTCTCAGACAACAGGCCTATGTTTGACCAAAGTTAGGCTCTGTTTCTGAATTTCAGCAAAAGTATTCATCAATTTCAGTTTGCATGGCAGCCCAAAATCAGGAGGGTTTTTTTTTTTTATGGCTCTGGTTTTGCCTTAGACATTTCTTATTTAATTATACAGCTTTATATCACTGTGTAAATGAATTACATAACATTTTGGAATTTCCCTGTTGTGTTTGTGTATTTCTCGCATACAGTGGGGTTGGTTAGTACAGATGAAAGCTGTGCATGTATTTGATATAATAATTTCATACTTCTTACTTCTTTCATACTTCTTAAAAAGGCAAAAGATGATTTAGGTATTGAAAGGCAGAGGCCTGCTAACATCATCTGGAATCTATGCAAGGAGTGAAAAATGGTAATTATTACTGTTGCTAGATGATCCACAAATCTTTTCAACATCATTAGGGTGTGTTTACATAGTCTGCCTGCAACAAACCATGACAGTATACTCAGTGATACCAAACTAGAGTATAGATGTTTGTCATTTGCCTGCAGCCAAAAGTGGGTTATCAGGAGCAGTGATCCATGACCCAGGAGACGCTGACATTGAGCTTACATGTTACTACTGACTTAATGATTTTGACAAAAAATGGGAGACCGGACATGAGTAATGGTTATTGAAGTCATTGAAAGTATCTGCTAAGCTGAGTGCGGTAGTTTATATTAGTGTATCGTCTGTGGTGCCTAGCAGCATATCGCTTCTTTTGAAGGAAACAAGGAGGCTATCTTTGTTTACTCAAAATGTCTAAACCAGTGGCATTTTGGTGGTGAATGTGAACATCAGCAAGAAGTTTTCAGTTTGCTCTCATCTCTATGGCACACTCTGCCATAGAATATCCCTTAGGTGCTTGTAGATGTCACTGGTGTGCTCCAGTACAAGTGCAAAGGGCTCTTGATAATGTGAAAGTCCTTTCTGGAGGCACACCAAGAAATATGATCCATCCGAACCTCACACTTGAAAAGTCTGCCTGATAACTCTTGAGGAAGGAAACACTCAAAGAAATAGAGCAAAACATTGAAGCAGGAAAGCACTAGCTAGGAATTTCAGAAGTGGCTCAAAGAATGCTCCAACTACAATAGGGATAAAGGAAGTGAATTAAAATAGCTGTTCGAACATTCTTTAGATAGTCTGCATTATTTGAGAAAGGATACACTGAAACTATTCATATTAATTAAAAATAACAGGATTCCAGGGGAAAAAAAACCTCATAGCATCAGCAAAAATGGAAAAATAAAGGGAGAAGGGAGTAAGCCCGAAAAGATTTTAATATACCACATAGCCTAGGGCCTGATTACACTCATGGAAGACTGAACACAAGACAATGTAAGTGTGTATTGGTTGTGTAAGGGTTTCATGCAATAGTAATTTTGGAATAAAAAAATAATGTAAATGCGAAAGTGCAGTAAAACCTTAGATATCACATATGTGCTCCCTCAGAATGCTGAATGCACTGAATTCTTCAGCTTTGGAAAGTGCACAGAAGTACTTGCTGTGTTTGCCTCAGTTACTTCCACTTTAATCTCTGCTGTCACCATGTGTTTTTGGCTCCCTCAAATGTTTAGACCACTTCCTTGTGACAAGCCTGGAGGTCACACTTCTAAATCCATAGGTGGCAATTTCAATTTTTTCTGCAAATTAACCCCTTAGATGCCTAATTTATGGCTGTATACTGAGAAGCCAATCCTCCATTGGGGCTGGTTCATGCTCTTCATGCACTACCTAACTGGATATGAAAGATGTGATTTTGGCCTGTGTCTCTATAGTTAAATAAATTATCAATATATTTTACAAGGCTATTGATAAATCTAGTAGAATAGAGAGAGAGAAAGGAAGTTTCTTTCAGACTTCTTTCTTCACCTCACAGAGAATCCTGCAATATTCCTACTATCACTATTTATGTTTGTACTGGGTTAGAGTCCTAGTCAGGGGATCAGACCTTGCTGTGCTAGATGGTCCTATTCCTACTGAATAGAGGGAACTCCTGGGATTGCAATCTAAGGAAAATCCTAGCTGAGGAATCTCTGCAACGTGAGGTGGACATGGAACAAATGGTTGGCAAATTATGTTGTCAGCTGTGAAGAAAAAAACCCAACCAACACTGGGAATAGTTTTAAAAATTTCAATTAAGAGTTATAATTTCTTAGATGCTGCTGACTCATTACCAGAGTCCAGTGCTGACCGATATATTTAGCATTCACATGCCTTGTCCTGCAAAAGCTGCTGAGAGCAAGGTATGCTATCTTTTCTGGCGATGGTGTAGTATCGGCTTCAAACTTCATGCTTTTCTTTCATTAATGCTTGAATGGCATAGAGTTTATTGTGCAGCAGACTGTTTTCTTGGCCGAGAGTCTTCACTTAAGTAACTTTGCCTCATCAGGGCGGTAACCTCTAAGGCCATATCTGTTCCAGAAAAGAGCCAACTCTTACCTCACAGCAGAATTCTGGAAAACATCTCTTCCCTCCTTTCCATTAATTATTTGGAGGGAGACAAACTTCAGCTAATAGCTTGAGGTAATTCACTGAATTTACAGATGGCTTGGAGCACAGCAGTTGTGGGGGATGGAAGATCAGTGTTTGAACTCAAAAGTTATAAAGTAATCTTAAGTGGAATGATTTATATAGAAGGATGCATCAGTACTGTACAGTGCAGAATGATCCCAGACCATGACATTGAGAACACCTAAAAATTGCAGGAAAACTCTAGGCTCCATTCTTGGTGATCTAGATTAAAGTTTCTTCACAGACTTACCCCACAAAAAAACTCTCATGCACTTCAACTACTGAAGTCACGTCAGATGATGTACTGCAGTAGTCTTGTTCCAAAATCCCCTCGGTTCCTGAATTAGATCCTTCAGAATGGCTGGATTCAGCTTAAGAGAAAACAGGCCAAACAAAAACCTTTGGTACGGTGTTGTGGGTTTTTTCTGTCTATTACACAGTTGTGAACCCTGTAGCAAGCACTTCATTCACATTTTTTAAGCTTTTCTCCACCACTTCGAACAGTAGAAGCTTCAAAAAAGAGAGCATTTAAGTCAAATCAATATTTCTCTTTCCATTTTCAACCCGAATTTTGAAGCATATTTATTAACTGCCTTTGCCACCTGCCGCATGGCATTATGAAGGCTACAGTGGCAGCCACAATGTGTGGGCTAGTGCTACAGCTGTCTGGAGAGTTCAGGAAAGAGCTGGGTGGGCAGAGATGGGTTCACAGCTGAGGGTTGTGCTCCAGAAGGGGTAGGAAGCTTGCCGTTTTTGATGACTGGCAATCAACTCAGGGTCCTGGTGCCACACTATTTACCTGGTGAAATTACATCAATTTAACCAAATCCATTTTTTATTATATTAAAACAGGTAAAACTCCTTTGTGAAATATTTGGCTTTTCTTAAGCATAGTTTATACTGATGTAACCTAAGATAAGCCCTAAAAAGGATTCAGTATTGGCTGGGTTTGATTTTTAGAATGTGATCTAGGCATTAATGCACTTTCTGTAAAGGCTTTTTACTGATTCTGTTGGGTTTTGATCAAAGGTGTTCAGAATTGCTGTGAGATTGATGTCTCCTGATTTTTGTTTCCCCATTGGTGTGTACGCAAATTGTGTGTAGTCAGGCTATGAAATTTCCAAAGTGCTCTACTTACACATGCAAAATTAAAGGACTCTTTCTGGAATGTTGAATTTAGTGGTAAATCCCTCTAAAAGCTTTGGCTTGCACAAGGACTACCAAGGCAGAATATGTTAATTTTATTACTCAGTGCCAGTTTTACTGTTGCCACACCCCCTTTGACCTTAATGAAATCCACACTGCAAAAATCCCATGCAGTGAGCAGGGAATATATACAACCTTGCATGTTTATGTAATGTTGCTTACTTCAAGACCACTTAGGATGAGGAGAAAGAAGAAGGCTGGGTTCCTGAATGCGCACAAGTAAAGTCAAATACAAGCTGTGTCAGGAAATAAGGGGCACACTTGGAATTAATTAGTTTCTGTGTTGCTTTGAGAATATTATATGCTGGGCTTGAACAGTGCTGCTGATGTCATCTACCATGAAAGCACAGCTGGAGCGCAGCATGAAGGCAGCAAATCCCAGAGACAGAATCACACTCTTGGTATTTTAGCCACAGCCACGTGCAGTTTTCTGGGAATTGGTGCTGTTTTAAAGACAAGCAAGTCATTTTGGAAGTAGAGCAATACATCAGGGACACCTTCAGCTGGTGTGATACGGCCTTCCAGTGAGCTCCTTTGCACTGGTGCTGAGCCACCTCCATTTGAACCTACCTGCCCTTGTGTACTGACATCTCAACAAAAAATGATGATTCGTTTTTGTATCAAGGTTATGGAGATGTCCTACACTCCTGACCAAGACAGTCCCTGCAAAGCACCTGGAGCAATATGATGAGGCTGACAAAAGGGGAGAAACTGAGGAGTGACTGTCCCATTTTAGGACAGGGAGGGAAGGCTCTGACTGAAGTGATATCAACCCAGATCCTGCTAGTTGTCTTGAAGCACAGACTGTGAACTGACCTCAGACAAGTAGTCAAATCCCAGCTGAGCACTTAAACCCTTAGCCAAGCATCCCCTCTGCTGAGGTAGATCTTACCCAAGGAGTGGGGAGAAAGAATTGGTTGAAATGGAGGCTGGTTGTACTCTCATTTCCCTGATGTTATCCTAGTGTGAAACTTGGAACAAGAGAAAAAGGTACAAGTTTCAGGTCAGGCAGAGTTCAGTATAAATCAGAATTAAATAGGCCCTGCATTTATTCAAGGCAGAATTACAACAGTAAGTGCAGATCAGTTTTCCCCAGTTTTGTCTGCTTGCTGCTTCACATATTGATGAACAGCACACACTGCCTTTCCACTAGCTCCCTTCTATTGTGACCCTGCTGTTTTCTGGTTCTTTGTCGTGCGAATCCCATCAGCATAAGACTGAATTTCTTCTAACTCCAACGCAAACAAGGAGCTCTCATCCAGGAGTCTATGCAGGATGAAGGGATCTTTCCAGAAGTGAGAAACATTTCCTCCTGTTTCAGCCCTTTGGTCTTTGGGATTTTGAGCAAAACATGCTCTATACTGTAACACAAAATGCTGTTAGATTTGTGATATCGCAGTTGACTATACTGGTATAGACAGAGTAAGCTTTCCCTTCCCCCATCCAATAATAACAGCAGCATTTCATCTGCATTTACCACTCAGTAAATGCAATGTCATCTTTCAGTTGACATTGTTTTGCTCTCTTCCCTTTTCTGCACAGCTGGGAAATAAATCCCTCTACAGTCCTTTTCGGGATGAGGTGAAGAGTGGAGGAAAGACAAAAAAAAGCTGTCAGGGAAAATGATTATTCTAGATAAAGTGAAATAAGTTGAAGTTAAACAAGGCAGTGTCACCTCTTTAGGGATAGCTGATGTGTCAACGCTGGACTGGTGCAGTAATACTTAAAGCGGGGAGAGCATAAGTCACGTTTGTTCAGCAGTTTGGGGGAAGAGGAGTGGCTGCTAACGGATGAGTTGGGCACAGATCTGTGAAACACACATGTGCTATCAGTGCCTGGCGGTGGGGGGACAGAGAGAAAGCACTCTGGTGTTTCGTACAAACTATGCCTGACCTCTGGTTTGCTTTCATTAGAGGTGCTGAGGCTGTGACGGAGTAGCAGTGCAGTCACTCTCCTCCCTTCCTGGGAAAGGGGAAAAAACTACAGCCCTTACAAACCACTTGGCATAACTGAAAATGACGAGAAGACACCACTTGAAGTGAAGCTGTGATGCACCAAGGCTCCCACTGAACCGCAGCTTGATACTGCAAGCAACTCAGAGAGTGACTCAGCCCCATGTCTCCTCTCTGTCACCACCTCACCAGCAATTAGGGCTGCAGGGCAGCTCTGCAGGCAGTGGTCAGACAATTCACCGTCTCCCCTGCATTTCATGATGCTTGCAAAGCAAGAAAGGTCAGACCACGAGGCCAGTGAGGTTTAGCTGGGGTTTTGCTTTTGGAAAGTACACGGTGAGTTTTCATCAGGCTTGAAGTTTTTCCACAAGTCATCTCAACAGCCTGCCTGTTGCCTGCTTCCACCAAGCTGCTTACTGCAGACATCAGCTTGAACGTGTATTCTGCTACCAGCTCCAGCAAAGTTTCCTGCAAATATTTTAAACCTAGAAGCAGCTGCAAAACCCAAGTAGCTGAGACCAGAGCATAAAGCCAGAGGCATTGGCTTAATTATGCTGGAGTTGTTTAGAGTGATTCTAAGTGACACGATTTGCAGAGCTCCGTGAAGATTAACCACCCCACTCCTAATTGCTTTGAATGTCTTCATTGTTCCCACAAGGGAAATCATCTCTAGAAGGGTGGATAGAAAGCAAGGTAAAAAGTATGCCTCAAAGAAGGAAGGTCAGGCTGAGTGGAGTTTCTTGTTAAACAGCAAGATGGAAACAACCTGCAGTTTGTGCACGGCTGGATACAGTAATTAATAGAAAATTCCTAAGGCTCCAGAGAACCCAGATAACACCAACTCAGACTTTTAGACACAAAGCCATATTACTGTATATTATTAGCTCCTTCCAGCTGTGCTCTTTCATAACCCCCAATGAGCTATTTACCTCTGTCATAGCATGTTAGTAGCTTGCCTTATCTGCTTCAATATTCCTATGCCTAATTCTGCTTGCGTGTCTCAGTGTGAGTGACAGTAGGAAAACCCTCATGAATGGGGCAAGGCAGGGGACGTGGCCACAGAGAGCTCCCACACACTCAGGTACACTGCACCTTCAGACGTTCTCTCCAGCCTGAGGTGCCCCTGAAGGGCTTTGCTAAAAGTCTCCTCCTTGTGACAGCCCCATTCATTTGTGCAATCCAACTTTACAGAATAATTTATAATTCCATCCACATTCTCACACAGTCATTTTTTTCCCTAATGGATTTGCTTCCTTCTTTCATGGAGCTCTCAGAAATTCTGTCTCCCTGACATACCCACAAGTCAGTATACTAATGTAATGATAATCGTAACTGAGAGGAAATCTGAGAGACACTGGCAAAACCAGTCATAACAGGCTCTTGAAAGTCACTCCAGTGGAAAAGCTTAAGCACTTGTTTCAGTGACCAGCATTATATTCTAACATGTGCTGCCCAACCCCTTATTCAGGGCCAGATGAAGCAAATATGCGTTGCACCTCAGAATGCAAAAATGACAATTTATTCTTACCCCACAAATCCCTATCTAAACTTCCTCACTATTTTCACAAGAATGGTGCAGACTTTTAAGTTCACAGACAATCACTATTTCAGTTCTAGTATTGTAACCCTAAATAGTGGTTTTACAGCCAAATCGTTCAGCAGTCACAAAGACAAAAAAAAAGTGGGTACCACCATGGTCACCAACGTGTACAGGGAGATATTTTTCTGGCAGTAGCTGTGTTCCCAGTTTCCTGTAGCTCTGTGAGTGCAGGTGGCTTTGTTTCCAGTAGAGGGCAGAAACAGATACGAGGTTCAGGGAGCACAAATCTGATTTATTTATGTTTTGCCAGAGCTCCTCAGCAGAGATGAACCCAAACCAAGATTATGCATCCAAAGGAGATTTGAAGGAGTTCAGCAGTGAATCTGAAACAAAATTCAGCATTCAGTGTGGTTGCAATTCTATATTGGAAAATTCTACATTCAGACACCACCAGCCTTTGGGAATACTGGTGTCTCAGTTTGACCTTGACCTCTGCCACTCAAGGCGCTCTCAGATCTATAGTTAATTGCTTCCAGAGATGTGAAAAGCATGCCTCTCATTATGCTTCACATACTTTTAATTTCTTACACTTAATGTTGTTAGTATGGTCTGCACAGCACACTGCAGTGCAGCCTGTGAGGACAATGGTTCTGATAGCATCTACATCATGGCAAAACTCAGGAAATGTTGAAGGATGTTTTGTAAACCGCGTCTGCGTTGGGTAATACAAGGGATGAAGCATTTTCATGCAAACAATACCTCCCAGAAAGGGGAGCTAAAATAAATATGTGAGAACCTCTAGTTTGGGAATGAGCTGTATTTTGAAACCTCTCTTTTTCTTCTCCTTTCCTAATGGGATGTTTTTCTCATGTATCTTTTCCATTATCTCCCACCTACCAATGGTGACCTTGCCAACCTTGCAGCGGAGAGACAGAAAAGCCCCCACAGAAAATACTATTCTCACCTCTCCATGGCTAGCTTAATTCTTTAAAGAAGCCCAAGATCTTCATGAAGTAGCTAATTCTTTCACACTATTCCCTTAAGAACATTTCTTCTGTAATCTGGTTGAAAAATATGTGCAAAGGAGAACAGGTAACTCAAGAAACATGACTAGAGGCAATTTATATCCCTAAAAATTAACATCATTTCATACAAGTTAGCTTATTGTTCTCAGTCTTGTGGTTGGTCTAGTGACTCTGCTGCTCTATATTTTCCTTTCCTTGTGACCTCAGTCTTGCAGGCTTCCTTTCACAAGAGCACCCTCTCTTTTGGGATTTGTGAAACACACGATGAAAGCCTAACCAATGCATTTGCTTTGCTACTTTAATTTGGAGAAAGTCTTACCAGATCCATTTAGCTGTGGTAATGGTGGCTAATCAGAAAATAATTAGCTGAATACTTTTAGCAGATGTGGCAAGAAAATGCTTTCAGTAGGAAAGAGCAAGCCCTAAAAGGTAGTTGAGTGCGTAGAAAAAAATGAAGACCCACTTTTCTGTTCCAGGCAGTATACAGGATTCCTTCAGGAAAATAGGGAGGAAGCATTACAGTGCATAAAAAAACTTCTTATTTCTTTGTATTTACAGTAGCTTTGGATTACTTGCATACACACAGCTGCTTATTGAGTATCAATAACTGCCATTACCCTCATGTATAGAGTAGGGAATCATGCTTCAATCCAGACACCTCCAAAGGAAGCTTGAATTGGAGGCTGTCTTTCTGTTGTGTTTCTACAGCCAAAAGCTTATTTTTGACATGCTTAATTGGCAAAGGAGTCCAAACTGGGGACTGCCACCTCTGAAAAAGTTTGCAGACCTGTGGCACTGGGGACAGCTGGGGAAAGCACTGCTTCCTCGCAACACATGCCCTCCATCTGTAGCCACAGATTACAGTGCTCAGTGAATGCAGTGACCACTTGACCAGGAAAACTGCTTCCACTTCTTCCAGGTCAAGCAGACACAACTGAGTGAGAGAGAGCAATTAATCAGCATGAACTGACCTTTTTTATTCTACTGGTCTGCGTGGTGGAGAACAACAATTCAAGGTTACAACTGCAAGCATGTGTGCAAGTGGATGGCCCACAGAAGCAACATTGAAACAGGAACCAATAACTGATGTGCCCCAAGCCCCTCAGGGCTCTGATGCACAAAGCTGACTTCTGTGTGTTTTCAAGTCTCACAGTATGTTGTATGTGGGAAGTCCATAGTGGCCTTGAAATAACCACACACAATTGTTTGGTCATACTTATTTCTGCAAATTAAAGCAAGTTTTGTTCCCTGGTGTTAGTGAACAAATGATATGGCAGATGATTCATCAGATGAGATTAGCACATTTGGAAACTGAAAAACACCTTAGAGATTCTGAGAGAATGTACATAACTCGTGAGCTCTGGCTAAAAAAGACAGGGTTGCATGACATACCGGGTCACTCTATCTATTGGACTCATACTCTTGCTTCCTTCTTCTTGGGGTGAATGTTAAAACATTAGGCTGTATTAGCTTAATATCCTTTGGGTAATTATATACTTCCTGCTCCCCTTTCTTCTCTGTCCCTGGTGATTTATTTCACCCAACCTCTGGATTTTCTCTTAAACATAGGCCTGAGACAATGGCAGCCTCCACCTGGGTGGGGAGTTCACCCATTATGTCAATGGGCTGCTTTACAGCTGTAGGTATCTACAGCGCAGGTTATTTACCACATATCAGCCCATCATTTCAGAGTGGAAGGAGCAAGAGAGTGCACTCACTGTTATTATAACTGCCCAACTGCTAGGGCAATTAGTACTGTAAAGAAGATAATGGTAAGGGTGAGCTCGTTATAATGCTGGAGTGATCTCTAGTAAGAACGGACTTGATGACAACAACCTCCAAGATGTCTGAAATACCACAGGGATCCTCTGATGGGATTCAGGAATGCCTTTATTCTCATTTACTGGCTACAAGTACATAGACATATGATTTTAATTTTAGCTAGCTCTCCGACATTTGAGAGAGAGATTTACAGGAGTATAAATTGACAAGAAAACAACTCTGCAGAACAGCAGTTCTTGAAAGTACCCCACAACATAAAAAAAAAACAATGTCACAAAATGGCATTTACCAAAGAGCGCTTGATGCGGTAGATGAAAACCACAAGAGAGTACATTTGTCCTTATAAAGAGCCATTTTTTTCTGGTTATGTGAGTGGATTTATGCCTCTCAACCGAACAGCCAGAAGGTAACCACTGGAGCAGCCGTCTTCAAGTCCTCATCATTTAAAAAGCCACAAAAGCTACTTTTTCCCTGACCATTTTGTTGAATCCTGTAACAAATATTCCTCTTATTTATTTATTTTCTATCTTTTTCTTTCTGTTTTTGTGTTTTAACAGGTGTTCTTGTAGGATTGCCACACGGTTTGGGCACCATTTGTTCATAGGAGACAGATGGAATAATGTTCACATTTACTGTAGCAAGATGTGTTGGGAAAAACGGCCCTAATGTGGTGAACCTGAAGGTTTATGAACACATTAATGATAACAAGAGAGGAAGAAAGTAAATCTAGTGGGAAGAGGAGGAGGAGCTCACTTTGGAACAAATTAGGCCCATTGTATTAGCAAAGCAGCTATGACGATGTGTCACACAAACTCTGAGAAGCCCTTAGGAAAAGGTTTTGCATACAAATAATTCTATACCTTCAGAGCACAAATGATAGGACATGCTTTCTGAGTCATTTGTGTTAGCCAGGAGTACAGATGGAAGGAAAAGAGCTTAAATACTGTCAGACATTTTTCAGATCATACTTCATTTTATTTTTTTTACAAGCTGTGTTTTGTCTATATAGCCAAAAGCTACAAAAACACCAAAGATTGTTTTTAAATAATGTGTTGAAAGCACTGGTAAGGTCCCTCTCTGTAGGGGTTTCCAGTCTTTCAGTCATGGCTGTTGCATCTGACTGTGTAAATATGGCATGGCTTGTTTGTTAGGGGCCAAACTTTCTTGTTTTCTAAATAAACTCTAGATGCTCCAGACCTGACACTGGAAGAAACAGAGCTCTGGGGGGAAGCGGAGCCTCAGATTGAAAGCTTAGACAGGAAAGGCAGACGATATGGGTTTTGCCTCAGGCTGCTATCTTCTTGTTTGGAAAGTTTCTTTCATTTACTTAGTTCTAGCAATTTTATTGTGAAGAATACCTTGAAACTGTGATTGGAAGAAAGAATATGGCAGCAGGAATCTTTCTTCAAGCATCCTTTCAGTAGCCCAGTGTTTTATTAAAAAAAAGAAACCAAATAGGATTAGGGCAGATTTTTTCAGGCCTGAATTGCAAAACTCCATATTCTGTCCTCAAAGCTGGCCTTTCCAGCACATAGTCCTTTCTCACCACATGCTTATACTCAGAAAGATGAGAAGTATCCATCAACCCCTTGAAGGGGCAGACCATTCTCCTGATGTTTTTCAACGAAGTACCATCTAGTCCTTGTCCAAGTCTGGTCACTGCAGCAAAACCTGACCAGTCTGCCAGACTGCTGCATGCTCTTGTAGCAATCCTGGGTCTCCATCCAGGGAAGGAAACACTTTTACTGTATATGTGTAAGGCACTTTTCTGGATCATGGACTCCTGTGCCAGAAACTGTTATTTGACAAAGACATCATGCATGACATCAGGCAAGTCCTGTACCCTCTTGTACTCCATCTCCTACCTGTGTGATGTGGAGTGATACTGCATTAGTGCATAAGGGGTTGTGAGATGAATTATATTACAGACATAGAACCACTGAGTCCCTGTAATGAGAGAGATTACAAAGTTTCAGACAGGTCAACAGAGCTGAAAATCTTAAGGGAAATACTCTTTCTTGCAGCCTTATTTAGCTCATAGAGACTAATAAGATTAAATACATTAACAGCTGCAAGATTCTTAGATATGTGCAGTACCTGAAGTTGTATCACTACCTAAAAATCAAGGAACAAAATACTCCTTAAGTCTGACATAACTTCTCATCTCAGAGTTGTAACCCCTCAGGAGGCTTATTGTGTGTTTGTTATGCTGTTGTTTTCCTTTAATTCGATGTTGTGCTTGTCCTGGTTTGTGCATGCAGATATACTTGTGTGCATTCAGGAATATGTTCATGTTCCCAGGAACACCTTGGCTTGTTCAGCAGAGCTGAGGTGTCCCAGCCCACTCCCGCTAACCCAGTTTAGTAGGTTGCGTGGCAGCATGTCAGCATGTCAGTGATGCTGGAGGCTTTGCTTCCTAGCAGTTCTGAGTTACTTTCACTTCACACTGAAGCAAATTTACCTTGCCAAAGTGCTACTGGAAAAGTCAACAGAGATGTCAGGGGCTGTGTTAGCTTATGCTCTTCCAGTGCATTATTTGGCATAACACTGCACAGACCAGATAGCTGCCTTCCCAAGTCATGGAGTACTGAATGTGGAACAGGAAAAAATAACTGAGATTGCATACAAATTTCTGCTAGCCATATTGGTAATGTTTTGCTTAAGATAATGCTCTGTCTCAGCAGTTAAATTGCTGTGTCATCAGAACACCAAGCACGGTACAAAAAAACATAGACAAATTCACCTTAACCTTTCATCACTCAAGAATGTAGATTTTAGCCATAGCCATCTGGTACCAGCTAAGATAATCAAAGGAAGGTAAAATCAGCAGCAGTTCTAGAAATATCTTGCATTGCTCACGATATTAGTTTACTGGGTGTGAGGTGCTGACTGCAGAACAGGCTCCTGCAGCAGTTAATAAATGGTTTGCCAAGGGAGAGCACTGGGTTAAAAACAACAAAATCATACAGAGAGTTTGCTCCTTTTGGACCCTTCCTCAGTGCCTGGTAACAAAGATGCAAGGGACTGTACTGCCATGGTCCCCTCTACTAGCTAGCCTTGAAACTGACTCAAAAGGAGTTAATTTGTCCAGAGACAGGGAGCACCTAGATCTATGAGACAGGAAATAATTATTTGCACTGCCCCAAGCTCCCTTTATTATCATGGGAAAGTGATTCATTTTTCAAAGCAGCACTGCAGGATCCCAGTGTGCACAATAAATCCACTACAGCCTCAGTTGCTGAGGCTGTAGGAATGTGGACAGGTGGAGGCCACAGCAGGAATGGTCATCACCCACAAGAAGAATGTCATCAAAATACAGCCCAGCCATTTCCCAAGCCTCACTGATGCAGGACGAAGACTTGTGCTGTCTTGCAGAATTGCGAAGGAATGGAGGATAGGTTTGGTGGAGGCAGCTCACCTCGCTCCCAGCAGAGGATGGAACTGCAAATAGGGTTCCATACAGATACAGAAAAATACAGGTCATCACCAACGTCTGTGATTATTCCTTTAAAATCACTAGTCTCTTGTACTTACACCTTTCATGTCCTGGGCATGTGTAAAACACTCTTTCAGTGACACCAGTTCAAAGGGATGGCTGGAGCCAAGCCAGCTCAGCTGCACTCCCCGTCCCACCCCAATGTGCAGGAGGCCGGACCCCCTCCTCCTTCTCTGAACAGGGCAGGAGGCCCCATCCACAGCTGAAGTGTGCCTTGGACCCACTGGGAGAGGTAAGAACGCTTGCTGCAACCCCTGCGGGTAAGCTCTTCACAGAGGTGGAGCAGGGCACAGGGATGTTCTTCAGCAGCTGATGCCAAATTCCCTCCCTGAGAAATCTGAAAGCACAGCAAGGGTGTGCTTTCAAATAGCAAGAGCGGTGCTTATGGAAAAGCAATATGTTTAAGGTGTAGTAAAGTAGAAGCTGTACAGTGAGAATTAGACAGCAACCCGATAATGGACCTGAAGTTTATTGAGGACTGTATCCAGGAAATTTCTTAGGCAGAAAATGAATGAAGAATATTATTGCACAAGATATATAGAGAGCACCTAGGTGGCTGAGGCTTGGAGACAGAAGAATTAGAAGAACTCCCCAGGTAGAATTAACCACAAAACAAAATGAGGCCGATGTGAATAAGCATAAAATATAGAAATGATGCTAAACTTAGATCTATCCTTCCTAGAAAAAAAAGAGTGACCAGTTAGGTACAGCCACTTGTCATAACACAGATTAATAACAGTGATTAGACAATGTAAGAACACCTCTCATCAGGAAAAATATTCCTCTGTCCTGAAGCTGAAAGTATGATGAGTTTCTCACTAGGCAGTACAAAGAGACCCCTCTTTCCTTTCAGGAAAAGGGAAAGATGCAGCTGTAAAAATGCTAATGATCTTTCTTAATATCTAAAAGCTTCTAAGAATTTTACTACTAGATTCTTTTCCTTCTGCATATAAAATTATATTTCCTACCTTTTTCTTTCAATAAATATTAGTATTAAGCAACTGTGTTCATTTTGCTTTTCAGTAAAGGTCTCTCAAAGTTTGTAAAATCAAAAGTATTTGGGAGACAATAGACTCAGTGAAATAATTTCTCAGTGAAATAATGTCATGTCATTATTTAGGGTATCACTCAATGCAGTCTATGCCTAGAGTTAAGATTGATTTGCAGGTGAAGATTTAAGATGGTAGAGGCTATAGAGCAACAGTAAGTGTACTATTGCAAAGAAGATCCAAACTAAGTTTATGACAGCAGCCACTAGATTTTGCAGTGCAAAAATTACAAATGGCATTCCAGACTGTATCTCTGCGTCTAGAAAAAGCATAAATTTAGAACTAGGAACAGAGCTCAGGAAATTAGAAGCTATGAAACAACAATAAGCATGCAATTCAGAAGACACCACAGAATGAGTTTAACATGGTAACCCTTAGGTCTTTGAATGACAAAATTAGGAACTATGATTGGAATTCCATTTGAAAGGTTTAACATTAAGTTTAACATTATAGCAAGAGCAAGTGTGCCAAGTGAATGTAGCATGCAGATGTTCAGTTTCAGGAAAGGAACACATAAAATGAAGCAAACTCTAAAATAAACAAAAGCATCTAAGAGGAGAAAAAAATCAAAAGCCTACAAGCAGCCTGGGTGCTCTCAAAAAACACTGTACTAGAAGTCCAAGCAAATTGTGTGGCAAAACTCAGAAAGAAAACAAAGCAGTTCAGACACTCCCATAACAAACCTTCATAGTTTCATGGGAAGTTAAGGAGTTATCAAAAGGAAAACATTAACCTTCAAAAACAGAAAGGTTGCCCAAAAGAGGAATGGGAAAGGATATATAATGTGACAAGTCAAATATAAATGGGAAATATGAAGTTGAAAGAGTTTTTGAAGATCCCCTTGCAAAAATTGCTCAAGCTGATCGTAAAAAGATCTTTAAACATACTAAAAGCAGGCAGTCAGCTAAAGAATTAGTATTATCTCTTGATGACCAAAGTTTAAAGGGGGTACCCTGGGATAAAAGAGTCATACTAGATTAAAGCAAATTAATTCTTTGCTTTGGTCTTTACGCTTAATGATACTCGGGAAATCTCCACACCACACTTCTTAGCAGAAGAGGTAGATCAGTTTGAAGTATATAAAAGAAGTACTTGACCTAGATAGACTGATTATCTGCAAATATGTCAGCAAGAGCAGGTGGCATCACTCAAGACCTCTGGAGGAACTCGGGCGTGAAGCTATAGATCAGGCTGGACAGCCTGGACACGTGTCACGACGGTGTAAGCCCTATGGTAGGGTACCAATATATCCAACTTCTGGCTCCACAAAGGGCTCTAGGCGCTCTTGGGAACCGCAGTCTAGTGAGTCCCCAGGTAGGCTCTCAGTGTCTTTATTAAAGAGTAAGACCATGGAGCAAACAGTGAGGATGGTCTGTCAGGAGCAAGTGAGCACGGCTTTTGTGAAGGGAAAGTTGCTGGATCTCTGTGAGGGTGTCAATACACAAATGGGTAAAGGGGATCCAGGAAGCACAGTATTACCTAAGTTTTCAAAAAGCCTTTGAGAGGGCCCACACCGAAGTTTATTAAAGAAACAAAGCTGTGACAGGAGGTGATAGAGAGGATTAGAAGTTTCAGAAAAGGGATAGGGCAAATTCATGGATGGCAGGTCCATAAGTGGACTCTAAAAGGCATAGGAAAGCACCCCCTAACAGCCCTGACACAACAGCTGCAGATACTGGGGGAGCCGTACAAGGGGGACAGACTGCAGAGCGCGGCCAGTCTCGAGTGCTTTCCCCCAGTAACATCTCCCTATGCTGCTGCTCAAGGCCAAGCATAGGACTAGATGAACCGTTGTCCTGAGGTGATAGCATATTTCCTAAGTTGTCACCTTACCCAAGTTTAGGGGTAGGTTTTAGCTGTGTTAAAAGCTATCAAATTTAACAGGAAAACAGCACATAGGTAGATAAGTTTTCCAGCAGTGGTAGTGCATTCCTAGGGATAATCCTGAGTCTTGTCCTTGTAACAAGTGAGGCTGGAGTGACAGCTCTAGTTCCTTAAAGCAAAAGTTAAAGACAACTGGTAACAGTGGCATTTTGAGACAACCCCTAGAAAATTTAAGACAGTAAATACTATCCTTCCTAGTGTTACACTGAGAAACTTATGCTATCCTTGAATACAGGCAAGGCTTAAGATTAGGGTTATATTCAGTGAAGCTGAAGCAAGGGAGTGTACTCATTGTGCCATTCTGAGCTGTCCTGAGTAAACTTAAGTAAATAGCTGACTGCTTTTTTGGTGATAAAACTGGGAATGTCATTATATGGGTATCACTGAGACATGTCTGAGCCTAAACAAGGTGTTGCGGTTTGAGCTTGTGTTTGGGAAATGTTTTCCAGGTGAAAGCAGACCCCACATTCATTTTGGACGGGGACAGTAGCCATAGGACTTGCCAGTGACAAAACTGGGAAAGGCTTTCTCCGTAAACCTAGTCTTGGCCAAAGGATAAGGTTGGAGTGAGAGTACAGTAACACAGAAGTCTAAACTCTAAAGGTAAATTATGAGTGGCATTTGCAAGTGGAGACCACAGTAAATACTGACCTCTAGCCTAACTGTCCATCAGGTTGGACACTTGGAAACTTCATTCTGTAGGGTATCAGGTATGTAGGATCTAAAGAGCTGTGGTAGTGATGAGAGGCAATCAGTGAATTCAGGGCAATATTTGTAACTTCCTAGAGACGGAATTACATATTCCACTGGTTGTCACTGAGTGAAGTCAAAGTCTAGAGTTAAGCCAGGTATATGAAAGCAGAAGCAAGAGAGCAACAGGAAAGGTACAATGGGAAAGCAGACCCTTAGGGTGATGGTTTGGGGTGAGAGATGAAAGTACTCTGCCTAACTAATACTGGTGGCTAGTCCTCAGGCTACGGATATGTCCTTTCTTGGGATCACTGGTTTGAATTTGCATTTGAGTTTGGATTATGAGAAACTAATGAAAATAGTCTGAGAAAGCCACAAGGCTTAGTTGTGGCAGCTTTCAGGATAGTGTATTTACATATGAGACTGAGTATCAATAAGCTTAAGTCCAAGATCACAGATAAAGTATTGACTTTTGGGAAACCAGTTGGTTTGAGTAACAAGAGTATGGCTACTGTTAGGGGTTGCATACAGCCAGTGAGTTTGGAATAGCGCTCAGGGTAAGAAATGTGCTAGGTTAAGCCAATGAGGAAGAGTCAAGATCTTGCTTAAGAGGGGTCTGTGCTGACTTTCAAATTTCTGTGAATAGAGGATACTTGATTACATTTACATGGGGTGGCACTAAGTGTTGTTAGGCTAAAACTAATGTTAGTGCTCTTCTGTGTGGCTGGAGAAACTGATGACGGGGTATAAAAGAGGAGATCAAGGGTCTCTGGAGCCACTATGTATCCCCATAAAAATAAGGTGAAAGCTGATACCAGTGCAGGCCATCATGGTACCGTTAACATTATTTGCCTTGTGGAGTCTGGGAAAGTAAAAACTCAGAGAGCATCTAGGATAGGACTTAACAAAAAATTCTGTTCCTAAAAACACATATGGGACACATGGATTGCTGTGAGTACTCTTTGGATGCGCTAAGTGCTCACCATAAAGAATAGGTCCATGTGGAATATATATAAACTTCTATAGGACTTAAAGCAGTATTTCTAAACAGCAGTCAAAGGGACTTTAGTGTCTAACTCCGTAAGGACAAGACTTGTCCCTTAGTGAAGTATGTTCTTGATAATGGAAAAATGTTATACAAATTCATAATGGAAAACAATTACAAAATTCCCCTAAAGTCCTGGCTCTGGTATTTGCTTTAAGATTCCTAAGTCTGTCTTTCCCCTCCTAAACAAACTTTATTAAGATGGTTATGATGTGTCTGTACAGAATTTGAAGAGCAAAATGCTTTCAGTGGCCTCTCTGCCAATCTGTTACTGCAAAAGGTTACCCTTACCTTTACATTTAGTTAAGACATTAAAGCTCTGCTACACCTCTCTCCAAGCCAAACTTGTTATTTTCTTATCTGAGGGAAAATGAAAATCTAGATATCTAAAATCTCCTGAATAGTCAAAAGTATACTTGAGCATAGGAATGGGATAGTCATCAGTTAGCATAGGAATGGGATAGTCATCAGTTAGCATTATTGTTTGTATGAATGGAGATTGCTGGTATCCCCATCTTTAAATACTCTTCTAGGGTAGAAAAGAGTGCCTTTTTTTGATATTGAGGGAAAACTTCAGTATAGCGATTAGGAAGTAGCCATAGGAGTAGCCATATTTCTAGTTTAAGTAAGAGATCCCCTGTCAGTTTAGTCCTAGTAGGCATTTAAATCCAGACTAACCCAAAGGGTGTTTTCCTTTATAAAAGATATTTCTATGGCAAAGGTCTGTGCCATGCACACAAAGCAAGAGAATTTGAACTGAACACAGATTTTTATTTTTCTTTAAAATTTTTTATACTTGTCCCCTCCAATTTCTTCCTTGTGAAACAAAAGAAACCAATCCTAGATAGAAGTCAATATTGATTCTGAGATTCCCAGCTAAGAATAATGTAGCAGAAAATCATATGGAAGATGTATTGGACCATTCCCAGGCCAAGTTCTGCTAAGACAAACACTGGTGTGACTCAGCAGGCACTGATTTAACCCATATGCTTTGGGAGTGCTATTACATCCATTTGTTCTGGGCAGAATTTAATTGCAGATTTAATTTTTTCCTTTTTCTATAATATAGAACTAAGAGGCAGATCATGTGACTTTGAGCCTGATGAATGCTAAATGGAAGCCAGCAATAGATGAAATGTTTTCAGTTAGCCTAATACAAATGATTTCTCAAAGGTCAGTGGTGCAGCAATTAAAATACAAGAAGCACGCAGTAGTTGAGGATAGGACGGGAAGCTAGGCCAGTGCGGAAAGAATTCTGAACTATAATAAAAATGAATAGATTTGCAGAAAAGTAAGATGCTTCCCAGAAAAGACAATGCAAAATCTCTTACTTTCCTCCACCCTGTTCTCCTTTAATTTCCATCCTTTACTCAGTCCTTTCTTCCCTTGTTTCTTCTCCTATAACTCCTTCCTTTCTTATTTCTTTGTGATCATCCCTGTGGGTAACTAGTCCTGCAAATGGGCAAATAGTATCTTTCTGCTCAGTGAATGGATGAAATGCAATAGGGCATAAAAGGCTAGCTGAGTTTTGATCTTAAATTCAGTTGTGGAAATATTTTTAATACAGATGAAAACAATTGCATTTTGCAGGACCATCCAGGGTGACTGGAAATCTGGCTATAAACATTTAGGGCTAGATGGATAGCAAAGACAGTTTCTAGAAAATACTAGTCATGAAGCAGTTCAATTGTGGTTTCTGATATTGGTGGGATTGTTATTTTCATACTAACAGTTTTCCAGCACTCACTTTCTGATGTATTTTCTAGATACAGGCTACAATTATATATTTCCAGTGTACCTCAGATTCTCCAAGACCTCAGAATGAAATCAGGAGGTAGAGAGGGAATCAGTCTTCTAATAAGGAAGAGCAAACTAAACATACTCAAAGGAGAGACTTCCCATGCTGGAAATCTGGAATCCTCCCAGGGGCTGCTAAGTATTTTGTGTAATTTCAAGATGGGGACATGGAGGTGGAAAGGGGGGGTTGTTTCCATTAGGTAGGACAATTTGTCCTTCCAGCCCAATTAGCCTGTTAGAAATCCTGAAAAGGAAGGACTGGCATGCATCATCTCTAACCCAATTCTACAGGCTTAAAAGGTCCATTAAGCATCTGAATGCTTTAGTGCTTTTTCAAACCAAACTGAAATGTGTTGAGGTTGCAGATTATTCCAGTCTGTACATAAATTTGTGCTTAAGTCAGAGAGAAACCTGCTGCATTCACCTGTTGTGCAATCACTTCATGTCCTCATTGAAATATGCAGCAGCGAGATGTTAAATGGCATGAAAAGTACTTGTGGAGCTGTGATTCGTTACGCTTGTTACCTCTGACCTTCTCATAATCCAGTGCTGAAGGCGTATGTTTCACTCTACTCATGGCCCTTTGGTGTGGCACAAGTCTACTCAGGATTGTGTTTTACTAGCATGTATCTCAGATTTTCCTGGTACTCAGAAAAATGTTGTCAAACATGCAAAGTACCAATATGCAATATGACAGTTCCTACAAGAACTCTTGTCCTCGACCAAGAAATCAGAGCGTGAAGATTATCTTATTCTTTCTTTGTCCAGCATGTGTCTTTACTCTGCAACATGAAAAATGTGTAACCTCCATTCCTCACTGCTCTTTTCCTTGTGTGAACTTGGAGTCATGTCTGGATGCAATTGTGACAAAATTATTATTTCTTGCTGGTTTTCATTCTAGCCAGCTCTCAAGAACCACCCTGGGTAAGTGAGAAGGAGCCATCTTCAATTATTTTCTCTACTTCGCTGCACTATAGAAGTAGTGTGAATTAGCCAGTGTTTTGTTACTTTGCTCATGAAATCAGTCAGATTCATGCTGAAGTGACTGCATCACTGAGACAAGTGATATTCAGAGAAACAGCCCTCTATTTTCTGCATGAAATAATTTGGAGTTTGCTTTGCTTTTCTTGCTTCTGGATATACTGAGATGATTTTGGCTAACACACATCCTCTTTAAAATACTATTTTTCTTAGTTGATGAAAGAAATAAAAAGTGATGGCTTTTTTTGCCAGAGGGAAACAACACATCATAAAGAAACACATGTAGCTTCTGCTGGGTACCACAGTTCTTCACGCTAACAACTGGCAGCCTTTTTCTAATCTTTCCAGTTTGGGTTGAGTGTAGAGACTATTGCTGCACAAAGGCAGATTTCACATTTTTCTGGTGTCTTGGAATCTCACTTCAATTTAATTATGACACAGAGTTTCCTTGTTAAGCTCTGTTCTGCCGAAGCTGCTGAGGTCATGTGAGTATATAAGCAATAGCACTGTATGCATGCAACAGGCATCTTAGTTCAGCCCTCAGCATTTTTTGAGCTAAAGAGCAAGGAAGAAAGAAATGGCTTGCTTCCTCAAGCAGTTGGTGATCCAGAGAAATAAAATACTTACGTGTACACGTTACATTCAACGCAGTCGATCAGGAGTTAATTACACTGGTGCACTGAACTGACTACAAAATAAGTACAAAAAGTTCAACATTAGGCCCCACATCCCAAATCTGATCTGAAAAATTGTTCAGAAATACCAGTTTTCATGCAAAAGGGGTGCATCCCTTCCAGTAACACTGCATTGTCTAACTGGCTGGGAGTCAGTGAAGTGTGCTGTGCTGAAGACTAGTGCTGAAGAACCACTATAACCGTATGGAGGCTTGCCTTTCAGTCACTTTTAGTGAAGAAAGCAGGGAAGTACATTAGAGTGTCTTCCAGGAGAAGCAGTGTTTCCAGGTAAACAAAGCAGACAACACCGTCAACTAATAATTGCTGCAATTCAAGTCTCCTTTGGATCTGATACTATTTTATTATCAGAAAATGAATCTGCCATGTAAATGAGGAGGAGTTACAAGACTCCCAGGAAAGGCAACAACATGGAGCATGCTGCTGCTACCAGACACATTTATCCTGCATGCTCTCAAATAGCCAGGGAAAGAGGGAAGCTGGGAGTAACTTGAACTTTTTGTTCTGGGCATGGTCTTTTCCTGGATTTCTACAGAGGCCTTTCAGATCATGCAGGAACTTACCTCTGCCTGTGTGCAGAGTAGTCAACTTGAGGTTGCATGGTTGATTACACCCTTCAGAGAAATACTGGACTTGCTGAGCACAGGAAATTAGCATGATCATGGGTCGGAGCCATGGCATAACAACTGTCTCCCAGCACCTGGCCAGAACATCTGGAAATCATTCCTCTAAATCATGATTACATTTATATCTTCCACAGAACAATCTACCTAAGCATGTATGTGCCCTTGGTGACCATGCAAACATCTAGACTTTCTTCTTCTGAGAGGTCCTAAGATTTAGGATGCTGTGACACATTGTGGCAATGAGCTGTATCCTAGTGCCATTTGTACTATCAAGAGTCAACAGGCTGTGTCTGCTCCTAATTGCTGTTAGTGTTCAGGGTGGGAACTTGTCTCCCTGTCTTTGCTTTCTCCTCAAACGCTGATTCTGTCTGCTCTGATGTTAAGGTTCACTGATATGTCCTCCCTGGGAAAGAATTCTTCTTAAAGTCCTCCTATGACCCTTCCTTTCCTAGCACCTCTGGATTTCCATTAGATGCTTTTAGGCTCCTGTACAACTGCGTGTTGGCATTCAGCATTCATGCCTTGTTATATTGTAGAAACAAGAAGGTATAACTTAAAATAAATATGTTTAGAACTCCTTCTGGCTGGTGAAATGATCCTGTGCTTGGCGATGGAGTCTTTTCAGTTCTCAAGAACTCCCAGAAACACAGGTTATCTTTTAGTCATTTGATTTCCAGTCCAAAATTTTCATAAGATCCCAGTTTCACGGCTCTCTGTTAGGCACATTGAATTTCATTTCTTGCTTTTCAGTTCTGGTCTACCAAAGTGCATTTTTGATTTTCATACTATGTTAAGATGAGTGAATGCTGCAGGTGTCTTTCCTGCTCTTGATTTCATATCCTTCCTAGGCTTTCTTTGGTTATTACTGTTCCACTCAGGTGAAATTTTTACCTTCTTGATGTTGTCTGCTGCTTAGTCAAATTTTAGGGATAATCTCTTTGGCATAACTGATTTTGAGCTTTGCTTTTCCTTTACCAGGTGTTCTGTCTTTATTCATTACTTCTTAGAGGTGTTGTTCAGTAGCAATGTCAGCAATGAGGTCTAGGTCACCTCGGCAAATGCTGTCAACTCACACACTGCTGGAATTGGTATTACCATTGCATGCACTCATTATCCACTCATGGCAAGACTTAATGTTAGTGGAAGGGAAATGAAGCCACGTTTTACAGGAGCGTTAGTGCCAAATCACTGTATACTTTTTCTTTTTTAGAGCACTTCACTGCTCTTATTGTTATTAATAACAGCAACTGAGCTTCTCTAGGACCAAAAGACACTCCACAGCAAAGATTTCTTCAAGCTATTTTGGGAGTTTTGAAAGCCAGTCATTTGTTTTGCATACTTCTGTGATGGGTTAAGTGGATGTATCTGGTCTACACAGGGCTGAGCCCATATCCAGAGTGCTCCAAAACTTTCCATCCACTGCTGCCTTCACCCCCTGGGGTGCAGCACTTGCAGAAAGCTTTTCATACCACAGACAGCTCATAACTCCTCTCCAGACATCATTGTTGCTGTGATCACGTTTTGGGGGCACTTTGACAACTGTTTCATGTTTCCAGTGTGCTGGAGGGATCGTCTTTTTTTCAGACATTGCTGATTAGCTCTGCCACCGTTTCTTTTAAGTGGTCGATGTCGCATATTGTTAGCATTACTGCTGGGACTTTTTTGACAGCTGCCTCTATTGTTTTTCGTCTTCTCAGTTGCTGCTTGTATTTATGACATCTCTATTGGAAAGATATTAATGGTAACTTGGTTAAGTTCCCATATTTTATTGCCTGTTGTACTAAGGTGGAACTAAATCTGTGGAGGTCTCCTTGTACATTCTGTACCATTTATTTTGTTCTTTTTTTTTGTTTACTTCTACCCAAATCTGTGTGTGTTTTCCATCTCTGCTTTTGATTGGCCTATTTCTTGTTTTGCAGATTGTCACTTGGCAAAAGTCTCTGTGTTTCCCACTTGGCTGCAGTCTCTGTTTCAATCACTAGATCTTCATTATTTCTTCACTTACCTTTTTTGCATTGTCTTTCACTGCTTTGACTGCTTCCTTGGGCAGTTCCTTTGTTTTTTTCCCCCCAACATTTCAGTGAGCTTTTCAGGAGTTCTCATTTCAGTGCTTTTCTTTCTCCAGAAGTTTTCCATGTCTCCCAGCTTCGCCAGTTCTTGCTCACTCTGTGGATAACCAATTGTTCCATATGCAGCTTGAATTGCGTTGTTTCTGGGCAATGTCATTTTTTCTTCCAGTGTGGCTTTTCTCCCACCTATCAAATCCTGTCAAATCTCAATTAAATGGGAGATTAGCACAGTACTGCCCTTCTTTTCCAGAACATGTTCTGCCTTATGTTTTTACATGTACTCCATATTTTCTCTGGTCTCTAAAGGTTTAGGTCCTGTTTCAGAAGAAAATTTTGGGTCAACATAGTCCGTACTTTCACGTTAAGGAGTTGGTTAGCATGGCACAGACCTACTAGAATCTGCTTTGCCACTATGCCAGGCAGGTTAAGTTAGTGTCCTTTCCATTTAGGAACAAGAGGTATAACTTAGAATGAACGTGAATGTTCACAGTAAAAGCATCTGACCAAGTATTTTCCACTGCTGTGTTCTGTGGAGATGTTTTTTGAGGCTAATTTCCGCTGAATCTCCATGGATGTGATCCTCATGTGGTCACAGCTGGCTGGTGTGCTACCTACCCCCCTCCCCAGCTGTTTTTTAGAGACCACGGAGAGCATGAGGATCCGAGCCTCCAGTTTTTCTCTGATTCTTTTGCAAGAGCCTTGCTGCTATGCTACCTCTTGCTACAATGCAAAACTGCTTAAAACAAAACCACGTATTTCTGAGAACTGACTGTTCCCCTTACTGGGACTGTAGGAACAACACTGCAATATGATCTCCTTTGTCACACAAATTCTAATGCCTTCTGGCTGCAGGACGCAAGTTCTGTTTCTGCTTAACGGCACTTTCTGCCAACTTCATATTTGCTGAGTAGTGTCTTGCTCGGCAGATTGTGCTCCTGAAACCAAAAGAGGAATCTCAGCATGAGGAAGGGTAAAAGGATTAGTCCCACTATTATATATTTATTCCAAAAGCTTGTGCTCAAAGTGCTGAACAATATGTGTGAACCTATAAAAAAGAAGACTCCCTCCCCCCGCCCCTGAAAACAGAAAACAGAGCATTAAGAATCTGTTCCATTAGGAACTCAGCAGGAAGGTGAAAAGTTTAAACAACTGAAAAACAGAGTAATAGACAACAGTTGGAGATTGCGGTTCAGATGCATATGCACAAAGATATTAATGGAGTATGTTGTCAAAGACATAATACCTCTAGTTCAGCCTTATGTAAACAGGCACAGCTCCAGGGGAATAAACCAAACTGCACCCACTTAAACTTTGAATTCATCTTTGTCTGTGTCTGTACATGCATACTGACTCTGGGATGAGAAAGAAGGGTTTTTACTTGTGCGTGTTTTGATTTATGTAGAACATAAAACCTTTGGCTTTCTTTTCGAAGGTATATTTGCATTTCCTTTGATCAGAGTTTAACAAACTTTGCAGACGTCTAGTTTCACGGTTCTGGCACTTTTGTGCTCCAGAGCCCTGTTTTCAGTTCTTAGCTCTGAAACAAATCCCATGCGCAACTCTGAGCAAGTCACTTCATTGTGCATTTCTTAATGGAGAAAATAACTGTTTCTTCCCTACTGCTCTCTTCATGTCTTGCTTATTTAGATTGCAAGCTACAGAGACTATGAATTTCCATTGTAGCTTATAACATGTCTAGCACAACACAGTCCTGATCTCCATCAGTGTGGCCCAGAAGGCAGAGGGAGAGAGAATAGGTGCTGCTGCAATAGAAATAATTTCCAGATTCATTAGTTAAGGAACTAGGATGCAGTGAAGAGTAAGCAAGCAGCTAGGCAAAGCTGCCTGTTGATAGAAACAAGCACTGAAGCAGCCATGAGCCACAGGAGCCATCGGCCAACCTATTGCTCAGCTTCAGCAGAGGGCAAGTATTATGTGTTTAAAGAGTAAACAATAGAGCAGAGATATGTAATTACTTCCTGATGTTTCGTGCAATGTAGACACAAAGTCTTTCAAACTGCTATGGCTTGTTTTTATTTATGCATTTATTTGTTTTTAAAGGAATAACTGGTTTTCCGTCTTTGCTGATGATGTCTCCGTCTGGTAACCTCAATACTAGTAGCTTTTATCTGGTGCTCACCTCTCAAAGCCACAAGAAGGTGGTCTTTATGTAAATCACTCTGAGGAACTTCTTACAGGCAATATTCAGTATGACAGATATGTTTACCACATTTAGCTTAGAAGTCCTTTTATACACTCTCCCTCTCTCTCTGCATGCCTAAATAGACTGACATTTTTAAGTATAGACACAGATGAAGAGACAAAGGAGGTCAGTGACTGTATATTTTGAAAGGAAGACACCTGAAATAAGGAGGAAGAATGTGTGCACTTGTGTATGTAGATTTCTGCTTCAAGTAGTCACCCTAGCATTTGACTCCCAACTTGCCTTTTTTCACTGAACTGCCCAGATACATTAATCATGTGATGGTAAGATCTTAACTTGAAATCTAAAATAAATCATGAGCATAGGACAGAACATGTCTTTTCCTGCTGGCAGGAGAGATGGCGGGTTCTCATCCAAATTTAGGAAATCACTGAGGCATCTTTTCAGTCTTTAAAAAAAGTGAAAGAGAAATATGCTCTTTTAAAATATTCATCTCCAGGGAGATTTTCAGGTAGGGGAAAAAACAGTTTTTAAAAAGAACAACCCATGTGTATTGCTCCCCTCTTCCTATAGCTTATAGAAGATTGTAAGATGGAGACATCCAAATACTTGCACAGTCCTTAGACTACATGGAATTTTAGCCTGTTTTCCAGATAGCATTGTTTGCAAGAGGAGACAATGAAACCCACAGGATGATATTGCAGACAACAAGCTTTATTCTAATTATTATTATGCTAGATATTTGTTTACACAAAATTCAATTTTCTGTCTCCTTATAAATCACCAGTTCATAATCTCAGAACATTACACAGTCTTCCAGATTTCTGTTGTATGCCTTGTGTTTTCAA
Source organism: Dromaius novaehollandiae (assembly GCF_036370855.1). Lineage (NCBI taxonomy): Eukaryota > Metazoa > Chordata > Aves > Casuariiformes > Dromaiidae > Dromaius > Dromaius novaehollandiae. The sequence goes on along the minus strand of NC_088132.1, from coordinate 16,207,531 downwards.
TTTGCATAATCCAATCAAATCCATCTGCTTAGCACAGTTTTTTCCTGAATGGGGCAACCAAACTAACAATGATGGAATTAGAAGGAGGTTTGATAACCCAGTTTGTATCTTTGGTGTTCCCTGCCCCCAGTCCCAAATTATCTATAACTCACATGCGCTATGGAAAAGAGAAAGAAGGGACATGTAGAGTTAGGTTGTTTTCAGATTTGTTTCAGGATAGAAGGGGGACTTTATGGGTTACAGCTGTGCTTATGTGATGGTTTCCTGACTTTTTTTGCAGTTCTGCCATCCCCAAGCCTTCAAGTCTGCCATTACACAGCAGAGGGTGGAGCTTTTACAGAACTGCTCCCAGCTGTGATATGATCGCCTTAAAATCCCAGAGCAGTCTTCGTATTGCTGTTGGAGAGTGGCCTCCTTTTATCACAGAAGCCTGTGTTTCACGTCCTTGTTCCTGTACTGCACGTTTTATCTTCTGCATAGCTGAAAGTCATACGTGACATTTTCACCGCCTGTTGGCAAAGACACTCAATTCTCATGAGCTATGATGTCATCAAGGGGCTCTAATTCATTACTGTAACATTATTGCAGTGACATACAAGTTTTTTCAAAACTGAAGTGAATCCAGGACAATGTTTTCATTAGTAAAAGCATGTAACAAGGCATGCAGTTAGTTGTGATGATATTCGATGCTGATATATTTCGTGTGCCATTTGAAACCCAAAGCCAGAAGTCACATTATTCCAGAAACCCAGATGTACAGGGCGTCAGTGTATCAATAGCTCTGTTATAACTTCTTTATTACTGTAACACTCACAGGTTTCACTCAAAATTTATATTTTACTGTCAAAACACAGTCTCTGCCCTAAAGAGTTTACAGTCAGTGCTGTTGCTTTCACCAGGTTTTAGATTGATGCTTTTGAATGAAGAAATGAAAAGCAGAGTGGGGGGCATTGTATCTTATTTTTGACTCTTTTTGACTATTTTGTATGGATTAATTTCAGTGTTCTTCAAAGCTCCCCTTGCCACCCCACCAAGAGATTCTGTTCTCTGTTCCCTCCCAGGGCCCCACAGAAACCTTCAGTCTTCTTAAAACCTTCTGATCCTGTGCCCTTCCAGAAGTCCTGGGAACTGGTCAAGACTGCAGCAGATGCCCAGCTCACTGGAGGACAACAGAGCTGCACATGTCACCCTCATCTTCTGCTTTTCCTCCTTGCAGCCCTACCTCTACCACTCCTGGTTGACTGGGGTTTCTAAGGATGATGAATTTTTAGAGGATGGATGGGTTTTATGAACATCCTCTCATTATCCGCATGAAGAGAATCCTCCTCTAGACAAAATCCACACGTGGGAA